>NC_090440.1:770896283-771199313 GCF_031143425.1 Pleurodeles waltl | reverse complement strand
CACCTCCTACAACCACTGCCTCTACCTCCACTCCCAAATCTTTTTGCCATGGCTACTCCATGTGTCTAAGAAGCCTTTCTCTTGGAGTTTTCCCTGTTCTCTACTCCTTTCCCTCCCAATGATACCCCCAAACAGTCAGTGTCCCTCCCCAAGTCCAGCCTGTCCACCTCCAACTCCTCCCCTGCAGTACCTATGCCCTTCCCCTTGCCAAGATGTCAACCCCTCCCAAGCCCAAGGCCAAAGAACCCCCATCACAAGCACAAGGCCAAAAAAATAACATCACAAGCCCAAGCGCAAAGACCCCCATCACAAGCCCAAGCCCAAATTACCCCCAATACAATCCCAAAGAACCCCCATCATAAGCCCAAGCTCCTCCACACCCCCACTAATCCCTGAGGCTCCTGCTTGCCCCCTTGATGCCCCTACCCTGTGGAGGTCATATAGCAGTCAGGAGCCATGTAGGTGTAAACAGAAGTGCCATTGGTGCCTTGAGCACTTTGAACTTTGGACTTGCCAATGGCCTTCTCTTTGTACATAGTTATTTATTGCTATATATCTGGGCCAACCAGTTGGTGGTTCGATGCTAACATACTTGCCCTGCCTTTCTTTCCACACGGCTGTTTTGTTCTTGCCTGCTTTGGTTTGTGTGACTGACGTGTGTGTGCTGGTTGTGCTATTTGTTGTGTCTGGGCGGCATGTGTGGGTGTGGCCCTGCCATTTGTCCCGCTGTGATGGCTGTGTATTGTGTGTAGGATATGTTTGTGTTTGGAACATGCATGTATGTTGATAATTCATCTATTGTTTGTGTTGACATGTGTAATGGTGGTGTTGTGTGCCCTTGTGTGGTTGTTGTGTGTGCCTGCGTGTGTGTGGTGATGGGTATGTCAGATGCGTTGTGTGTTGTGTTAGCGTGGTATGATGTATGCTTCGTTGCATGACTGTGTGATTGTGTATATTGGTTGTCAGGTGCTGTTACGTGTTATATGTATATGGTGTCATGTGGAGGTGTGTAATCTGTTAGCTTGCCGAAGCATTTGTGTTGTTGCGGTTGTGGTGTATTGTGTGAATTGGTAGTGTTGTGTATTGTTGTGTTGGACTGTGCCGGTGCTGTGTGTCTGCAGGTTGGTGTGTGTATTGTACATGAGTGTTGGCCGTGGTGTGTGTAGTATGGGTGTGTTTGTGTGTGTATGGTTGTGTGGTTACGTGTGTGTTGCCATCACCTGCCGTTCCGGATGTGTATGTTGTGTGTGCGTGTGTGCTTTGGGTTTTCCCTACAGTGTCACGTAGGTGTGTGTGCTCAGGGTTGTTGTCGTCATCGTCAGTTGCAGAGGCATTGTGTGAGCAGTAGCAGTGGGAGGACGTGCAGTTCAGGTTCCAAGGCGGCTCCAAATAAGTATATGTTCCTGAAGGTGGGTGTCTCCTTTTATAGAGTAGGTTTACGCCAGGGTTTTCGTGGTGGTTTAACCGCGGCAGAAACCGCAGCGGTGTGCAGCCTCGTAATATGTCCAACAGAAACATGGTGTCCACTGGCCTGAAGACTGCTTCCGCCATCCGTGGCGGCACTGGCAGTTGTTTGGCTGTCTTCTGTTGGGAAGTCCGCCATGGTCATAATTTTGCAGTCTCCTATGCTGGCCCATTGGCAGGCCTCTCTATTAAAACATCTACGTGCCAAATAGGGCAGGGCACAGTTGTATACTTGCCCACCTTGTAAGTGGAGGCCACGTGCAACCTTTATAACCAAAGATCCAGACAAAGCTAGACTGGGAAGCTCCAAAAACCCAGACTGAAGTCAGTGCATTCCTTAGCTTGACTGTGTACTACAAGAGGCATGTGAAGGGGTTTGGGTCCATTGTGACTCCCCTCACTGAACTGAACTAAACTAAAAGAAAATGCCAAAGAAGGTAAACTGGAGTCTTCACTGTCAAAAGGCCTTTGACACCCTGAAAGAAGCACTGTGCTCTGCACCAGCTCTTAAAGCTCCAGATTATTCTAGGCAGTTCATTGTGCAGACAGATGCCTCTGGACATGGGAGAGGAGCAGTCCTGTCCCAAACCAATGATGATGGCCTTGACCAGCCTGTTGCTTTTATAAGCAGGAGGTTACTCCCCAGGGAGCAGCATTGTAGTGCCATTGAGAATGAGGCCTTTACTGTGGTTTGGTTCCTGAAAAAGCTGAAACCATACTTATTTGGTACTCACTTTGTTGTTCAAACTGACCACAGACCTCCCAGATGGCTAATGCAAATAAAAGGTGAGACCCCTAAACCTTTCAGGTGGTCGATATCCCTACAAGGAATGGACTTTGTAGTGGAACAAAGACCTGGGACTGCCCATGCTAATGCAGATGGCCCTTCCAAGTTCTTTCACTTAGATAATGAAGACTCTCTTGGGAAAGGTTAGTCTCATCTTCTTTCATTTGGGGGGGTGGTTATGTAGGCAAGTGCCACTGTTGGCATGGTTACACCCCACTTGTTGCATAGTGTTGATGCCAACTTTGTTTGAAGGTGTGCTGGGATCCTGCTAACCAGGCCCCAGCACCAGTGTTCTTTCCCAAAAATTTTAACTGTGTTTCCACAATTGGCACACCCCTGGCCCACAGTTAAGTCCCTTGTAAATGGAACCCCTGGTAGCAAGGGCCCTGTGGCCAGAGAAGGTTCCCATGGGCTGGAGCATGTATTATGCCACCCTAGGGAACCTCTCACCAAGCACATGTACACTGCCTTGCAGCTTGTGTGTGCTGGTGGGGAGAAAAAGGCAAAGTCAACATGGTACCCCTCTCAGGGTGCCATGATCACAAACCACTGCCTGTGGCATAGGTAAGACACCTCTCTAGCAGGCCTTAGAGCCCTAAGGCAGGGTGCACTATACCACAGGTAAGTGCATAGCTACATGAGCAAGATGCCGCTAAAGTGTCTAAGTCCATTCTTAGTCATTGTAAGTGCAGTGTAGCTATGTTGAGTATATGGTCTGGGAGTTTGTCATTACAAACTCCACAGCTCCATAATGGCTTCGCTGAATACTCAGAAATTTGATATCAAACTTCTCAGTACAATAAACCCCCACTGATGCCAGCGTGGGATTTATTAAACAATGCACACAGAGGACTTAGAGATACTCCCTGTATGTTAGCCAAACTGCTAGTGTAGGACTGACTGGTCTGTGCCAGTCTGCCACTTTCAGACAAGGTTCTGACCACATGAAGTGAGAGCCTTTGTACACTCTGTGGTCAGAAACAAAGCATGTCCTGGGTGGAGGGGATCTCACCTCCCCCTACAGGAACTGTAACACCTGGCAGTATGACTCAAAGGCTCAAGCCTCGATTGCAATGCCCCAGGGCACTCCAGCTAGTGGAGCTGCCCACCCCCCCAGACAAAGCCCCACTTTTGGCAGCAAGTCCAGCGGGAAAATTAGGAAAAACAGGGAGGAGTGACCACCCCTAAGGTGTTCAGAGCTGAGGTGACCCCCTCCTTGCAGAATCCTCCATCTTGGTTTGGAGGACAGGAACCAGTAGAATTAGCTTTGTGGCCCTCTCCCCAAAGGGAGTGGGCACACGGAGGGTGTAGTCACCTTCAGGGACAGTAGCCATTGGCTACTGCCCTTTGACCCCTAAAACGCCCCTAAATCTAGGATTTAAGGGCCTCCCTGAACCCAAGTTGTCAGATTACTGGTGACCTGACAACCAGAGAAGGACTGCTTAGCTGAGACCCCCAGCAGAGAAGAAGGAAGACAGCAACTGATTTGGCCCCAGCCCTACCGGCCTATCTCTTGCTTCAAAAACCTGCAAAAGAACAGCAACGCATCCAGCGGGACCAACAACCTCTGCCAAGCTCCAGAGGACTGCCCTACATCCAAAAGGACCAAGAACTCCTGTGGACAACGACCCTGACCAAGAAGAAACCAACAAATAAAAGGACTCCCACCTCACTCCGAATGTGTGAGTCGTAACCACTCTGCACCTGACGCCCACGGCCCGTGTCCAGGTGGGCCAACCAACGACACCTGCAGAGGTAATCCCGAGGATCCCCAGACCGCGAAAGCTCCGGACGGAGATATCCGACGCCTAAAGACCCACTGTACCCATAGCTCCCAGGCCTTGGACAAACTGACACCTGGTGCAATAATGTTCCGCAGGAGGCCTTCCTTCCTGTCAGCCAGTGGTTTGCCGAGATGACCCCATGGACCTCATCTGCAGCCTCTAAGTGACCCCCAGGGTCACTTTGTAGAGAATCATTGGAGACCCGACATCTCATTTGCACCGTGCACCCGGCCACTCCAGTACCACTGAGGGTGTATGTTTGTGACCCCACCCAGTGCTCACCTAAACCCCCCCGGTCTCCCTCCGAAGTCGCGGGTAGTTACCTGCCTGCATATCTGAAACCGAGTGCCCCCAGTCTCCATAGGAACCCATGTTAATTTTTGCCTACACCTGGATCTCTGCACCCTGCCGGCCTTGTGTTGCTGGTGGTGGGTGTTTGGGGTTAACTTGAATCCCAACCTGTGGACTTTCGAACCCCCGGAGACTGGAACTGTAAGTGTTGTACTTACCTGTAAAACGATCTAACTTTTCTTCCCCCCAGGAACTGTTTCTGAAATTGCACTGGGTCCATTTGTATAACAGATTATTGCCAATATTTCATAAATTGTATAACTTATCGATTTCAAACAAAGTCCTGTTGATACATGTGTGAAATATGAATCTATTGAAGTATTAATCTGCAACTTGAATCTTGTGGTTCTAAAAATAAATTAAGAAAATATATTTTTGCTGTATAAAAACCATTGGTCTGGAGTTGTCATTGAGTGTGTGCTTCTTCTATTGTCTGTGTGTGCACAAAAAATGCTTTGCACTACCCTCTGATAAGCCTAACTGCTCGACCACACTATCACATGAGAGAGCATTAGTATTATCTACTTTAGCCTCTGTTAAGCCTCTGGGAACCCCTGGAGTCTGTGCACACTATATCTCATTTTGATATAGTATATACAGATCCAGCTTCCTACAAGAGGTGACCCTCATTTAATGCTCAGAATTGCACTAGTGGGCTCTTCCATAATGATGAAACTTAAAGACAGAAAAAAATCATCAAATACTCCTGTAGCTTGCAGAAAAAGTAAAGTTGTCCCCCCCAAAACTATAAGATGTTTCAAAACTACTTGTGTTTTGAGCAAACACAGAAGTTTAGAAACAGCAATCATAATGAGACCACATCTAATTCAGTCTTTCACACAGCTCAGGATGCTTCACAGCTAGTGTGTTTTCATTGTGGTACATATCATCAATGTTCATGGGACCGACAGAATTTGATAATATTTTTGCACTTTGCGTGGCCTAGCTGGAGGCAAAACCTGTGGGCCATGAATCAGAAAAAATATCTACCACAAATGTTTTTTGAAATATTAAAACAAACCTATTGTGCCTGATTTCGATGTGAATGGTAACAGAAAGTTCTTAGATTTCTGCTGGAACTGATGTATCTGGAGATTGATTCACTAGAATAACTTCCTCTGAAGAGGCAGATTGACAGAATACTCAGTATAATTGGATTGTTTTGCATAATTAAAACTATAGCAATACATAGTTGCTAGAAACAATATTTAAAACAGGTGTTTAAAATTGTATTTAAGGATAAAGTGCATTTACACAACCATCCACAGGTATTCTCTCTTGTTAAACATTTTCACCAGAAATCCTACTGTTGAGAGAGAAATGTCCCATGCATCTTGTACAGTTGTGTCGCTTACCATGTGTGTCCAAGTGCAAGTATCTGGTACCCTTTTTTTTGGCTTTTTGGGTCAAGACTCATGCTAATCTAGTGTGGCTGAAGGCTAAGACCTGTACTTTGATGTAAGTGCAGTCCTAGACCTAGCCGGATACACCATGCTCACTTTTCAGTGGCAGTTGACTACCTTCTCTGTCATGGGATCTAGCCTGTAGAATGGTGGTGGCAGCATACTGTGTTTGAGTGAAACTATACCACAGTTTAATCTGTTACAGGAGTGGGTGTCTACTGGCTTGGTCATGTAACGTTGACTCCTGAGTCAACCAGTAATTGGAAGCTAACCAAACCCCCATCCCAAAACAAGTGAGCTGTTACATAGAAATTACGATATTGTTGGATACAAGATGTTTGTGCTAGAGTTCTTGAGGCTAGATTAGTCTGTACACCCGAAATGCTTGCCTATCTGGGTTCCAGTTGCCCTAGTTTCCCACCTCTCCTTTTCTCTTAGGTTTCACCGGAAAGTCACATAAAAATGTCCTTTGTTTCCACAATACAGACAAAGTTTTAAATGACCTTCGCCTTTATTTTTCCTCCTAACTTAACGGTCCCCACAGACTCCCTACCTGCATAGGCTCTGGTTCGTCGGTTTTATCTGGGTCAGATCTTTTTAACCTAAACACCACATCGTAGTTTCAGGTCAGCCTATGTCCCGCCTATGTTCAGCCAAACAATGGTCAGTTTTACTACTAAATCTATTAGTTCACTACAGTTGTCTGGGACGGGGTCAAGCACTTGGGCCAGCAAATCTTTTAAGTCATCACACAACCCTTTATAAAACAAGGAACTCCTTTTACTCACCGGCCACCCAGATTCTGCCACTAACCAATTGAACATGGTAATATATGTCAGTAAATCTTTGAAGCCTTGTCTTTAGTCAACAATTCAGTCTCCACAGACTGAATGAATGTGTGACAATCAAACAACTTTTTCAACTCAGCGTTAAAGGTTGGATAATTATATAACAGTGGATCGTCTCTCTCTCTCCTATTGGTATCAACCTTGTAGCAGCTGTACCCTCCCAAATAGGACAAGATACAGGCCACCTTAGATTGCTCTTTAGGAAAACAAGCTGATTTGCAAATAAAATGTAACTGATATTGATTTATGAAGGTAGCGTATTTTGTGGGATCCCCAGGAAAACGCTCAAGAGTGGCCAGTGGAATAACAGGTGAAGTGTTGCCTTGAATTACAGAAGCACCAGCACCCTGACTAGATTTGGCTGCTCCATACTGCGCCACATTCCCATCTGAGGACTTCCCACATGAAACAGTGGTGTCTGAATTTGCTGCCCCTTGTAAGGTACTGACTCTTTGTGCTAACGCCCGAGTCTCTATTTGCAAATTGCTGAGCGTGTGAGCTAGATCGGCCAGGGTGATATCATGTGTCTCCATTTCCCTCGGGTGAAAATTCTACGTAGGAGCCTCGTTCTGTTAGGCTTTTGAGCAATAACCTTTTTGCAGGACTGAAAGGGACACAAAGTAATTTCCTACTTTCCTGCGGATCAAGCAGACCACAACTATGATCAAGCCTGACCCACTGGGATGAAGCCAGTTTTGAGGTGGACACCAGCCTCCCATTTGACGATGTAAGGATTGTCTTCCCAGCATCTATAATAAATCAAAAATAATGAGACTTTAGAATTTAAAACACTGAAGATATAGTTTTTTTTCCAGATAACGTAACCCACTCCTGTCTTACCTACTGTCCCTTGTTCCTAGTGAGTTGACGATTTTCTTTTAGATAAAAGTCACTATTTATAAATCTGAGAAACAGAACTTGGACTGTTATTCCATGAGACCTTCTAGGTGCATATACAACAAATATATAAGTCCAAGTCGAATTTAAGACTTATTCACTACCTGGACTCATGGTTATTCCATGAGACCTTCTAGGTGCATATACAACAAATATATAAGTCCATGTCGAATTTAAGACTTATTCACTACCTGGACATGTAAAACTTAAAAGTACATGCTAAACTTTTTTAATACTCTACATCCTGCCCTTGGGGCTGTCTAGGGCCTAACTTAGTGGAACGTTTATGTATGAAAAAGGACTCTTGATAACCCCTTAGCATATCAGACTTTAGGCACAGCATAACTGAATCTTTACATGTACCTGCACCATAGTTAAGAAATTCTAGTCGCAAACAGTACAGTACATATTCCCAGAGTTCAGCTGTGATTTATTTTGTTACCACCCAACTCTAAACCTGTGCCACAGTTTTAAATCAGAAATAGTTATTTTTTCCTTATGGGTTTAGCAATACTTGAGAAAACCTTTAAAAATTGCAAATTACATTTTTTTTTAGTTTACGTTTTCCAAAAAAGTTGCATTTTGTACTCTGTGCATCTGATTATTATTAATGTATGAATAATAGGCTGTACCAGTGCCAGCTCCTCTAAGCGTTACTATCTAAAACGAGCAAGTCAAATATCCTTTAGGAACATGCATTCCTATGTGATCCACAAAATGAATGGATCAAACGGAGAAAGTGTTTGAATAATAAGGAGGGTACAAAAGGACTCTGCTGTGATAATATAAACTAAGATAAACGCCGTGTGGGGCTACGTGTGTGCTTTTGGATCAGAAGGATTCCTCACATAATGTTTACATAATATATAGCTCCCATATGTATTTCAGACAAAGCCATGTTCTCCACTAAATGATGGAAAGACATGGAAAAGATGAAAGGAGCTTAGCAAATTCGTTTTTACCAGCACCAGACATATGTTTTGATACGCAGAAGAGAGAAGGGGGCATTTTTCTCCCCCTTCCACAAGGAAACTAACATTTGAAATTGATTCTTAGCGACATTAAAACAGCACGTGCTCTGAGTTCCTGGAAAATAGTCAGGATCGAATGTAACAAACGGACTTCTGTCCTCTCTAATGCGGTCTTTCTGACAGGAAGTCCAGTTACAGGTGAGCCACTCATACACATCCGGGCCTAGTCACACAGGGCTAGTCTAAGTTTCGTTTAAACCCGAGATACACATCTTGAGCAGGCAGACTATACAATACTTTCATTTGTAGCCCTGAAGATTAAAAACACACACTGTCCCAGTGAATTTCACTGCTGTTACTACGGTAATACGGTATGCATTACTCTTGCAAAGATCTTAACAACTGATAAGGTAAACATTAAAAAAACGTTGATTATTCTGTTAATCATAGGAAGTAAAAAATACGCCTTCGTTTTAAAGCGCTTTAGAACAAATTCTACTTCCTTAACACAATTCCACAACTAGAAAACATTTACATTTACTACATCTGCAGTTTCTTTTTCGGTGCCCCTAAATATAGATGGCAGAGGTAGACATACATTGAGGTATTGTGCAATGCGCTTTTCAAAGAACATTACTTCATTTAAAATAAATACATATATGTGTACCCTTGTGTACCCTACAAATACAGTCAGGTACTTTATTTTCTCAAGACATTAAAGCAAGAAGAGCACTGATACATTACTACAGGTAACATGCATTGTAACGTATATAGTTTTAACATACATGCAATAAAAATGAAATTATTAAAAAATACTATGACAACTAACCGAAGGAAGTTATACAAGTATTCGTTTGTATACTTAGGATAACATTTACATCCTGCTCTGTAACATAACATGCAACATCTTTGCTTAGCGTTTACTATGTGCCCTTGAGGCAGTTAATACAATTTTCATTATGTTGACATTTAATTTGCCTCTCCAGGCGTTTGTACTAGACTAGGAACTTGATACCTCTCTGTTCTGCATGTTCACTCATTTCCTATGTATTTCAACGTAGGCATGCTTATATTGATTATATATGACCTTGTAAAGGAATTTGACATAAATGTTGGCCCTAGCTATTAGGCAATGTTATATTTTCACTGCTACGATAGGCCCCATATTTGTGATTAGCTCATGTCACAGTCATACATTTTGTTTTTCAGAGTGTTTTTTAAATGCGTCATTAATCATAGAAGGATAATAATACTTAGGGGGTCATTACAACCCTGGCGGATGGTGTTAAAGCGGCCGTAAGACCGCCAACAGGCTGGCGGTCTTTTATTTAAAATTATGACCATGGCGGTTATTCTGGTATTGGTATCTGTACAGGCCACCCACAATGGGAACGGGCAGAGTTCTTATTGTTTCTACACTGTCAAGATTTTATGATTGCAGTTTGGTCAATTGAATATCAACATTAGGATGCCTAGTTAATGTGCCCAAGTGATATATCCATCTTTGTTTCACATACAAGAGTTTTTTTCTAGAATGTGCTGATCTAGTTGATAGTTGTTAGATTACTGTCCATGTTAAATAATTTTCCAAATGACCTGCCTCAATGAAGTGTGCATGAATGTGTTTGTGTCTTCTTGCAATGTATTGTACTCCTATGCTCATTAATTCTAGTTTTTAACCTTCCTTGTTTTCATCCTTATATATTTCAAGGTACACGGGCAAGTAAGCATATAGACCAAGTTGGTGGAATCGAAATTGGTAAAATGCCTGGGTGATCCAAGGTGAACACATGCTCAAGTCAAGTTACTTCATTCTCTTGGTAAATTCACACACATTGCATTGACCACATTGTGCATGTCATGCAATCAGGGTGCGACCTCACATAACAGTCAGAGTTCTCTTTGGCTCAGCATCCTTGATTAAAGGAGAACATAGGTCTTTCAAAATCAAGAGATCCTGATGTTAGAATCCACCAGTGTTTTTTAAATTAATTTCTGTATGTTGTTTGGCTGAACTCCATATGTAGTAACACATATCAAGTGGTCAGTCCCTAGTTTTGGAAATGTTTCCAATAAAATGTTCTTATCATTATTGAGGGCTCCCTCATGGATGCTTGTTTGATTATCTTCAATGGATATTCCCAATTTTGTAATTTGTTTTAGTCTGGACACCTGTGTGATATAGGTAGTTTTTCTTTTCGTGCAGTTCCGGCGTAATCATAGTAACTGTCCTACTGGGAGGTTTGTCTTGTAAGGCGTTTGGGTGGAAGCTATTGTAACTCAGAAGATTGTTGAGGTCCGTGTCTTGTAGAACACTTCACACCTGAGGGAATCTCCTGTTGGCGTAATTCTTAGGTCAAGAAATTAAATCTCAAGGTTTCCAATTTCAATGGTGAATTTCAAAAACATGTTAATACTCTTAATCCACTTCAAGAAAGACCTGGCTTGCGCTCCAACCCCTGTCCATATTATCAGTATATCATCGATATATCATTTCCACAGGAAGATGTTTCTAGCTAAAGGTTTCTCGGAGCTGAAAATATATTTTCTTTCAAAATCATGTACATACAAGCATTTTGCACTGGGGGTGAAGGTATTGCTTGCAGGTATACATCATTCTCAAAGTGAAAGTCGTTTCTGGTTAAGGTCATATGGGGGCAACACTGGATAAACTCCATGGGAATGATTAAGGACCACTCTGTTTCAGACAGCAAACCTTCTAGGTCAACACATAGGCATTCACTGAGCATATAATAATGTATGTGTAAACTGTTTTGACAGCATACGTTTACAATGTGTGTATTAGTGATTGAAAAGGATCAGTTTTATAATGTTATGTTGGGTACACGTTTCTTTTCAAGCAATAGATCGAGCTGTATATATATTCCACACTAGTGAATTAAAATGTGTTTTGAGTGGTACATGTTATTGTCAATTTGATTATTTTACATCACAGTAAGTAGCATGGGTTATTACTATCAATTTCATGCACTTAGGTTAGGTCATAAGGTGTCTCTCAACTGGGTCAAAAGATTCATTGGCCTAAAACGAGTCCTAATGTGTAATAAATTATCATAAAGGGAAGCGTTAACACAACCATACTTTCCTCTGGAATGACACCTGGTGGCCCCATGAACTCGGACCCACACTGCATCAAAAGAGCACCCCTGCAACCTTGGCATCGTCCTGGACAGCAAACTCACCATGAAATGACAGATGAAATGACAGATCAACACAGTCTCCTTGGCAAGCTTCCACACCCTCCACACGCTCTGACAAATTTTCAAATGGCTTCACACAAGCACCAGAAAAACAATCACAAAAGTCCTAATCACTAGCTGTCTGGACTAGGGCAATGCATAGTAAGCAGGAAGCACCATCGAACTCATGAGAAGGCTCCAGACGATACAAAACACAGAGGCTAGACTGATCCTCAACCTGCCCAAATGGATGCACATCACTCAGCATCTGGGAAACACTACTGGTTCCCCATCCAGAAAAGATGTCAATTCAAACTGCTGACTCACGCCTACAAAGCCATCCACGACCAAGGACCGGCATACATGAACCACCACCTGAACTTTCACTAGGCATCCAGAAACATTATTTGAACATCCATCGCCCTGGCACAGACACTGTGCATGGGCCGTAGCCACATCGGAGGATGCATCTTCTCCTACCTCACCACCAAGTCCTGGAACACCCTCATCCTCCTCCGAACATAACCCTCGCTGACTGACTTCAAGAAGAAACTCAAGACCTAGCTCTTTTACTGAGCCCAGCAACCCAGCGTCTGGATACCCTCACAGGTGATGAGTCATGCGTTACAAGTTTACTGATTGATTGTTCACTCCCTAAAACAAGGTAAAATTGTCAAACACCTGATTGTCATATTTAATCTACTTGTTAGTCCCTAATAAAGTGGTATTCCATTTACCAAGGGCATGAAATTAAATTCTACTAGTGGGCCTGTGGCACGTCTTGTGACACCCATTTAAGTAGCCCCTTCAAACATGTCCCGCCTCTGCCATTGCAGCCTAATTGCAGTAAACTACTTGACAAACATTAAACTCCCCTTTTATTACGTATAAGTCATCCCTAATGAAAGCCTTAGGCAGCCCAAAGGGCAGGGTGCATTGCAATTAAAAGATTGGACATGTACTTTTATGTTTTACATGTCCTGGTATTGAAAAACTCCTAAATTAGTTCTTTAAGTACTGTGAGGACTACCTCTCCCATAGGAAAACATTGAGAATCCTTATTACATTTAATAAGCGCTAACATTTGATTGGTCAATAGGTGAACATTTCATGCTTGGTGTCTTAGAAATTACAATTCACAACCTTCCTGAATGATAAAGTGGTATTTTAAGTTACAATTAGGGAAATGCCACTTTTAGAAAGTTGATATTTTCCTGCTCTATTTGGTGTTGCATCCTGTTGCTAAATCACATGACTGGGCATTGTTAGCAGCTGGACTCCTAGACAGCCACACAATAGCGAGATTAGATGTGCCTGAATGGAACATCAATGGCAGGATTAGGTGGTGGAACTGAGCAAAGCCCCACTTGCAACTGAATAGCCCTAAATAGGCAACAGTGGTCTTCACATGAAGGACTTAATTTGTACTTGAGAAGGTGATTTTGATGCACCTGGGGAGATTGCTCTGCTGCCTGATGCCTGCCTTGAACCCTCAGAAACCTGCTCTGATATTTGAGCCCTGTTCAACTTTTTGATCCCAGGACTACCAGAGTGACTCCAAGGGCTAGTTGTCTGGCCTCCTGATCAGAGCCCCAGGGACAGAACAGGCTCCAACCATCTTGAACTCACACTTAGCCTGAGCATTAACCCCCAAGTGGTGCCTCCCCTGTCCTAGACCTTTGGTGGTGTGTTAAAGGTGTCAAAGGTGCCCAGAGAGCCAAAATCCAAAACTTGGAAAATGTTTGGGTTAAAAACTGCTCTGAGAACCAAGAGGAGACTGGAACCAATCTGCTTGACTATCCGCCCAAGGTTCATCACCCATCCACCTGACTTCAAGGACGCTCCTGCTACATTCTTCTCCGCAGCAGCAAATCCTGTTCAGTGGACCTTCGCCAAAGGGATATTGGACCTTGTGGAACTCTCTGCGGCTGCAAATTCCAGCTTTGTCCGAAGGGGATTTTTGACTTCTAAAAAAGAGACTCAGGGCCTGATTTAAAACTTGGTGGAGAGAAATACTCTGTCACCAACGTGACGGATATCCTGTGCATTGTGTTAGAATCCCATTATATCCTATGGGGATCATAATACAGCACACAGGATATCTGTCACCATTGTGACGGAGTATTCTATCTGCCAAGTTCTAAATCAGGCTCTAAGTCTGAACATAGAAATCTTCACCAAGACTTCATCCAGCTGCTCCCTGACCACGACGACTCCGCATTAGACAGCAACTAAAGCCTTGCCTACCTGAACTTCTACCTTCTCAGAGATTTTTTATTCAAATTTCTTCTAAGTCCGAAGGAAAGCCCCAACAGGACTCAAACACTTTGTGTATCCAACTCATGCTCCATTGCATTTAGCCATAGTGTTTTACTTTGACCCATGTCCACTGTTAGTATTTTGATCTTTTAGGTGCTAGGTTTTACCTTAAACTTTAGACATCCATAACTCTGGTTCTACTGTTTGATTTTTGTTGTTGAGGTGTCAAAAAGTGTATTAAAATTAACTGTATTTTTCTAAATTGATGTGGGATTTTTTTTGTGTCTTTTGTGTTTTCACATTTTTACTATTTATGTGCGCATAAATACCTTAAACGTTGCCTCAAGGTTATTTCTAACTGCTTATGTGGGAAGCTACCAGAGGGTTAAGAACAGGTTAATTTAGTGACTTTTGTGGTTAACTGTGACAAAGATTGTGGCTGTTGCTTGAACAGTGTTAACACACCACTCAACCAACAACCCAATTTCTCACAAATACTACTGTCAACTCAAGATTTCCATTCGAAATAATAAGCGCATTGCTGTTAAATCACGGTTCGATGTGCAATTGGCACCTAGAAATTAGCATTGGTTTGAAGTGCTATAAACAGCCAACAGCCACAAAAGCAAATAAAGTGCACTTCGTTGCTCTGAGATATAAGTAATAAGTAATAACAAAGCAATGTCTGTGGTGTTTTATTCATAAATAAAATAAGTTAACATTTTTGTTTACCATTCCCGCACTCCTGCAGGTGAAATAATTATCAAATGGGGTGCGTAACTGTGTAATCATTATGTGTTCATATGAATCAAATCAATTCAGCAGCCGATGCCTACATTTCATGTATGTAGTGCTGAAGTAAGACGTGCAACTGTTAAGATGTTGGGTCTTCTCTCAATACCAGTCTGTCATTTCAGGCCCATCCCACAGCTCTTTGGAGGTCCCTATGTGCATATGGAGACTGCATTAGAACGTGAAAACAGGTAGAGAGAGAGTCCCTGCACAGCAACGAGCAGCTATTCCTGCCATGAGAAAGCAGCTATTGCTTATGGATTGAGTTGTGGAAAAAAAAACTTTTTTATATTATTATTAGCCACTTTTTGGAATGTGCAAGTTTGGTCAGACCTAAAATGTAATATTTGGCAAATGACTCCAAAAGTAGCTCTGCTCTTTCAGTGCATTGAGGAAGTAAGGTTCGAGGACTAGTGCCGACTCCAGATGGCCCAGTGTCTGCCTTATACCTTTCAATACCCCTCTACTTATTACACATCCAGACTTTTCAAAACGGCTGTTTATTTGCAGGGAACATTTCTGGGTTGAGTTTCAGCCACAAGTGAATGAAATGGAAAGCCTCAATTCACATATTGTATTCACGGTGTACTCATCTGTAAACCGCCAACGTGTTAAATAAATAGCAGCTCTGCTTTGTTGCCAAAGCGACATGCTGCAGCCACGAAAAACATGATAAAACACTTCCGGAGTTCCAGACTGACGTGCGCAACCATGTCATTGAGGGGGCGCAGAAGCCACTCGTTTGTAGGCTGTTTACATTGGAAAAGTGAACATATGCCCGCTGTTGATAGCGCGTCCAGTCTTTATACATTACTTATACATGGACACGCCGGAGGTCGGTGAACCTTTTGACCGAGTTAGGTTCTCCTCATCCAAAGAATTGTCGGATCCCTCAAATTAATAATCAATAACCATTTATAATCAATGACTAGTACTCAATTAGTAATCAAACAACAAATTAGTTAAACCGAAATTCAGTAATTAGACACACCCTGACCTTTCAGTCATGAATAACCACACCTGTTTATTAAAGGTTAATGAGTTTATTTCCCTATATTATTAACAAAGCTAGCACAATATAAGTAAGTCTCAAAATCAAATGGTATACAAATATGAACATTACTAGCTGTCCATAGCGACGGAAGAAACGCAATCTACGCGAGATTTGGATTATAATGCGCTCGGTTATAGCAATGCAAATCACTAATATGAGTAACTGAATTTGACTTATTGCATACATTGGTCAGCATAACATCATTTCAATTCAGCATGGCGCATCAAGTGAATACCTCAACTATCCTCTGATTAGCATTGGCATGTGGGGCTTCATGCAAAAGAATTTAATCAACATAAATTTAGGAAAACTTCTAGCTTAGGCTCTGTCAAAATAAGCAGTTGGTACCTAAGAAGGAAAATACAATGAATAATACATTTATCCTTTCATAATTACCAAATACAGTCAGCACTCAAGGTAAGTCTTCGTCCTTCAGGTACCGGTTCGATCAGCATGGGGCGGATTTCAAAGGGACAAAGTTTAAGGCAAATTTCCTTGTGGCAGCAAGGAAATAATGGGGGGACAAAAGCTATTGCATGGGCAAGATGGGGTAAAGTTAAAGTCTCTAGGGTGAGAATTCTTTAAAGTCCCTCTCTCTCTGGGATAGAAAAAAAACATCAAAGTGTCATTTAAAATGGCGTCTTGAATCTGGCTTCAAAATGGCATCAAGAAAATGGCGGACTTCTCTTGGTCCGGTGGGTTTAAGTAAGAAAACGTTCCAAATCCTTCAGGGTCTTCCATTGGAGGGTTCATAGGGTGGCTTCATTTTGACCAATGAATAGTGTCTTTCTCTTAGTACTCATTTATGCATAAGGTGTCCTTGGAGCTTTGGAACACAAGTAGCAACAAAGTTTGCCAATTATTTCTGTATCAGTGTCTTTATTGTCTGCACCTGCAGAAACTGACCTTGCTTCAAAGGGGATGAAACTTGCCTAGCACGAAACCTTGAGATAAGTGTATTAGTCATTCTACTGGAAAAATACAGCCTTAAAGTTTAAACACACTTTGTTAATACAAGTGAAAAACCACGCAGTTAAATTTGAGACCAGGCGACTAGGCCAAAGCCTCTGCTAAATTTAAGCTAAGCATATAACAGTTTTAACGAGAAAATCATAAAATGCATCTGCAATTATGACAGATTACTACATTGTCGATTCTTCATGATTAATCAAGCTTGTTTATACTAGTGGCGACCTACTTCGTGGGCACATTTTCTATACACATTATATTTTTCTTTGCTAAAATCACATTTTCTTATACGATTTTGTTACATGATATATGAATGTTTGTTAGCCTTTCTTTTTTCTGCTTCATCACTGTCCAGACCAGAACCCTGCCATCATGTGCTTCAAACCACACAAAGTTAAAATGTGCACAGATGAGCCATAAAAACATGTAAGCTAGTGCCTAATTAGTAATAACGTTCTGTGCAACGAATTACCTAACCCCGCCCCTCAAAAACACTGGGAGATGTTCTATCGTGTTCATGGTCCTGTGCCACATAATTACATTTACTGTTGAATGTTTATTCAACTGATATGACGAATTAGCATATTCACCCTTTTCAGGCGACTTAAAATGTTCTGCAATATATACTGTTTACTCCCTTTATGACTTTCCGTATTTTTTCTTATAACAGGAATTTGGGTAAGTTTGGTGCACTCATTTAAGCTTTGGCTTAAGGCTATCTGTTCATGTCAGATTTATCCCCTTCAGTGCCAGGCCTTTTCCCCCTCAGGTGCCTGGACTGTTTTTGGAACATTTGGGGCAGTTTGCGCTTAGGCCCTCATAACTTCTTGTCCACATAAGCCACCCACGCCAAATTTGCATCCTTCATTTCCAACATCTAAGGGATTGTAGAGGTATCCAGAGTTTGTGGGTTCCCTGGGAGGAGACCAAGAAATTAGCCAAAATACAGCAAAAATATTGTTTAAAAAAAAAGAAATGGGAAAAAAGGGCTGCAGAATAAGGCCAGTGTTTTTTTACCCTGAATCCTCAGCAAACCTCAAATTTAGCTAAAAAAATCACATTTTCCCATATTTCTGTGTGGGATCACTGCATCAGCACAAATTTCCTACCACGCAACGTTCCCTTCAGTCTCCCAGGAAAAATGATACCTCACTTGTGTAGGTGGGACAATTGCCTGTGACAGGGATGAGCCAAAAACATGTTGAAAATGAGGGGGAACCAAAGCAGGTCAAAAAGGGCAGCTTGAAAAGAAAAAAACGTTTTTAGGCTGACAAGTGGGGCAGAATTTTTATTGGCGTTGATGCAACAATACTGGATGGTAGGAATTTTGTGGATTCCTGCAGATTCTGGAAGGTTCCATCACAAAAATATGGGAATAATGTGTGATTTCCAGCAAAGTGTGAGGTTTGCAGGGCACTGTGGGTAAGAAAATGGTGTGGGTGCATGTGTAGCACTCCACCCAGGACTCACTCAGATGTTTAGTTTTCAGATGTGTCTAGGTCTCGTAGATTTTTCTGCATGGCAGCGTCCGAAGGCCAAAAAGTGCAGCCCTCACCATTCCAAGTGGGACGATTTTGAGAGTTAGACAAGCTCTCATGGCCCGAATGTAATACCAAAACCCAAAATAATCTTGCAGTGGGATAAGATGTTTTAGTGTGCGTGGGAGAGCTGAAAGACTGTTACGCCCTTCAGTTGCAGTGGGGGCATAACATGCCCATACTGGTTGGTTCCCACCACCCCACTATATATTTTTTTTAATTCCCTGGCATCCAGTAAGCTTTCTGGGGAGTGGATTGGGGGTAATTGCCCCATCTGCGTACCAGTGGGCAGAACAACTTTGTCCCCATTTATGTGGGATGGAGGTGTAGCCATACCCCCACCTTCTTTTTCATCTGGTGGACTTTCTGCCCTCCCTGGGGGCAGATTGGCCATACAAAAATAGGCCGATCTGCCCCTAGTGGGGCAGAAATGGCCAACAGTAATGTGTCCCCATGGGGAACGACCCTTGCCCAAGGGGCTGCCCCCCAAACAAAACCCACAAACCAATCCCTGGGGCCTAAGTGGTTTCTGCTCCCCCTGGGGCAGATGGGTCTAATACAAATAGGCCGATCTGCCACCAAGGGGACAGAAATGACCTAAAATAAACTTGCCCTCATTGGGGAATGACCCTTGCCTAAGGGGTCGCTGCCCTTGCGTGAAATTGATGCAAAACAAAATCTCTGGTACCTAGTGGTTTCTGCCTCCCTTAGGGGCAGATGGGCCTAATAAAAATAGAACGATCTACCACCAATGGGGGCAGAAATGGCCTAAAATAAATTTGCCCATCATGGCGGCTGCAAACTGAGAGAAGCAGAGCTCTGGCTTCTCCTCAGTTTTTGAACAATCCTGCCGGTAGCGTATCACCCCTCACCTGGAGGTGAGGGCGGGGACGACCTGGGAGAGCTGACAGGGGCTCGCTCAGTCCTGTGGCAGGCTGGAGGGGCCGCAGAAGTGGGCGCGCAGGGCCAGGCCAGGGGCCGGCCCTGTGAGCCTAGGTCATAGGAGTTGGCACTCTGAGGAGGCCGGGAGGCCAGAGGTGAGGCCCCAAGGTGTGCAGGGGCTGGGAGCAGCAAGGGTCCGGGGACCAGGAGTTGACTCCTTGTGTAGGGGCCCCAGTGACTGGAGAGTGAAGGGGTGCCGTTTCGGCCCTGTGTTGATGCCCGAAGGCACTGGGCCGCTGCTGCTGGACATGACAGCAAAAAAACTATGGATTTAGGCCCAGATCACTGTACTGGGGGTGAATGTTTGACAATGTTCAGCATTCCGTCCATCACTACTTGTTTTTGCTTGGACATGACCATTGTGGCGTCCCGCCATCCCCTAGTTGAGATTTCCTGCATCTGCCATTAGTGACTGCGGCCATGGCTGGGTGTGCCTCATCCTGAGGTCCGAGGCGCGGTGTGCAGGAGGAAGCCGCGCCCGCCCCAGGACGACCTCTGAGGGGTGCCTGATCTGCGCAGATCCTGGGACGGCCACTGAGTTGGGCTGTACGGGGTCCCGGGGAGGGTCCCCTTCTCTGGGTGGTCCTGTGGCTGAAGAAGGCAGGGTTTTGAAAGGCTCACATCGCTGCAAGACTATAGGAGGGGTGACCTGTGAGAGGTCCACACAGCGGTGCAGCTTGGTTGGGTGCCACCATGAAGGGCCGCTGGGTCTTTTGGGGCTCTAAAGAGCTGCCCCCTCTAGTACTCACCTTCTTCGGGCACACGCGGTGATTCGCTCTCCCCCATGTTTGTGTACTTCTTCCGATAGACTGGAGTGGCTGGACTTAGCATGTAATGCAGATTGGCTGCTACTGCTGGTGCTCTGGTGTTACGGCTGTATCGTGGCCAGGGCCGGCACTGAAGTGAGGCCGTCCCAGATCGTGGAGCACCATTGGGGGCCCAGATTGGAACTGCTGTGGGCCTTGGGCGTTGGGCTCCGGGCCTCAGACCCACACGACTGGTGATAATTGCGCACAGCTTGTGCCTCTGCTGGGATTCCCTTGGCGAGACCCGCATTCTATTATACCCTAAAGTGGGATGCTTCTGCCTGGGGCCCTCTGGTTCAGGAGGGCCCTCTGATTTAAAGGGAAGATGCCGTGACTGGATGTGAGGGGGAGGCCGAGCGATGTACTAGCGCGGCCCTGGCCTCCTGACCTCCTGACCTTTGACCCTGCTCTTAAGTAAGACTGTTCTTTGAGAGGGGACGTGCGAACGAAGGAGCAAAGAAATGGGCCGGGACAACCCCCCCAGACTAACGCGGCACAAACTAAAATAGATCAATACACAGCACCCAGGGACTCCTGTACAGGCCAGGCATCCGGGGTACGGGGGGAGGTCAACGTAACCCCTGCCCCCAGACATGGCACTGCTCCTGAAAGCAATCCAGGACTCCAGGGAAGCAGTGGAGTCAAAGGTGGAGATGTTCCAAGTGGACCTATCCATGGTGCGACAGGATCTGTGGCAAGTGATTGAGAGGGTGACGAGACCAGAATTTCTACAGTGGAGGATATAGGCCCTCATTACACCCCTGGCGGTAGGTGATAAAGTGGTGGTAATACCACCAACAGGCTGGCGGTAATTACCGCCAAATTATGACCATAGCGTAAAGAGCTCAGATAGAAAGCCACTTCACCACACCAACTGTCAGGGCCGATATAACAGCCACCATGGCGGTAGCCACCTACAGCCAGGTGGAAGACAATGTTCCGCCCACCGGATTATGACAGCCCGATCTGCCCCCTTTTCCGGGGCAGTACCAACAACATCAAAAGCCTGGCGGAAACACATCACAGAAGGGAAAGAACTCACCATTGGAGACACAGGGAACAACCACGACACCATGGAGCCCGAGCGGCATATATTTCCGTTGATCTTTTACGTCCTGCTCCACCACGAACACCAACGATGGCGAAGATGACCACGTTGAGTACAGCTGCCTAGTACACAATGAAGAGGGGGAGGAAAAAGAGAGTGACACACACACACACTCGCACAACACCCTCAGCACCATACACACATACAGCAGCAGCAAGACAACATATTGACCCTGTACCCCTCAGGAATAATGCAAGGACTACAGGAATTGATAAAAGTGAGTGTAATAATATAAATACAGTAGAAATATGTACATCCAATCTAAAAATTTAAACATATGTACAATTCAAGGGACACTGCCCAGTCCTCAATGTGCGTGGGCCACAGGGACACATGACAAAGTCCAAGACCCCACTAGTCTCCTGCCACAACATGGAGAGAACACTGCAGGGACATCATTTGGAAAATAGGCAGGCACCTCAGAGGGAGGGGGGGCACCTCAGCCGGCAGATGGAACAACAACACTGGTCCTGGAGGGGGCAACATGCCCATTGCTCTGTCTTGGGGAGTGCAAGGCCACAGTCTCTCAAGTGGGTGACTTGCCCACTGGCTCTGGAGGGGACAACATGCCCATGCTTGATCCTGGTGAGTGCAAGGCCACAGTCTCTCAAGTGGGTGACTTGCCCACTGGTTCTGGAGGAGGCATTGTGCCCTTTGATATTCATCCTGGGGAGGATGGGGTGAGTGGGTGCCATACCCACTGGTTCTGGAGGGGGGCAACGTGCCCTGGGATGTAGATCTTGGGGAGCGCAAGGTCACAGTCTCTCAAGTGGGTGTCATTCCCACAGGATTTGCATGGGGTAGGCCACAAAACAGCCCATTGTGGCAGGTCTACAGAACGTACGCCGGCGGTGACGGCTGTTAGTGGTGGCAGTGGTGGTGCTGCTGCTTCTGGTGGTTGTGGGGGGATGCTCCTGCCCATCCCCTGCAGCCTCGGACGGCTGCTCACTGCTGGTGATGGTGGTGCTGCTGCTGGTGGTGGTTGTGGGGGGAAGCTCCTGCCCATCCCCTCAGCCTTGGACGGCTGCCCACTGCTGGTGGTGGTGGTGCTGCTGCTGGTAGATGTGGGGGGAAGCTCTGCCCATCCCCTGCAGCCTCGGACGGCTGCACAACCATGGTTGTTGGTGGGGACTCCAATTGAGTCCCAGCACCAGGCCCCTTCCCCTTCCTGCCTGCTGGTGCAGGCCCCTTCCCCTTCCTGGCAGCAGCTGGGGCTGACTCCTTGCCCTTCCTGGCAGAAGCTGGGGCTGGCTCCTTGCCCTTCCTGGCAGCAGCTGGGCATGGCTTCTTGCCCTTCCTGACAGCAACAGGGGCTGCCTCCTTGCCCTTCCTGGCAGCAGCTGGGGATGGCTCCCTGCCCTTCCTGGCAGAACTTGGGGCAGGCACCCTTTCCCTTGAGGCAGCCTGGTGCCCTGGATCCTTTCCCACCAAGGGTGGGTGTGGACACTACTAGGTCCGTGGACTGGGTGGCTGAGGTGCTTGCCTGGGTTTTAGCCACCCTGGCCAGACGTGAAGGACGGGGGGAGGGTTAGGGAAGAGGTCAGTGGTGGAGAGGTAAAGCTGCTTAGGGACATTTTGGCGGGGGGAGGGAGAAGGTGTGGGAGTGGAGGAAGAGGAAGTGGTTGTGGGAGGTGTCATTCTGCTGTGTTTGGGTGCAGGTGCATGGGCTGGATGCTGTTGTGAGGTGGATGGCTGTTGGGTGTCTGAGTGCTTGCGTTTGCGTACGTTGGGGGGGTGACAGACACAGTGGGAGGGGACACAGGGGATGTGTGCATGGCTGTTGTGGAGGTGTCTGCCAGTGAGGTGTATGTTCTTATAGGTGTGCTGGTGATGGCGGTAGTGGATGTGGATGTAGTGCATGCAGGTTTGAGTGTAGACGCAAGTGAGAGGGAGGTGGAGGAGGAGGGGGACGGGGACACTGTGAAGGCAGAGGATGTTGGTATGTCTGCATCTGGATGGTGTTTGTGTGAGTGCCTATGGGATGATGTGTGGTGCTTGTTTTTGCCTGTGCCACTCTTGTGTGTTGTCTTGTGTGCATGCTCGTCTGCCTGTGTACTTGGGATAGGTTGGGGTTAAGGGGAATGGGATTGGGTAGAGGAAGTTGGAGGGGGGAGGGTGGAAACAGGGACAATGGCTGCCATCAGAGAGGAGGCCAGAGCCTGGATTGATCTCTTTTGGGATGCCAAGCTAGTGTGAATGCCATCCAGATATGCATTGGTCTGTTGCATTTAGGCTTCCAGCCCCTGGATGGCACTTAGAATGGCTGACTGCCCAACAGAGATGGATCTCAGGAAGTTAGCCTCCTCACTCAGGGCAGCATGGCTAACTGGGGCAGGGCCTGAGGTGCCTGGGGCGAAGGAGATGCCCACCCTCCTGGGTATCTGTGTCCAAACTGTCCCCTCCAGTCTTGGCCATGGTGCTCCCCTCGCCCTCCGTCCCACTGGTGCCCTCACCGTTGGTGGACTCTGCCTCCTGGGTCCTGTGTGATGCAGCTCCCTCTGTCACCGGTGCCTCTGCTCCTCCGCCAAATTATGCTAATGCACAAAAGGACAGGGTGGCAGAACAAAAAGGGGGGGAGAGACAAAGGATACACTTGATCAGTGGCTGAACCAACACCACTGTTGGCGTACACAGCACCCTCACACACAGGAAACAGGCCTACACACTAATCAATGCACTGCCAGTAACAATGCTAGTCACCAGGGCATGGGGAGGGGCACATACCACCAACTGCAGCGTACCGGGGCCCACACAGCCCTTCCCAGTAGTGGATGCCTACAAGCTAGGTAGGAGGACTATCACATCAGAACCCTGGCCAACTTGGGACCTACTCTACAATGTCAGGCCTGGCCTAGGGGCACCCAAAGACACACATCCCCACCCGGATACCACCCCATCAGGCGTAAGTAGTAATGATGGGCACTGTACTCACCCCCTTGTGGCTGCTGTGATGCCCTCAAGTGCCCATCCAGCTCTGGATAGGCCACCGCCAGTATGCGGGCCATCAGGGGGGTCAGGGTTCGACGGGCAACCCTTCCTCGTTGGGAGGCCATACCCTGCTGGGCCTCCGCCGTCATCCATGCCCAGCGTCTTAGGTCCTCCCACTGTTTCCGACAGTGGGTGCTCCGTCTGCCGTAGGCCTCCCGGGTCGGCACGTCCTTGGCGATGGCACGCCATATACCCTTCTTTTGATGGGCGCTGACCTGCAGAGGAAATACACACAAGGAATGGAATTAGTCATACAGTCCTGCCTGTTACACTCATGGCCCACCATACCACTTCCCATCCCCATTTGCACAGACCTGGACCAGCACACAGGCAGCATGCCACCCAGGGGACATCCACCTACCACCCCTTACACAAGGCCTTCACACACACCACTCCATTCATTCATTCATGCCCCATGCATCATGCTCACAGTGTTCTCACCTGTTGGTATGGAGGCCCATACATCAGTCAGTACTGGGGTAGGACCCCATTCACCAGTTTCTCCAACTCTTCCAAGGTGAAGGCAGGGGCCCTTTCCGCAGTCACACGTGCCATGGCAGGTTCCAGACACAGGTCACAGCAGCATATGCAGTGTAGGTCCTCCCCTGTTGAAGGTCAGGTAGCAAGTGAGTAAATAAATAGAAAATGGCGGTGACGCCCGTGGTGGTGCATACCGTCACGCCAACGTACATCATCATTGGCCACTGTACCCGATAAGGCCCAATATTATCCAATGCGGCGTTGCAAGGCGGTTCCCCACCACCTCCCTCAATGGTATACAATGTCAGTGGAATTACCTCACTTCCACCTGTCCCTTCACACAGGACAGGCGGACGCCATTTCAGCGGGGGTGCAGGCCCTGTATTATAACTGCGTCACAGTTCACAATTGTACATACAGGACAGATGCCACTTATACATTTCAAAGTAACTTCATGCATTGTACTGTTGTGGCTACAATGTACAGTTTGTGACCGGCTCTACACTCTTTTGCCCCATAGATTGCTATCGCTGCGGCTGAATAGGAGATGGAGACATACCCTCGTGTACAGACCACTGGTGGACCTGGCAACAATAGAGGACAGGCACATTATCCTCACCTATAGACTTGACAGGGCCACAATCACTGAGCTGTGTGCCCAATTGGAGCCTGACCTGATATCTGCTATCCATCACCCCATAGGGATCCCCCCTCTTGTGCAAGCCCCACCTGTGCTCCATTTCTTGGCTACTGGTTCTTTCCAAGTGACAGTGGGCTTGGCAGCAGGAATGTCACAGCCACTGTTCTCAATAGTGCTGACCAGAGTGTTGTCTGCCCTGATTAAACACGTGTGCAGTTAAATTGTTTTCCCCCAGGTGGAGGATTGGGCCACAGTGAAGGCTGACTTCTATGCAATGGGACATATCCCCAACATAATTGGCGCAATTGATGATACACATATTGCATTTGTTCGCCCACGGCAAAATGAACAGGTCTTCAGAAATCGAAAGAGTTTTCAGTCAATGAATGTCCAGATGGTGTGCCTGATGGACCAGTACATCTCCCACTTAATGCTCAGTATTATGGGTCTGTGCATGATGCCTTTATCCTTAGGAATAGCAGCATCCCAAATGTTATGGCCCAACTGCAGAGGCACAGGGTGTGGCTAATAGGTGAGCCCTGGTTCCTACCCAAGTGGATGTTGGTGTATGGGTATTGTGTGGGCCATATGGGATAGTGTGTGGCTAAATGGTGTCCCTCAATATTTGCAGGTGACTCAGGTTACCCCAACCTCTCATGGCTACTGACCTCTGTGAGGAATCCCAGGACAAGGGCAGAGGAATGTTACAATGAGGCACATGGGCGAACAAGAAGGATTATTGAACGTACCTTTGGCCTCCTGAAGGCCAGGTTTTGGTGTCTCCATCTAACAGGTGAATCCCTGTGCTGCTCACCCAGGAAGGTCTGCCAGATAATCGTGGCATGCTGAATGTTACATAACCTTGCCTTGAGACGCCATGTGCCTTTTCTGCTGGAGGAGGAGGCTGGAGATGGCTGTGTGGCAGCAGTGGACCCTGTGGACAGTGAGGATGAGGAGGCAGAGAATGAGGATGAGGACAACAGAACAGCAGTGATTCAACAATACTTCCAATGACACACAGGTAAGACAGTGTAACTTCACATTTCATTGACATTTGTTTCACATTGTCACTGGCAGGCTGTGATTTCCCACTTCTATGCCTGCTCACTGTACCCTTTGGACACTCTTTTTGCAGATGTTGGTGCCCCACTATCGCTCCTGGTGTGTTCACTGCAGCCAACTAAAGGTCTATCATATGTGCACATTACTGTACAGCTTATTTGCAATGTTTCAACCTTGTTAAATGAATACATACTTAAATCATTTGACATACTCCATACTTGTATTTTTTCAAAGTGTGCTTATTGAAGTGCTATGAAGAAAAGGGGGTAGTGCAATGGGCTGGGGTGATGATGGAGGAAAGTCCAGGGTATAGTTCCAGTCTATTTGTAGCATAGGTGCATTGTCCAAGGGGACATAGGAAGTGGAGCAATGGCAGTTCAAGGTGGACAGGGCAACCGAGTGGGATACAAGGGTGACAATCCGGAGAGTCTTATTTCCTGGCAGGGGTCCTGGCAATAGTCTCTGGCTTCTGCCTGGATTGCAGGGAAGTTTTGCAGGGTGGTTCTCCTTCCGCAGGGGGAGGGGTGCTGGTGGCCTGTTGGTCCTGTGGCGGGGCCTACTGTCCACTAGCGGCAGCGGAGGTGGAGGGCAGTTCAGTAGTCTGCCTAGTGGCAGGGGCCCGCTGTTGTAGGACTGCCTCCCTCATAATGTTGGCAATGTCTACCAGCAGCCCTGCTATGAAGACCAGGGTGGTGCTGATGGCCTGCAAGTCCTCCCTGATCTCCTGGTACTGTACCTCCTGCAGCCGCCTGTTCTCCTGCACGTTGTCCAGGATCTGGGCCAGCGTATACTGGGCATGTTGGCATGCTCCCAGGATCTCGGTGAGTGTCTCCTGGAGAGTTGGTTCCCTGGACCTGTCCTCCCCCTGGTGAAAAGCATTCCTCCCGGTTTCCCTGTTGTCCTGTGCCTCTGTCCCCTGTACCGTGTGCCCACTGCCACTGACCCCAGGTCCCTGATTGCCTTGGGTATGAGGTGTGCCCTGGGGTCCCTGTAGTTGTGGACACACTGCTGATTGACGTGTCCTGGGAGAGAGATATGGGTACGCTGGGAGGGTGCTGTGGTGGTCTTTCCTGAGGGGGGAGGCTCTGTGGTGGTGTGTGACTGTGACTGGGTAACCGACTGTCCAGAGCTCCCTGATGGGCCAGGTTGGTCATCCAGATCCGTGTGGAAGTCCCCATATGAGGGGAGCATGGGTGTCCCAGATTTATATATTTACTACATAGCTGCCCAGGTGGTGCCTATAAATAATTAGTTTGCTGGGGGTTGGGATGACTTGAGAGGCAGACACACCACGCCTTGTGTGCCCATGTTTCAATGCACACCCAGCTCCTCAACTACAACCCACTCGAGGCTAAGTTGTTAACTGGGAGCCTGGGGAAGAAAGCAGTGTCTCAAATTTACAAATCGCTGCTCAAGAATGACCCTGATGGGTTAGACCACTTACACCAAAGATGGGCGCACTGGGTAGGGGAATTGGATAAGGATGATTGGCGGGATTTCCTCCATATGACTTGGCATTGTCCCCAAATACGGGCCTTTTGGGAGGGGGTTGGTAAGGAAATGGCAGAAGTCCTGGGGCATCCTATAGACTTAAGCTCCAAGGTTGTGCTGCTGGGGCTTTTGGAGGAATTAGGGGGCCCACAGGCTGACCGGACATTAATAGGTGTTGTGTTTCTGGTTCCCAAGAGAGACATTGCTTGTGGATGGAAGCTTCCCGGGGCTCCTTCACTGGCGGGGTGGAGGGCAGGGGGTAGATTTGTGTGCGCATCAGGAAAAAACAATCTATGAGGCTGGAGGGTGTCCACAAAAACATGACAAAATATTGGGGAAATAGTGGGCCTAAGATGGTGTTTTGTTGTAATGTACCGCCAAGAGCTGGTGTCCAGCAACGGACTGTGTCCTATGCTTTGTATCCACATTATTGCTGTTGTTGGTGCTTGTTCTGTGTGCACTGTTTTCAATTTGCTGAAAATAAGAATAAATTTGGTTCTAAAAAAAAAACATTTGTACCCCCAGGGGAGTAACCCTTGCTAAAGGGGTCGCTCACCTTGCGTGGAATTGTCACAAAAAAATAAAAATCCCTGGTGTCTAGTGCTTTCTTCCCCCCATGGAGGCAGATTAGCCTAATAAAAATAGGCCGATCTGCCCCAAAGGGGGGGGCAGAAATGGGCTAAAATAAAATTGCGCCCATGGGAGCAACCCTTGCCAATAATGAAAAAGCAAACGGGCTATAATTGTCCATGTAGTTCATAAATTGTCAAAGAACCCATGAGCCAAGTTACTAACTCCTGTTCCTCTATGCATGTCTATACCTATGTTTATTCTGTTAATTACATTTGTGGAAAACATAAGTCTGGTGAAACAGAAAAAGCTGTTTCTAGGCCAGATCTAAAAAGCATGCTTTCTGGACCAAGGTCCAACTTTCTGCCAAATTTGGGGTAATTCCTTCAGCAGTTTTTGTACTACAGCTGTTAAAAAATCCTGTGGAAAAATGAATGGGGAAAACGTGTTTTGGAACCCTCTCCCTTTTTCTCTGCCCCCCCTTAACGGATCATCCCAAAACATTCCAAGAAGAACCTGAGGTGGATGGGTCTTTTGTTGTGAAGATTTATCAAATGGTGTCATAGTTATTAGGAAACAAAAAAACTATTGTCAGTAGAAACCTGGTCTTAATTAGAAGTACTCAGTGGGGATTGCAACTGCATATAGATATAAATATTTATTACCTAGTGGCAGTCACCACTAGGTAGTTATAGTTAGGACCTAGAATCTTCACAACATTTTCCAAGAAAATACGATGCTCACTTCAGCGTCTGTCTGGAAAGTTTTGGGGTTATCTGTCAAGGGGGAGCTGAGAAAAAGGGGTGGTCTCAAAAAGCTTTTTCCCTATTCACTTTTTCATGGGGATTTTGAACAGCGATAGCGCAGAAACCACTGGACGGAATTACACTGAATTTGGCTGAAAGTTATCTCTTGGTCCAGAAAGCTCTCTTTTTAGGTCGAGCCTTAGCGTTCGGCCTGCTGTATACTTTTAAGTATACTATAGAGTGAGTTCCAGTGTTTTGATTTGTTAGTTGCATTGTCCTTCAAAAATCCCTGCTTGCTAGTGATCAGTTCTGCCTCTTTCTCCTGCCTTTTCTCACTTTGGGAGCAGCACAAAGTACTGTGTAATTACACTATGTTCTGTTTATCTCTTCTGTAAGGGACTTTTTTAGCATTTGCCTGTTTCGCTTCAACACTGTGGGTGCTTGTTCAGTCCCTCCTTCCCACCAGCTCCCTTTGCACACATAATAAAACAGAGGGGGGCTTTTCCAGGGCCAGCTCTCCCCTCACTGTTTTTTTATGTTGTGTAAGAGCTATTAGCTTGTAAACTCCTAACTGGACTTTTCTTGCCAGACAAATGAAAAGAAAAAAAAACACAGCGCAATCGCGCAGGGGTTTACATAGCGCGATTGCGCTGCATTTTTTTTCATTTGTGTGGCAAGAAAAGTCCAGTTAAGAGTTTACAAAGCTAATAGCAACGGGTCTCGCATTTGCTCGAGTTAGAGCTATTAGCGCTGTAAACTCCAAACTGGACTTTTCTTGCCACACCAATGAAAGAAAAGAAAAAACGTGGCGCAATCGCGTGTGGCAAGAAAAGTCCGGTTAGGAGTTTACAAAGCTAATAGATCTAACTCGAACAAATGCGAGACCAGTTGCGTTGAAAATGCTTGTGTTACCCTGTTTCTGAGATAGAGGGATTATTTGTTGAATGCTGACTTCTTTCCCTGTGTGTCTTCATGTAACAGTTTCTCACCTACGGATAATACATTTGCGACATGTTCTGATGACGGCACTGTTAGGATCTGGGACTTTATGCGGTGTCACAAGGAGAGGATTCTTTGAGGTACGTGGACAAAGGAACTTTGACATCTGTTTTGAGGGGACTGTATATTTTCATAGTAGTACCAGCCGTCAGTGTGCTTGCATTTTATAATTGCTTTTGCTACACAGATGGTTTTACCATGCATTTGGGATAATGGCAGGTAAGTGCTTCATTAAATCTGATGCATCAAAACTAATCCTTTGACCACTCAGCATATATTGTCCCTCAAAATATTTATGAAAGATAGCAAACTTTATTTAAATTCTATTGTACTCGCTATCTAAATGTTTCAAGTAGTAACCGTGTACAAAAAAGGAGGTCCTTGTTCGCTGGATTAAAGTATCATAAAAAGCTCTTCAGTACTTATAGCACGTGCAGTTCTCAGTGTTAAAAAGTTTTAGTACTCAGCATTCAATTCATGTTCATTGTAAATTTAAATTGCTGGATTGAATGAAGTATTATGAAAAGCTCTGCGGTACTTGCAGCACGTGCAGTTCTCAGAGATAAAAAAAATTAAAACTCTGGTAATCACTATTCGGTTCCTGTTGATTTTGAAATAAATACTATTGTAAAAGCACACTAAATGACTGTTTATCATCCTGAGAGTCAAGTGTTATGTGCATTGCTGAGAGCAGTTCTGAACAACTTCAGATGTGAAATTTTCTCTGCTTGGCTTAAAATGATCATAGAATTCTCCGAGGACACGAAAAGTAGCTATGCAAACCAGTAATTACACAGACATGGTTGTCCAGGGACAACATGAAAGCAGCAATGCCATTTCCATACAACATGCAGACTCACGTCCCTTTTGGGAACACTTAGGGGGCCATTACAACATTGGTGGTAAAAGCCGCTTACCGCCGTGCAGAAGACCACCAACACACCGCTGCGGCCGGGGAATACCGCCACGGTCATTATGACCCACAGCTCGGAATCCGCCAAAATCCAGACACCCACACAAATCCGCCACACCAAAGGTCAGTGATAAACTGGCGATAACAAAATCGACACCGTCACACCAACCGGAATACGCTCACACTATCACGACCCATGAATCCACGCAGCGGTCTTTCAACCGCGGTATTCCATTGGCGGTACACACCGCCGCGCTCAAATGACACACACATTTACAAAACACTACCACATTGGACAATTCCAAATACACACACCTGATACACATACACACACCACTCCCACACACCCAATACAATATAAAATACACACACACTTCACCCACAAACCCTTATGACCACAATTGCGACAGAAGGCCAGAAAGAGACAGCACCAGAAAGAACAATAGCATCCACAGGCACCCTACACCATCACTCACACAACACAACATCCAAGCACCTCACACAACACACCTCTAAATATCACCCCACACATCACAACACACACCACCCCACACATCACCCACACCACCCCATGGCCCCGCAAAGACACCCCAGGTTCTCTGAGGAGAAGCTCAGGGTCATGGTGGAGGAAATCATCCGGGTAGAGCCACAGCTATTCGGATTACAGGTGCAGCATACCATCATAGCTAGGAAGATGGATCTATGGTGCAGAATCGTGGACAGCATCCAAGAACTCGGGATGACATCAGGAAGAGGTGGAACGACCTACGGGGGAAGGTGCGTTCCATGGTCTCAAGACACCACATCGCGGTAGAGAGGACTGGCGGCAGACCCCCGCCTCCTCCCCTACAACTAACAACATGGGAGGAGCAGGTCTTGGCTATACTGCATCCTGAGGGCCTCACAGGAGTAGCTGGAGGAATGGACTCTGGTAAGTCAAATCTTTCATTACTTCATCCCTCACCCACCTGCATGCTATCACATTCCCCCACCCTCGCCCTCACCCCCATCACTCCACATCCTCACATATGTCCCAATATCACAAACCACACATCCCAAACCCAAGCCCTGCATGTAACACCAAAGCATGGACACCCATCACCAAACCATGTCCACTGCACATACACATACACCCCCCTAAACCATTATCACACAAGGTCCTACACAGGAATGCAAGCACTGGGGTACAGGGTCACCCACCCATTGCACAGCATGGCACACACAGATGCAATAATCATGCCTTTACACACTGGACAGGAGGGTCCAGACATGTCCACTCCACCCACAGAAGAGGCCCACAGTGATGACAGCAGCTCTGTCCAACTGGATCTAGATGACCAGCCCGACCCATCTGGGACCTCGGGACAGTCGGTTCCCCTCACACTGGCACAGGCCACCACAGAGCCTCCCTGGAAACCAGCACAGCACCCACCCAGCGGGCCCATACCTCTGTCCCCAGGACACGTCAATCAGCAGTGTGTCCACCACTACAGGGAACCCAGGCTAACCCACCACCCCAACAACACCAGGGGCCTGGGGGCAGTGGCAGTGGGCACACGGTTCAGGGGACAGAGGCCCAGGGAAACAGGGGAACTGGGAGGACAGCTGTGCGACCGGGGGAGGACATGCCCAGGGAACCCACTCTCCACGAGGCCCTCTCCAACATCATGGGAGCCTACCACCATTCCCAGGAGACAATGGCAACGATACTGGCCAAGTTTCAGGAGACCCAGCAGCTGCAGGAGGAACAGTATTTGGGGTTCAGGGAGGAACTCAAATCCATCAGTTCCACCCTTGGCACCATTGTAGGGGTGCTGAAGGAACTCATCAACACCAGGAGGGACACTGTGGCACAACAAGGAGCCCCTGACACTAGCCTGGACGATGAACTGCCCACCACCTCCGCCGGCGCTAGTGGACAGGAGGCATAGTCACAGGACCACCACACCAGCACCCCACCCCCTGCAGATGGAGATTCACCCCGCAAGCGGTCCCTGAGATCCAGGACAAAGACAGAGAACAATGCCAAGACCCCCGCCAAGAAATGAGACCACCCTGATTGTCATCCTTCTGTCCCACTTTGTCACCCTGTCCATACTTGAACTGCCACAGCTCTACTTCCTATGCCCCTCTGGACAATGCACCTGTGAGACTAATAGACTAGACTCTGCCATGGACATTCCTTCACCATCACCCCTGACCAGTTTACAACTCCCTCCACTGTTTAGCACTTAACTAAACATCCTTAAATCACAAAACTATCTGGAGTCAGTCTGTGCTTTCAAAAATGTGTATTTGCAATAACTGTGGAAAAATGCTATATCCATTGTATTGTCAACATACCTATGTCACACAGCTCTAGTCCATGAGGAAGCAAAGCAGATGTCACACAGTGGGACCCACATCAGTGAAATTGAAAGGGATCCATACACTGTGCAAAAATGACAGACAGATGAGAGGTAGAAGGATCAAACAGATGTAGCAGGCAGTGTTGTCTTACCTGTGTCTCACTGGAAGTATTGTTTGATCACCGTGTTCCTGTTGTCTATGTCCTCTTCTTCTGCTTCCTCGTCTTCACTGTCCACAGGCTCCACAGCTACCACAATACCTCCATCTGGACCATCCTCCTGCAGAAAAGGCACCTGTTGTCGCAAAGCCAAGTTGTGAAGCATACAGCAGGCCATGATGATCTGGCACACCTTCTTTGGTGAGTAGATAGCGAACCACCTGTCATATGAAGGCACCTGAACCTCGCCTTAAGGAGGCCGAAGGTCCTCTCTATAATCCTCCTAGTTCGACCATGTGCCTCATTGTAGCGTTCCTCTGTCCTTGTCCTGGGATTCCTCACTGGGGTCAGTAGCCATGACAGGTTGGGGTAACCAGAGTCACCTCCAAATATCGAGGGACAACTGTTAGACACACACTAACTCTTAGGGACATCCCCAGTCCCAGACACCTAGTCAGACTGTATTGGGTCCATGTCCTCACCTAATAGCCACACACTGTGCCTCTGGAGTTGCCCCATCACATAAGGGATGCTGCTATTCCTCAGAATGTAAACATCATGCACTGAGACAGGAAACTTGGCGTTCACATGGGAGATGTACTGGTCTGCCAAACACACCATCTGCACATTCATCGAATGGTAACTCTTCCGGTTTCTGTACACCTGTTCACTCCTGCGTGGGGGGACCAAGGCCACATGTGCCCCATCAATGGCACCTATGATGTTGGGGATATGTCCCATGGCATAGAAGTCACCTTTCCCTGTAGGCAAATCCTCCACCTGAGGGAAAACGATGTAGCTCCGCATGTGTTTCAGCAGGGCAGACAACACTCTGGACAAAAAGTTGGAAACCGTAGGCTGGGACATCCCTGATGCTATTGCCACTATTGTTTGAAAAGACCCACTTGCCAGGAAATGGATTACTGACAGCACCTGCACTAGAGGGAGGATTCCTGTGGGATGGCGGATAGCTGACATCAGGTCTGGCTCCAACTGGGCACACAGTTCCTGGATTGTGGCACGATCAAGTCTGTAGGTGATGATCACATGTCGCTCCTCCATTGTCGACAGGTCCACCAGTGGTCTGTACACCAGGGGATGCCGCCATCTCCTCACCTGCCCCAGCAGACGTGCTCTATGGAGGAGAACAGTGAGCAGAGAGTCAACCAACACTGAGGTACGTAAACACAACTTTATATGAAAATTTTTCTAATTCGACATATGGCTGTCTTAGTGTATAATCAAGGCCTATATATGTGTGACGCATTTAAAATAATGCCAAGTGGCCCCCTGAAATGGCGGCTGCCTGACCTGTAAGGTGAAAAAAGGGGATATGAGGTAATTGCGCTGGCGTTGTACACCGTCGCGGTAGGCGGTCGAAGACTGTGGCGCAAACCTGCATTGGTTAACATTGGACCCTATGGGTCCCAGGAGCCAATGACGATGTACGCCAGCGGTGACGGTACGCACCACCCCGGGCATGACCACCATTTTCTCTCTGTTCAATCACTTGATACCTGATCTTCGACATGAGAGGACCTACACTGCAAGTGCTGCTGTGACCTCAGTCTGGAAGAGACAATGGCTGGTTTGTCTGGGGAAAGGGCCCCTGCCTTCAGCACAGAGGAGTTGGAGAAACTAGTGGATGGGGTCCTCCCCCAGTACACGGTACTCTACGGTCCTCCAGACAAACAGGTGAGTACACTTTGAGCATGCTGTGTGGGCAATGGCTGTTTGGAGTGGTGTGGATAAAAAATGGGGGCTGAGAATGAGGTGTGCTTGAAACGACGGTGAGTGCATGTGCGACATGGCAAGTGTAGGGATGCGGGCCAATGACTGTGACGGTGCGGGCGCTTATATCTTCTCCTTTTCCCCTGTACTATTCGTGTAGGTCAGTGCCCACCAGAAGAAGGATATTTGGCGTGCCATCGCCAAGGAAGTCCGGACCCTGGGGGTCTACCACAGACGGAGCACCCACTGCCGGAAATGATGGGAGGACATTCGCCGCTGGAGCAAGAAGACGGGGGAGGACCAGCTGGGGATGACCTCCCAATGTGGGAGGGGTGCCTGCAGCACCATGACCCCCTCGATGGTCCTGATCCTGGCAGTGGCGTACCCGGAGTTGGATGGGCGCTTGAAGGCATCACAGCAGCCACAAGGGGGTGAGTACACTCTCATTCAGCGTGCAGTGGAGGTGTCTGGGTGGGGGGGTGGGCTGTGGGTTCCCCTAGGCCAGGGCGAGTTTAGTAGGCATGGTCCCTTCTGAAGGCAGGTCCTGTGGCACCCCACCCCACCTGTGTACAGAGCCAACTACACCTAGTCAGGCTCCTGTGACATCCATATGTGCAGCAATCGGGCATAGCCTTGTAAACCATATCCCCGGGATTGATTAGGGAACTCCAAGTGCACGGCGTAGTGCAGGGGGCTTCTGTGTCTGTAGTGTCCGCCAACGGTAGCGGTATTGCATGCACTGTCACGACTCACGTGCTGCTTGCGCCTGGAATTTGCAGATCTGGTGGCGTGGATCTTCAATGTTCGACTTTGGCCCAGAAAGGGGCGACTCTTTCTGGTAGCCACGGTGCTGTAGGCAATGGAGACGCCAAGAACAGACCGTGCCCTTCAGAAAATAGCGCCAGAGGGAAAAAAACCCTTAGAAAAAGGGGAAAAACCTCCAACAGGAAGATTCCTGGAAAAAACAAGAACAAACAAACAAGAATCCAAAAGGAGCAAAAGTCAGGAAACACAGAATGCTGAAATCCAGAACCAAAAAGGGGAGGAAATCAGGAGCGAAGGCACTAACTGAGCAGAAAGTGTTGCAGCGCAAGGAAATGAAGAAAACACAGCCCTTATATACCAAAGGACAGGAAGTGACCCACAGGAAGTAAAAGGACACCATATTAGACAGGGAGAGGTACATAGAACAAAACAGAATAGAAACCATAGAGAATAGGGAACAATGAATGCTGGGAAGAGAAAGGTAACCTGGGAAGGGAAGAAGACATAAAAAAGGTACAACAAAAAAGACCCCAGAAAGAAGAAAAGAAAGAGGATAAGAAGGAAGAAAGAAGAACAGGTAAGGGGGGTCAGGAGACCCCAGCAAGGCGGTGGAAAACGACAGAGCGAGGCCCCATGCAATGCCTGGGGCCTCGAAAAGTGCATGAAAGGCTGGGGGCGCGCCGCGTTTTAGAAACGCGCTGTGCGGCCCCAGCAGAATGCCCGGCTTGTGCCGAACATTCGGCTCGCGCCGCACCACGCGGCGCGACATGCACTCAACATGTCTTTCTTTGTCCCCCCCCCTTTTTGTGGTCTCCCTGTGCTTGTGTGCATTAGCATCATCAGGCAGAGGAGCAGTGGCACTGGAGCAGGAGGGAGCTGCATCCCACATGGCCCTGGAGGGCGAGACAAAGGAGTCAGAAGCCACCAGTGGGACGGAGGGCGAGGGGAGCTCCACGGCGGGGACAGTAGCTGAGACCAGCGATACAGACTCCTCCTCTGATGTGAGCTCCCTTGCGGTGGAGGGCCCCTCTGTGCCCCCCGCATCTACAGGGACAGCTGCCACCCCCCCTACCAGCACTGCCCTCCCAGCAGCCCCTCAGCGTTTACCCCGTGGCCGCTTACCCAGGAGGGTGGGCATCTCCTTCGCCCTAGGCACCTTCGCCCCTGCCCCTGTCACCCCTGCTGCCCTCAGTCAGAAGGCCATTGACCTCCTCAGGTCCCTCACTGTTGGGCAGTCTACCATTTTGAATGCCATCCAAGGTGTAGAGAGGCAGTTGCAACAAACCAATGCATACCTGGAGGGCATTCATTCTGGTCAGGCAGCCCATCAGCGAGCTTTTCATACTCTGGCCTCTGCACTGATGGCAGCCATTGTTCCTGTCTCTAGCCTCCCCCCTCCAACTTCCTCCACCCAGACCCAAACCCCTGTACCTCAGCCTATCCCAAACACACCCTCAAACCAGCATGCACACACCTCAACACACAAGGGAACCTCTGGCAAACATAAGCACCACACATCCCACAGGCACTCACGCAAGCATCATACACATGCAGACATACCAACAGCCACTGCCTCCACTGTGTCCCCCTCCTCCTCAGCTCCCTCCTTCCTCCCAGTCTCGTCTCCACTCACACCTGCATGCACTACATAGTCAGCCACTACCTCCATCACCAGCACACCCACCACCGCAACCCGCTCACGTGCAGTCACCACCTCCACTACCATTCACACATCCCCTGTGTCCTCTCCCAGTGTGTCGGTGAGCCCACCTCCCAAGGTACACAAACGCAGCCACACACCCACCCAACAGCCATCCACCTCATGACAGCTTCCAGCCCATGCACCTTCACCCAAAGTCACCAAACGTACACCTCCTACAATTACTACCTCTCCCACTCCCAAACCCCCTCTATCTACCCGTCCCTGTGTGTCCAAAAAACTCTTCCAGTCCAACGTTGAAGTCTTCCCCTCTCCTCCCCTACTCCTTCAGTCTCCTAGGGCCCGCCTCTCCAGGTCCCAACCCAGCGCCTCAGCCGCAACATCAGCGGGAGCAGTGGTGCCATAGTGACTGGCTTCTGGAGTGCGCCAGGCAGCAGGGCAGCCAGTGTGCCAAGGAGCCAGAGCACGGACAGTCCCCCACCTCAAAAACACGAAAGGTTGGCCAGTGCCCTGCGGGAGAGAGGAAAAAATCTTCAAACAAAGCCGCTCCCAGGGGTACAGGTGGGAGTGTGGATCCAGCTGCGCCACCATCCAAGGTGGGGAAGGGGCAAATTAAAACTGGCAAGTCTGGGAAAACCTGCACGGCGGACAAGACCGCCACCAGCACCGCTTCCAAGGACACCGCCGCCACCAGCACCGCTACCAAGGACACCACCGCCACCAGCACCGCTGAACAGGACACCGCCACCACCAGCACCGCTGAACAGGACACTGCCGCCACCAGCACCGCTGAACAGGACACCGCCACCACCAGCACCCAGGCCACTGAGCGCCAAAGATACCGACGCTACTTAGGCCGCCACGAGCAGGATGAAGCATTCTGGGCACAAAGCCCCCTCCAGAACCAGTGGAGAATGACATCCACTACCTCTGTTCTTGGCAGGATGAAGCACTCTGGGCACAACAACACCCCCTCCAGAACCAGTGGAGAGATACATTCACTACCTCTGTCCTTGGCAGGATGAAGCACTCTGGGCACAAAGCCCCCTCCAGAACCAGCTGAGAGATACATCCACTACCTCTGTCCTTGGCAGGATGAAGCAATCTGGGCACAAAGGCCCCTCCAGAACCAGTGGAGAATGACATCCACTTGAGAGACTGTGGCATTGCACTCCCCAGGATGCAGCAGTGGGCAAACCACCCACTGTTGAGACTTGAGAGACTGTGGCTTTGCACTCCCCAGGATGCAGCAGTGGGCAAACCACCCACTGTAGAGACTTGAGAGAATGTGGCTTTGCACTCCCCAGGATAAATCAGTGGGCAACCCACCCACTGTAGAGACTTGAGAGACTGTGGCTTTGCACTCCCCAGGATACATCAATGGGCATGGAGCCCCCTCGTGGATCTGACGTTGTGCACTCATCCGGCTGAGGTGCCCCCCCCTCCCTTCCCCCTGAGGTGCCTGTTTTATTTCTATCTGATGCCCCAGCAGTGTTCTCTCCGTCTTGTTCGGGTATCTTGTGTGGGCCTCGCCCATGCATTTTGGACCCAGTGGTCCACGGACTATGATGGTGGAATCCCTTGGACTTGTATTCTTGGTGTATATATTTGTTTATAGTGTGAATATCTTTATATATGTATATGTTTTTGATTCATGTCTTTGAATATATTACAATCATTCAACTCATTTCCTTTTGTCCTTGCATTCTTCCAGGGGGGTTGGGGTGTGTCACTGTAATGTATCATGATGTATTAGTGTGTGTGTTGTAGTGGGTGAGGGTGGGGGTGGGGGTGGGGTTGGGGGTGTTGCGTGTGTGTGTCACTCTTTTCCCTCCCCCCTCCCCTGTGTCGTAGGTGCAGTACTCACCGTGGTCTTCGCCGCCGGCGTTCGTGCTCCTGGTAGAGGAGCAGGAAGACAAAGGCAGGTAGAATCTGAAGTTCCGGTTCCATGGCGTCCTGGTTCCTCGTGGGGTGTGCAGAGGTGAGCGTTTTCGCTTCCAAGCCCTGTGTCTGCCGTGTTTTTGTTCGCGGTGAATCCACCCCAGAAAAGGTGGCAGATTGGAGTGTTGTAATTCGGTGGGCGGTACATTGTCCTCCGCCTGTCTGTTGGCGGTTACCGCCGCGGTGTTTGTTTGTACCGCCTTGGTGCTCGGAGTGTTAAAGTGGCTGTTTATGTAGGCGGTTTCCGCCATGTTCGTGATTCTAAATTTGTTTCTGCCGGCCTGTTGGCGGTTTTACCGCCGCTTTAACACCGACCGCCAGGGTTGTAATGACCACCTTAGTATTTAAACTGTTTAATAGATGGCTGGAATTCAAGCATGGTATTGGTCTCTTGCCAAAACTGCAGTGGATACTGTCAAACGAGCTTTGTTTATAACAACCATTACCCTCTACATCAGTTCAACCTGAAATTCTCTAAGTATTTGTCAGCCTCTGGAGAAGTTAACATAGCATTGGGGGACTTAGGCACTCATTATGAACATGGTGGTCCGTTCCGCTTGCAGTAGAAACCGCCAACAGAGGAGCGAGCCGGACCGCCAAATAATGAAGCAAGCGCAACACACGCATCCGCGAACCACCCACTGCCATGAAAGGAGACCCGCTGACGATGGCAGAGTCTGCCCACAAGCCGTCAGAAAGGCCCAACCCGCCCATCAAATTATGAACAACCATTCCGCAGCCAGTTCCGGGGCGGGAACTACCGCCACACAAAGCCAGGCGGAAAAGAAACAAATAGAAGGAAACACTCACCGGAGTTCCACAAAACGTGCAGCGGCAGGCATGGACAGAGAGCTGCAGATCATGCCAGCCTTGGTCCTTGCCATATATCTACATGACCGAGACCGCCGACGAAGACGACGAAGGTAAGTACCGCAACCTACATCACAAGGGAGGAAAGGGCAAAGTTACATACCCACCCACCCACTCCACCCACACTGCAACGCCCCCCCAACCCTTCCCAGCAGCACAAGTCAGATACCCCACACCAAGGGGGACGTACCCGACCGAAGGCCACAGTAACTTGGCCATAGTACATACAATAGCCCCACACCCACAAATAATTAAAACAAACACAAGGGTGGAACTGCGTGCAGCCCAAACAGACGCCACACCGAAACTTTAATATGTAGCTCAGTGAGCAAAACAGTGCCAACAGGGCAAATGGCCAGTCCATAAAAGTATTTTGTTGTCCTTGGCCACAACTGGCCAAACCCACGAGTGCTGGGTACTCCACTGAACAGGGCACCATATGAGGATCCAGGCACCTCACGGAAGGGGGATGGGTGGGCTAGGGTGGGGTGGGGATTTCCGACGGGGTGGGACTTAGACTTGCATGAGGAGGTTGGAGGGGGGGTGGGCTTCTCCTTTGAAGGGGGTGGGGGCTGTTTGGCTCAGGTGGAGCTGGATGCCTTAGGCTCTGAGCGGGCCTTCTTCTTCACTGGAGAAGGGGCACAGGAATGGGAAGGCTGGACCGGGGTGGGCTGTGATGTGGAAGGAGCGGAAAGGGCAAGGAGGTGGGCATGTTTCAGGACAAGACGGGGTGGGCCATTGGGTTCAAACAGGTCTGCATGGGAGAGGAACAGTTTTTTGGGAGCAATTGGGGTGGTCGTGGATGAGGGCGTGGTAGTGGAGGCAGAGGGAGTTGATGTATGGGGTGTAGGTGTGCATGTAGTGGGTGCAGGTGACTGCTCAGTATGCTGTGGTGTCGTGGATGTCTGGTGGGTGGGTGTCTTTGTGCGTTTGAGTGTTTTGGGAGGTGGGGGGTGGACACAGTGGGAGAAGGCAGACAGCTAGTGTGGATGTATGTTGGGTGGGTTTCTGCAAGTCTGGTGAGTGTGCTGCATGTGTCAACTACAGTGGAGGTGGTGAGTGCAGGTGTGGTGTATGGGGTGCATGTATGGCTGTCTGCTATTGTGGTGAGTGCAGGAAGAGGAGCAGTAACAGTGAGTGAAGGTCCAGTGCATGAGGGTGTGCATGGAAAGGGGACAGACAGTGAGGCTGTAGAGGCGGGCACACTGGGGGAAGTGGACGTTGTTGTGTGTGCAGGTGTCTGTTGGCTGTGTGAATGCTTGTGGTGGGAGGTGTGAATCTTGTGCTTGGAAGTGTGCTTCTTGTGTGTTCATGTGCCTGTAAGCGGGTCTGATTGTGTGCATTGGACGGGTGACGGGAGTGGGGTGCTGGAAGGGGTAGAGGAGGTTGGAGGGGGGAAGGAATGGCCAGGGAAACTGGCTGCTGTCCAAGAGAAGGCCAGAGCCTGAAAAGATCTCTGTAGGGCAGACACAGCACTGTGAATGCCATCCAGATAGGCATTTGTCTGCTGCACCTCAGAAGCCAGACCCTGGATGGCATTGAAGATGGTTGTCTGCCCTACAGAGATAGTTCTCAGGAGGTCAATAGCCTCCTCTGTGAGGGCAGCAAGGCTGACTGGGGCAGGGGAGGAGGTGCCTGGGGCGAAGGAGACGCCCACCTTTCTGGGTGGGCGGGCACAGGCAACTCAGTGGGGAGCAGAAGGGAGGGCGCTGATGGTATGGGTGGTGGTGGAAGATCTCACGGTAGTGGTTTGTCTACTAGGGTCCGCCACCGCCAGAGGACCCCCATCGGAGGAGGTCTCAGAGTAACTACCTCCTGTGGTAGTAGCCTCCCTCATAGAAGTCCCCTCGCCCTCCCACCCACTGGTCCCCTGGGCGTCCGTTGTCTCTGCCTCGGAGGATCCATGGGCCGCTGCCTCCCCACTTGCCAGTGCCTCAGCTCCCTCACCTGATGTTGATGCTGTACCAGACAAATACAAGAGAACAGGGATGGGGAGACAAAACAGGAGAGACACTTGTAAGTAGCTGAATGCTGATACACAATGGCCAGACATACACCTACCCAGCAGCCACACCCAACAGGCAGCACCGTGCACTATGCCCATGGCCATGGCCCTGACTCCTGAGCTTTATACTGACCTACACCCATATCCTGAAATTGCATTGGAGCTGAGGTAGGTGAAACCTGACAGGGACACCCCTACACCCTTTGGAGAGCAGACAGTAGCTGGACACCAGTCAAATACCCTGCTCTAAGCACCATGAGCCCTATTGCACACACACTCATCCTTCCAGGCTGAAGTATGGGCTGTGAGTACTCACCCCCTTGTGACTGCTGTGCAGCCTACAAGCGCCCATCCAGGTCTGGGTACGCCACCGCCAGGATCCTTCGCATGAGGGGGGTCAGTGCCCGACGGGCACCCCTTCCACATTGGGAGGACTTCCCTAGCTGGGCCTCAGTGATCTTCCGCGCCCAGCGCCGCAGGTCTTCCCACCTCTTTCGACAGTGGGCACTCTGTTGGTTGTAGACCCCCAGGGTCCGTACCTCCTTGGCGATGGCATGCCAATGTGCCCTCTTATGCTGGGCGCTGACCTAGAAGGATGACACAGAAATGGAACACAGAGGTCAGGCACCTGCACAATGGCAACAGCTGGCAGATTGTCAGACATACAACAGACAGTACTCCCAGACATGCAGGACAGTGGCACACAGCATTCCATGCACCAAGGCCCATCCTTGCTCACAGGAGCACACATCTGTGCAATCCACTCCATTCATCACTCACACAGTACCCCCCAAACCCGGACTCACCTGTACCTCTGGCCGGCCGTAGAGTCTGCTGTACAGGGGCAGGACCCGTTCCACAAGTTTCTCCAGTTCTTCCTGGGTGAAGCCCAGGGCCCTTTCCCCTGCACCATGTGGAACATCCATAGCCAGAGGCAGGCCACAGCAGTACACAGAGTGGAGTACCTGTCTGCACAAGATCAGGGAGTCAAGTGATCAAACGATGACGAATGCGTGTACATTCCGCAAAGGTATACACCGTCACTGCCGGCGGTGTTCATGATACGCCAGGATTCCCCATTGGCATCCATGTTAGCCAATGAGGGTGCGAACAGTGGTCAACACCGCCGTACACTGTGACATCAACCACTAGCGGTATTAGGTCACTTCCACAACGAAGGGGCAGAACTACAGTGGGCAGACATTTTACCATCACCTATGCATCTTGAAATTCATAATTCTCACACTGCTGGGCCTACTAGCCATTAGAAGCACCTAGGCCTCTATCCGTTGAGTATATAATCACACATGATTTACTCCGTTCCCTCCTCATGATGTACATGTACATCTGTCAGGTTGCAGTTATTGTACAGACACTACTATGAAGAATGCACTGCATGTATGTAGCAAATCTGCCAGTGTATGTGTGCACATCACTCCTTTTTCTTACCCCTCATAGGTACTGACTCTTGTGGCGAGGAAGGGCACCATCAGTGTACAGACCACTTGTGGATATGGGGACCATGGTGGAGCGTCAGATCATAATCACCTACAGACTCACACGTGCAACTATTCAGAACCTATGTGTATTACTGGATCCTGCACTGACTCCCGAAAATTGTAATCAGCATGCCATTCCAACTGAGGTGCAGGTGCTCTCTGCACTCCATTTCCTGGCCACAGGCTCATTTCAAGTAACAGTGGGCATGGGTGCTGGTTTCTCACAGCCAATGTTCAGCCAGGTACTGAGAAGATTTCTGAATGCATTCGTACAACATCTGCAATCCTATGTGTGATTCCCCCAAAGTGCTGACCTCCTTGCCATCAAGTCTGTCTTCTATGCCTTTGCAAACATTCCCCATGTCATAGGTGTATCGATGGCACCCACATAGCTATCATCCCCCCAAGAGTGAGTGAACAGGTGTACAGAAACAGGAAGAACTTTCACTCCGTGAACATCCAATTCGTATGTACTGCAGACATGTGAATGCCATGTTTCCGGGTTCTGTCCATGATTCATTTGTTTTGAGGAACAGTAGTGTGCCACAGAAGATGGAACAACTACAAGAGGACAGAGGGTGGATCATAGGTAAGTTTGCCTGTCACTAACTGACACATTGCAGAAAACCTGCATGTCTAACTAAGGACATTCAAATGACTACTCCCTATTGACCATTTCTCTAGGTGATTCTGGCTATCCAAACTTGCGTTGGCTCCTGACACTAGTGAGGAATCCCAGGACGGATGCAGAGAGGAAATACAATGAGGCCCATGGACGTACTAAGAGGGTGATAGAGCGTAGTATAGGTCTCCTAAAGGCTAGATTCCGGTGCCTACATATCTCTGGGGGTTCCCTGGCCTATGGGCCTGATAAGGTGTGTAGAATAGTGGTGGCTTGCTGCATGTGCTGCATGCTGCAGAATGTGGCTGTGAGACATTCAATCCCCCTTTTGGAGGTGGAGGGTGCTATAGATCCTGACCAGTTACCTCAGAGAGGTGAGGAGAGTGATGGTGAGGATGAGAAAGGGAGGGATGTCAATTCCAGGAACCAACTGATACAGTTCTACTCCCAATGACTGTGTGGGACTACTTAAGCCTGTAATTGTGGTTAGTGACTGATACTGTATGTGTGTCATGTCTTATAGGGGGATTGGACATGATAGGCGAGACATGGACCTCTTCAGCATGGTACTGACTGACAATATATGCATTACTTCCTTGCATAATTTGAAACACACATTACTACCAGCAAGCACAAATTGACAATAAAGTTGTTCCCTGCCAGTTGCATCCATACTCCACTTTGTTCAACATTGAAGACAGGGGACAGTGTTACAGGTGAGAAATGTTGTTTATTGGTCGAATACAGTGAAAAGTGCTATGTACAGTGATGGAAGTCGTAAGGGTTGGGTGTCATACAAAACTGACTTGGGGGCAGCCCTGTTGGATGTCACTGGTGGGTCCTATTTGTAGTATAGTACTTTATTTAGCCCTCAGCTAAGTGTAGTTGGTGAATGGGTTGGATGGTTGCTTTGCAGTAGTAGCAGTGTCAATTGTTGGAGTGGTGCTTGTTCTTAGCTGGGTTTCCAGTGCCATATGTTGGCCTAAGACTATGTTTGGGCGCCTGCTGTGGAGCTTCTTGAGGTGGCATGGTTCACCCTTGTGATTCCTGGGAAGGTATTTCCTGTGCTGTATCTGCTGCTTGGATCATCTGTTGCTGGTTGTCCAGGGCTGTTGTGGGGGCCTCTTGCCTGGTGTAGGTGTCTGACTGTTTGTTGACCAACTGCAGCAGTGCTCCAGCAATAGTGGCCATTGTGGCATTGTGGTTTTTCCACTGCTCCATGGCCTGTTGGTGTTGTTCCAGCTGCGTCCTCTGACTTTGCTCCAAGGTGGATACAATCTATGCCAACCTGTCTTGGGTATGTTGGTAGGCCCCCAATACCTCTGCAATGATGTCCTGGGCTGCTGCATCCATCCGGTGCCCTACCCCCTGACCCACTGGGGCACTTGACCTTGGCCTGGCCCCCTGTGCCTGTGTCTCCTGTGCAGGTCTTGACATGCCACTTGTATTGGGGCCCTCGCCTTCCTCCATATTGGGAGTGGGAGACTGTGGCCTCTGTAACTGTGTTCCACCTGTCTGTGCCCTGGGTCCACTGGTGTGGGTACACCTCCCCTGGCCTGCTGGTCTTGACTGGGTGTTAGGGGTGACAGTGTTTGCCTGGGTGGTGCTGCTGCATGGTGAGCATCCAGGGCTGTGTGAGGGGCCTGCCTGCTCATCAGTGTCCAGGGGTCCTTCGCAAAGGTCAAGTGATGTGCCTCTGTCTCCATGGAGTGCAGTGGCACTCCTTGTCCCCTCCATTAGGGTTGCATGGGTGGTGGTGCCTGTTGGGGGACATAGACATGTCTGTTACATATGCATGAGGGTTTGAGGTGTACTGAACTATGCAATTTTGTGCTGGTGTGCCTTTCAGTAGCCTTCCTAGGTCCCTTTGTGATGTGGTCATTGCATTTAGGGGCAGTGGTGGGGTTACATTGTGGTGGGGGTTATTATTCCATTGTGGGTACGTGCAGGGGTGGGTGGCTGTGCACAGCTGGAGTGATGTGGGCCTGGTAGTGAGTTGTGGGTGATGCAGGGTGGTGGATGTGGTGTGTAATGGCTGGGTGGGGTGTGGGTCTAGGTGGGTGTGGGTGGGGTGGGGTGGTGCATGCATTACAGGTATGGTGTATATGGGGTGATTGTAGATGACTTACCTGGGTCCATTCCTCCAGTGAGTCCAGTGAGTCCCTCTGGGTGCAGGATGGCGAGTACCTTCTCCTCCCAGTCGGTGTAGTAGGGTGGTGTTGGTGGCGGTCCTCCCCCAGTCTTCTGCACTTCGATATAGTGCCTGGATGCCATGGCCCTGACCTTCCCCCGCAGGTCGTTCCATCTCTTGCGGATGTCGTCCCTGGTGCATGGATGGTGTCCCACTGCATTCACCCTGTTGACAGTGGTCTGCCACAGCTCCAATTTCACGCGCAATGGGTGTGTGCTGCACCTCGGACCCGAATATTTGTGGCTCCACTTTTAGGATCTTGTCCACCATGGTCCTTAGCTCCATTTCGGTGAAGCGTGGATTTCAGGGGGGGACATGTTGAGGGTGGATGGATGGCGTCGGGACTGGGGACGGGGTTTGGGTGCTCCTGTGTGGGTCGCTATGTGTGTCCTGTCTGCTGGAGTTCTCTGTCTGGCTCTGGTGCTCTCCTTCTTCTGGACCTGGTTTCATTGCAAGGGATTGTGGGGTGTGTCTGGGGGTGTTTCATGGTGTTTTGGATGTGTGTCAGTTGTGTGGGTGCTAGGCCTACCCAATGTGTGCACTGGTTGCTGTTGAGACCATTTGCCGCCCGTGGCGGTCGCAGCTGCCTATGGTCGTCCGGCCTCCACTGTCCTTCGAGGTGATTTGTGCATCATTATTTGGAGGGCGGGATGTGGGTGTGCTTGGAGGTGGCGGGGTGGGCCGGGATTCCCGCTGACAGGGTCCTGGTGGGGAGTGGTGGTCTGGGAATTTTTGGCAGGGTTGGGTTTTTCTATCATTATATGGCGGGTTTCCATTCGCCGTCGCCGGCGGGATTCTGTTCACTGCCGCCACGGTGGTCGGCGGTCTTTCCCTCCATGATCGCCTTAGTCTTTGTAAATAAAGAGTATGGAGAAGGCATGAATGATTATTGAATTAAATAGCTTTTGTAGTTAACAGATATTTTGTTTGACAGTATGTATAATACATCAGTGTTGCTTATGTTAACTTTTAAAGGTTTGGGGTGTCTATCTATATATTTAGGGTCTAACGCGCAAGCGCTCTGGCCCGTTGTAATCTCTGTGAGCTTTTAACCATGTCAATTCTTGCTATTCATTCTTTGTTGTGCTGGTCTTAAATGCTTCATTTTTTTTGGTGCATTTTGTGGAATGTCCATCCTTTGTGTGCTGAGTTCCCTCCCAGGCGATTTCACTAAGTCAACATTTTTGTTGGCAATCACGCTTCATCCTGTTACAGCGTGTGATCGCCTCTCCTCCGGTTTCACTTTGCCCTTAATCCCAGCCTCGATCTTTTCTAGACATTCACACAGGGAGCCAATAACTCTTGCACTCACGCTCATGACGGCCGTGGTGCTTGAATTGAGTTGCTTCTGTCAACCTTTTTACATTCCATTTTCAATTTATGTGGTAAAAAAAGTCCAGGTAGCAATCTACAGCACTAATAGCTCTAACTCGAGCAAACGCGAGACCCATTGCATTGCAAATGCTTGTTGTTAATTGGTGTAAATCTGTTCAGTTGCTTTAGTGACATTAAAGAAAATCCACATTTGTCTATATAGGGACATGAAGGATTCCTGATCCCTCTAGATCTCGTGTTGAGATCTGATTGGGTGCCAGCACTTCTACAATGAAATGTTAGCAGCCATGTTGATAAAAATGTAAGAAATAAGAAAAGGGGCCAAGGTATGGACACCCTGACCTCTTAGCTCTGGTGGTGGTGTCCCAGATGGGACCCCCCAGAGAAAAAGAGCATTTAAAAAAAAAACAATCAGCTGAGGATGAGGCAGATCCACCAACAAAAAAATAAAAAATTTTTTTTTAATAAGCCTCTGTATGGGCCAGGTCCTGGGGGAATTGCTATTTTAATGCAGGGGGGGGCACCCCACCACCCGCTGCTTGGGAAACCACCATCCCCTGGGGCTTTCATTACATTTAATGCGAGGGGCTGCATGACAGCCCTGGGGAGTGGGCCATGTGGTCCCCCTCCCCAATAAATAATTATGCCAGGCCCTGGCAGATGGGGCCCCAGGACCCTGATCAGCCTGGGAAAGGGGACAATGCAGCCCCCCTCTCCGGATTTTTTTTTTTTTTAGGGCGGGCCCCGGGGATGGGGCCCCCTTGCCAAGATCGGCCTGGGGAGGGGTGCCACACAGCCCCACTGCCCCCCAAAAATTTAAATAAGCTGGGCCCCAAGTGATGGGGTCCCTGGGGCCCCTGATTGGCTGAGGGAGGGGGCCTGAAATGCCCCCCTTGCCCAAAAAAAAATGATATATATTTAGTCCGGGTCCTGGAGGATGGGGTCCCCGGGACAGAGATTGGCCTTAGGTGGGGGGCCTAGTTGCCCCTCTCTACCCAGAAAATACATTTTATAAGGCTGGACCCTGGGGGATGGGGTCCCCAGGGCCAAGATTGGCCTAGAGGAGAGCTGGCATGTGCCCCCCCCAAAAAAATGATTAGGCCGGGACCCAGGGAATGTGGTCCCTATGGTCGAAATTGGCGGGAGGAGGAGGGCATGTGGACTTGCGGCCAACTACTGCTGTGCATGGCCAAAAGCTGGAGTACTGGAGTACTTTCTACTGGCTAATTAGTAAGTGTTATCTCGTCGCTGAATGTATAATGCAGTCTACTCTATCACTGTGTAAAGGACCACAATGTAATGCCTTCAGTGACCATGTCTGGTGTAATTTTGTGTTACTCGAGCTTCCTTCTACTGAAATCTGTGCTAACATGAATCCTATTATAGAGAAGATGGTGAGTTTAAAAGAGTTGAGTCCCCACTAAACAAAGGTACTTCCTCTTCATTACATGAAGTAAGTGCTTCTTTGTTTGGTGGCTGTAGGAAGCTGGCTCTGTAAATACTATATCAAAATGAGTCCATGGGTTCTGCAGAGGCTTAACAGAGGCTAACTTAGATAATACTAATGCTCTCTTTTGTGGTAGTGTGGTCGACCAGTTAGGCTTATCAGAGAGTAGTGCAAAGCATTTTTTGTACATACACAGACAAAAAAAGAAGCACACACTCAATGACGTAACGCCAGACCAATGGTTTTTATATAGCAAAAAAATATTTTCTTAATTTCTTTTTAGAACTGCAAGATTCAAGTTGCAGGTAAGTACCTTAAAAGTTTTGTATTTCACACAGGTACCAACAGTACTTTGTTTGAAATCGGTAAGTAATACAGATTTTGTATTATTGGCAATAATCTGTTTTAAAAATGGACACAGTACAATTTTCAGAAACAGTTCCTGGGGGAAGAAAAGTTAGATTGTTTTACAAATAAGTACAACATTTACAATTTCAGTCTCTGGGTTTTAGGAAGTCCACTGGTTGGGGCTCAAGTTAACCCCAACCACCTACCACCAGCAACATGGGGCCTGTCGGGTGCAGAGGTCAAAGTTGAGCAAATTTAACGTGGGCTTCTATGGAGACAGGGGGTATTCGGAATCAGGCCTGCCTGCAGGTAAGTACCCGTGCCTCGGAGGGCAGACCAGGGGGGATTAGAAGAGCACTGAGGGGGCCACAAGTAGGCACCAAACACACACCCTTAGTGGCACAGGGGCGGGCAGGGTGCAAACAGGACATCAGGTTTTCAAGGCTGGTCTATGAGGAGTCCCCGGGGTCACTCAGAGGATTCAGGAGAGGTCTAGGGCGGTGATAGGGGCATACCACAAGTCAGACAGGGAGGAGGTCTTCCTGCTGAATTTAGAGGCACTAGGGGTCGGGTTGTCCAAGGCCTGGGGGCTGCGGTTGCAGTGTGCCTTTAGGTGTCAGATATCTTCGTCCGGAGCTTCGCGGTCAGGGAGGTCCTCGGGATTCCCTCTGCAGGTGTTATTGTGGAGGGGTGGAGAGGTCAACCCAGGGTGGCCACTTGCTCACAATCACCTGGGGACCCTCTCTTGCTGGGTGGACCACCTGGACACAGGGTGCACAGGGGTCAAGACTCACGCATCCGGAGTGAGGTGGGAGTCCTTGGTTGTCGGTTTTTCTCAGACAGAGCCACTGTCCTCTGAAGTTCTTGGCCCTTTTGGGTTCAGGGTAGTTCTCTGGAGTTGGGCAGAGGTCTCTGGTCCTGCTAACCGTGTCCCTGGTCTTTTGCAGGTTCTTTGAAGCAGGACACAGGCCGATAGGGCTGGGGCCAAAGCAGTTGTCGTCTTCCTTCTTCTCTGGTGTGGGTTTCAGCTTACCAGTCCTTCTTCTTCTTGTTAGGTCGCCAGGAATCTGGTGAGCTGGGTTCAGGAAGGCTCTTAAATCCTAGATTTAGGGGTGTTTTAGGGGTCAGAGAGCAATAGCCAATGGCTGCTGTCCCTGAGAGTGGCTATACCCTCCTTGTGCCCTCTCCCTTTGGTGAGGGGGGCACAAACCTAATCCCTGTTGTGTGGTAGTTTGGAGTCTTGCTCTGAGCAAGACTGCTGGTTTAAGGATGACAGTACTTTTGTTTGTAGGCGACTACATCTTTCCTACAACAAGTCGCAACTGTTGTCCCAACCTTACCGACTCACTAGCAGCACCTCACCAGAAACACAATAGTAAAAGGTGATTTATGGCAGCCGTTACGCATGGACTTGAGAATAAGATATCTCAGGGAGTGTCGTGGTTAAACAGAGATTACCCTTTTCTCACAGATATATTATGTCTCATACAAACACAGGCAATGACACAGATGCAGTAGAGTTACAATAGTTTTTATTTAACATAACTGCAATTTGCTTCAAGTTGCATGGGCTGCAATGATTAGGATAATGAATAAAGTAAGAAACAGAATTGTGAAGACAAGAGTCATTATTATAAAGACCCCCACCATCTTGCAATATGTAGGAAAATTTATGAGATGTACTATGCCCTAATACCCTACTGTGAAAAGGCCTAACCCCCTACCTAAAGGAGAGCTGGGTTTGTTAAACCTAATCTGCCAATGCCATGTCCATGAGAGGAGCCCCCAACCCTCGTTACCTTGGAATGAGGTCTCTATCTCAGACTCCGCAGGGACACGAAGACTGGGTCAGCGTCAAGACGACTGCAGCATTGGTATCAGCAATGGTGGCGATGCCCTCTGGTCGGAATCCCTCTGATTATCTGTCTAAAGTGTGATGTATTTATACAGATCTACAAGATCCCCTGAGGTAGGTGTGTTCCTATTCCTAAACAATAGATAACAGACATGCTTGGGACGGCAATTATTATCAACAATCCCTCAAAAGTATAGATAGGGAAAATCCCTAAGTGTGAACACCTACTGTTTGTCTGTCTTTGGTGCTTGATCTTCACGCATTGGCATGGTGACACTGATAATGTTACCCATAACAAGTGGCCTAACTATAAACAAGGCAGCCATTTTAGAAGAAATAAATAATAAAATGGGCTAAGCCAGAGCAAGCTAAGTAGGTTAAAAGTCACTAGGTGACGGGGGCACGAGTCTACAAGCCAGGGCTAAGCTAACTCCTGTTCTCCCATTAAAACGAACTAGGATTCACTACACCCTCCCTATTGCCGAAACAGGTATGACGAAGGGATATGAACCCAAATGCTAATACTTGCTTCTGAACTAAAAGCTAAAAGCAAAAAACAAGCAAAAAAGCTCTAGCATGTGTCAAAAAATGTGTTAAAACAAATCTGTTAAAAATCATACAGAGATGTTAATGTCACCCATGACAAGCACAGCGTGCAACAGCAAATGTCAATTTTAAATGCATAATTTAGAATCGGGAATGGCAAGTCAATTTATCAAATTATTTGTTAAACGCATGATCTTGAAGAATGTAATCGAAGTCACCAACCAATGACCTAAAAAATGAGTCAACATCGTCTGATGTTAAGTCGAGTGCTGGGCGGACAAACGGATCCACAGAGCAGAAGTGAGCCATACCTCCTGGTGTATCGTTATCCGTTGCAGTGTTCTGATCCATGGTAGATCTCACAACGGAAGGCTCATAGGTGGCCTCGCGGAGCAACCTCAGTCTCAAGGGGCATGACCGTGTATGAACCCTCATCAGGGACATCAGCAGTTCGTGGTCCACAGGAGATGTCGGTGCAACAGCAAGACAGACCATAGGCAGATGTTCAAAGAGACACCATATGCAGCGGAAGACTGGTTGTACACACCAGAGAAGTGGCCGAATTGACAACGACCAGTCAAGCTCCAGTTCCACCAGCAAAGGTGCACCGAAGATCCGAACCATGCGCTCACGGCACAGTGGAGTTGGTGGGAGCGGCTCCATTGCTCTGCGTTGCTGGAAAGAAACAATCACTGCGAATCAGAAGAAATAGCAGTAGCAGTCCGCCAATCAAAGCCAAAATGATTTGAAAGCCACCAAACAAACTTGAAAAGAGAGAATGGATGGCTGATGGGACGACTCCAAAGACAGTCTGAAAGATGGACATGAAACCAGACCCTACAGCCTTAAAGAAATGAACAATCCCAGTGGTGCTTGAAGCATTGAATATTCTGGATACCAGCTCTCCAAAGTGTTTGGGGAAATTGGTATTTAAAAGGGATTGTATCTTGGCTGATGATCTCGCAATCTGGCGAGCATACGTCTCTTTTGCGGATGTCAAGGCGACCTGTTTCTGAAACAATAGCACCTTTAGCCTACTCAGCTTGTCATAGTTCACATTAATAGTATCTATGTGGGGCCACATGTCAGATACTTTTATCTCTCGTGTGGGTGGAAACCAAACATGGCCACAACACGTAACGACCTTCGTGACCGAGATTGCGTAGGCAATTCCAGGTCGCATGCCGCAACAACTTTGATCGTTCAGTACCACATAACTTCCATTGGAAAGTATATGAAATACCAGGCGAATCAAAGGGACAGGAGTACCCTTCAGAAAACAGGCCAGATTTGCGACCCCCACATTGCAAAGACCGTGAAGAGACACCTGTTTGCATATCATAGAACGACGAACAGCAGTCTCACATTCGCTTCCGCTAAGAAAGACCTCCTTCTCGCCTTTCAGACATCTATAGTCAAAGGGCAACTCCCACTCTTCCTTAATAAAGCTATCTCCTAGTTGCTCATATCTTCCCACTGCAAGATGTTTCAGGCAGCTCGAGAAACGAAAGGTCGAAATCGGTAAAATAATAATACCATGGAAGAGCCAGATAGTTGAAGGACTCCCTGCTACCGTGAAGGGCAACTTATCTAACTTCTCAACTTGAAGCAGGGTGAAACTAGACTCCCTTTTAGCATTGTCACTTGTTCCTTGGAAAAGTTAAAAGCAGTGAAGAATTCACTCCCATTAATATACTTCCATGGAATGAGGCCACTTTTCAGTGTCTGTAATGTCCAACCTAGCTGCATGATGGAACGTAGCTGTGTCTGCTCATGATATAACCGGGACAAGTCTGTCTGAGTGATATCAATAGCAGACAACACTATATTCAATAGTGAATAAAACCTGTTGGACAGTGTCTTCATGCCGTTGTCGACGATAGCTAATGTTTTTTCTAAATACTCTTTATCTAGCTGCCTTAAACGCGCAGCAGCCTCAATCTGGGAAAGTTCCCAAATTTCATTGTACATAGCATATAAAAACCTTTTCGAGCGCTGTTTCCTAGGACCCAGCAGAAAATCCTGCAAGTCTATATTTTCAGAAAGAGTGTTCAGGTATTTCTTAACTGCAGCTAACGTGTTCGTTTGTACCCATTGATGGCACAGCTTACCCACACTGTATGTTGTAACTATACCTGTATGTTGACCCGATATGAAGTGAGCGTCTGGCCTGTTAATTGAAAAAAACCCTGAAGAGTTAAAAAAACGCGCTTGACACTCATTAGTGTCGGCAGGCCATATTAACCACCATCCGGGGCTGGAAAGTGAAGAATTATATGTGCCAGCCTTAACCATTGCGTCTAGCCTTTCCTCAGTGATATTAAGGAAGTGTTGCCAATCCTTAAACTTTGCCGGAGTAGGGATACTGGGCGTGTTCAGATCTTTAATTTTTGCTAACCCCAGACAGGATGTCTGCTGAATAGTGTCATTTAAGAAAATCATTTGCACAGGAATCAGGCATGCTCGAAACAAAGCCTTCCTACCCTGTATTTGCCAATCTTGTGTTCCCCATACACTTTTCAAGTTGATAGTGCTCTTCCAGTATTCGTAACCCTCAACTGTGAGCCGGGAAACAAAGGGATCTGAATATATCAATTTTGTATCAGTTAGCAAAATGTTTCTTATTTGTGGCGGAGGTATTTTAAAATAATATGACTCTGCTTGTCTTGTATCATGCCCAGAAAAGTATGTAAATTTATCGGTATAATACTTTGGACTCCCCACCTGTGGTGTAGAACAGTGTTCCCACTGTGTGTAGTTCAATACTGGCCTGTATCTAGTGGCACGGTGTAGGTAGTGATGTCCCCAATTGTTATAGCAGAACATTTCCCCATAATTCATTGTATAATCATATACATCATCACTTTCGAAAGCGGAATAGTCCTTCATTTCAGTTAGCATGGAATCAATTGTTTGGACATCCCAATCATCAGAGACAACATCAGGTGTAATCACATCAGTCATAGAAATTTTGAACACATATGGTATTTGAATAATTTCTATAGGCCCGTATATATCAAATGGAACTTTGTCCCACACAATCTCATCAGTAATCGATATTGCTGTAATATTTACATGGGACAAATCTCTTCGGACCTTATGTGAAGAATGATGCAGTGTTAAAACTTCATCAACAGGCTCCACAGAGGAGCGATCAGGAATATAGTGACCATTTATAAGTAAAAAGAAAACAGTCACAAAACCAATCCATAAAAATAATGCAAAAAATGTCAAACAGATCCACAAGTAGTTCCATGGGTATATCAAATAGTTCTTTTTAAGCCATCGATACAGCCTACTACCTTTTGAAACATTGTCAATCACAGTAGCGGATGAATCTGAAGAAAAATCATCAATGAAATAACCACAAGTAGTCTCTGCAAACACAGGAGCCAATGTACCCTGGTCCATTGCAAGTGGAGGCTCTTGGTAGACAACGTCATTAGTCGTTGAAGTGTTCGTGTAAAATACAGCTAAATCTTGAAGCGGGGTGGTCACTGAAGATGTGACTGGAACCAACAATAGTTCTTTTTCCGCCCTCCCCATGGTCGAGGAGGTGTCTGGAACTGCAGTTGACATTGTTGCCATAGTCTGTAGTAGTGATGTTCATCCTACTATGTAGATGGATGTCCTGTTGGGTAGTGAGAGGAGATCGGGAACCACCCAAGGGACCTCCTGGTCTACTGTGAAGGATCGGCCACATGGTGTAGTTTGATGTCATCAATGGAGATAAATCTGTTAGTCTTAGAACCAGACAGCGGTAGTAAGATGGCAGTCCTGGTGCCTTGTATTCCCAAGACTGGTACAGGTGCTCTGTATGATGGACCGAACTCCTTCTGCACAGCGATCTTCTCACAAACCAGATCCCCAACTTTAGGAATCCAGCCAGTTGAAGTTTTCGCCAAATCCCTTAATCCAAAGGTGGCAGCACTTGCAGATGATTTATCATAACGAATTGTTGAAGCTCCTGTAAAACAGTGAGACGTTCTTTTATGTCAAATGGTGTGTCTGCTGCCACCATACCAGGGGCATCAAGATCTGGGACATACATAGGTATCCCAAAGAGAACCTCATATGGAGAGCGTCCCACCAAGGACCGTCTTGGCAGATTATTCAGTGCTCTCTGGACCCCATACAGGTCATGCAATCAACTGCGGCCTGAACCTAATACCCGAGCTGTTAAGGACTGCTTTAGATCACGATTCTGCCTCTCCACAACCGAATTTCCCTCTGGATGGTATGGTGAGGAGTAATGGGGTTCAACACCCATCGTCCCCATGGTGTCCCTGAACGCCTTAGAGGCAAATGCAGGGCCCTGGTCCGAATGGAATGGTGCAACCGCATATGTACCGATAAAGATCAGCAAGTCTTTTCTAACAGTCCTGGCGTCAGCTGACCGCTGTGGCCATACCCACAGGAATCTAGAACAGGAATCTACAGCTACTAAAATGTTTTTGTATGCACCATCAGACTGTAAGGGACCACAATGGTCCAGGTACACACATTGTAGTGGCTTGTTGGACACTAAGAGGGATGTCTGCGGAGGGCGTTTGATATTAGAGCCCTTAATCTGCTGGCAAACGTCACAGCAAAGGACATACTGCTTTGTTTGTCTACACAGACCAGGCCACCAGTAGCGTTGCTGTAGGAGTGTTATTGTGGCCTGTATCCCAGCATGCGCAGAAGCGACACCCTCATGAGCTGCTGTAATTAGTTCTAATCTCTGGTCATCATTGGGGATCACTTGATCTCCAACCCCAGGAATCGTTGTGTAAGCAACATTCTGTGCACTGATATGGTAAGTATAGTTCGTAGGGTATCCTTTCGGAAGGGGCTTGCCTGCAGCCGAAGCTTTAACGGCAATCAGTATTTAATTATCCAATCTCGTCCTAGAACGATTCACTGCCGCCACAGAAGCCGTAGCTACTGATGCTTTGGCCACTTCATCAGCCAATGTATTACCGGTAACATGTACTCCTACACGTTGGTGTCCCAATGTATGGACTACATGGACACACGATAGCTTATCCTTAAAATCAGCTACCTTCCCCCAAAAAGTTTGTGTTTAATGGTGTTCCCTTTAGAATCTCTAAACCCGTTCAGTTTCCAATGATGGATATATTCATTATATGACTGGACACAGTAATATGAGTCACAGACTATCAAAGTCTGGCTTCCTGTCTCAGTATGTTCGAGTGCTATAATAAGAGCCTTAAGCTCAGCCAACTGTGCCGTACAGTCCCCTAAGGTCTGCGCGTAGGTATTGTGAGGGTGGAAAATTCCATCTTCCATCATTCCGCTCACGGCTGCGCAAGCTGTCGAGTATTGATGTTTAGTACCTACAGCCGGTTGTGCTGAACCGTCAGTGTATATGACAGTATGGTAGCTGTCTAGTGGCAAGATATTTAGAGTGCAAGATATTTAGAGGCAAGTGTCGGGGTACCATGTGTGGTAGTATATATGGCAGCGAAGACTGTACCCCATGTGGCACAGTCATCCACCGAGGGAACCATCCCAAAAGGCAAGCACATAGTGAGCAATCTATGTTTTTCCTGTGGTCCCGTATGGGGAAACACAGCTTCCAGCTGATTCGTTTTCTGGGCAATCCAGAACGGTATTTTTTCCCGTTCCGTGGGCACTTTACCCATAATAGTATGCACTGTTTGTGGATTAATCCCAGTAGCCAATTGATAACCACCAGCTACTGGCGGTGCTGGACGTGCTGGTGTTGTGTTCAAAGTTCGCATTACGATCTGGACTAATCGTCTATATAATGCCACTAATTCAATATATAAAACTCGTAAATCTGCTATCGGCATATTTTGTAAGCCTGGGTGAGGAGTGTATGTGGCAAACATAGGCCACTTAGGTCCATCATTACTAGGGGTGGTCCTGGCTGGGTGGTCACTCCTCTCTGTTTTCCCTAATTTTCCCACTGGACTTGCCGCCAAAAGTGGGGCTTTGTCCGGAGGCGGGCATTTCCACTAGCTAGAGTGCCCCGGGGCACTGTAACCCAAGGCTTGAACTTTTAAGGCTCACCGCCAGGTGTTAAAGTTCCTGTAAGGGGGAGGTGTGAAGTACCCCCACCCAGGACAGGCTTTGTTTCTGGCCACAGAGTGCACAAAGGCACTTACCCAATGTGGTCAGAAACTTGTCTGAAAGTGACAAGCTGGCACGGACCAGTCAGTCCTACACTAGCAGTTTGGTTAACATACTACTAACATACAGGGGGCATCTCTAAGATGCCTTCTGTGTGCATTTTTCAATAAATCCTACACTGGCATCAGTGAGGGTTTATTGTGCTGAGAAGTTTGATACCAAAGGCCTTTTTTGCGTGCCATTGAGAGACGTACTTTTCCTTCTGGTAGCGGCGAACAACGGAGCACTAAAAGCGGCGTCTGTAGCAGATGTGCTTAGCTAATTTTTCAAACTGGCAGTCTTTTAAGCAATAACAAATTGGAAGAGATAACTTTACTCTATGGGTATGAGGCTGATCCGGATGAAAGATTGAACCAGAGCAATAGCTTTTGCCATAATGTTATTGTCATCGTGATTTTAAGGCACTGTTTTTTGATGTCCTGAGGAGGCCAGAAGTAGAAAAGGCCGAAACGCGTCGACTACAATGTTTGGAGGAATGTTTTGTTGGAAGTTTTAAATAAATGGGAATATGAAAACAGGAATGTATTGCATATAAACATCAGCAAGAAAGGACTTCTTGATGGACGATACAAAAACGACATTACTTCACATTACAAGACTGTTTGCCATATAATGGCTTAGCAGCCTACATATTGAATGACTTCAGTGCTAAAAAGAATTTTCAAATATTGTTTTTTATTATCTCATGTTTGATGTCTTTTGTTTGTAAGAATAATTGTCTTTTGTTGTTGTACATAATATACATATATTGTGGTTTTGTTATATATTAAGTGTTGTATATAGTCTATGAGAGCAAGACAAGGAGACACAAAAAAGGATAAAGAGACAGGATTTGTTAAGAAAGAAATAACTTCCAGTGACTAATTAATTTTTTCACTTAAGAGAGATATTCCTTCATATTTATCCCCCCTGTACACCTTCTTGTTAGTTGAACATCATTGCCAGACTAGGTGCTCACCTGCTTATTTATCCGAGAAAAGTCCACAGTTTTACGCTAAACTGTGGACTCTTTCAGACTGTGGGGGTGCCTCAATTCCCCCACGTTCCCATTGCTCCCACATGGGGCAGCAAAAAATACCAGGAGAAACACCAGTAGGTAACTTATGGTATAATATATATTACCTACTGGCTGCTTCCAGTAGGTAGCTATAGTTAAGACCTAGTTTCCATAGGAGAAACATTTTTGTTTTGCCATTAAGTTTGCACTGTTTGATGGATCTTCACAAAATTTTCAAAACTAGTACGTCGCTCACTTCAGCTGCTGTCATGAAAGTCATGAGGTGATTCCCCAAGCAAGGATCAAGAAAAAAGGGGAGGCCCAAAATGCTTTTTCACCATTTAATTTATTTTCATAGGGATTTTTAGACACGACTGCAGCCTGAACCGCTGGACGTAATTACACAAAATTTGGCAAAAATCTAGATTTTGGTCCAGATAGTGTCTTTTTTGTTTCATCTAACAACGCAAAAAAAAACGTACAAAAAAGTTTTCAGATGGAACCTAGGTCCTAACTATAACCATCTACTGGCTAGGATATGTATATATATATATATATATATATATATATATATATATATATATATATATATTTCCTTCCTGAGATCCACTTCCCCACTCTCCTATCCATTTCACTCAGGCAAAAACAGAAGACTGCACAATCAGGTAAAAACTCAGTGTGTCTTTCTAAAAAAAATCTCCTCTTTTATTGCATCAAAAAAGTGCATAGTGCAAAGTGCTACAACCGAACTGACCTACGCGTTTCGGCAGAAACTGGGCCATCAACTGGCAACATGTCAAATGACTATTTAAAGGGATGAAACCCTCCTCCCACTATCAAGTTTAAATAAACAACTAGACCGCATTCAATATCACGCATAATGGCTAGTAACTTCATTCATTTTTTCCAATTTCATTCCCAATATATTATTAAGGTTTCCAGTACTGTACTGTATTGATAATAAATACAAGTAAAGAGTGAAATAATACATATGTGTGTGTGTATATATATATATATATATATATATATATATATGTATAAATATCATATATATATATATATATATATATATATATATATATATATATATATATATATCTATACATGTTTCTGGGTTAAACATAAAAAGTGCACTCATAATGAAAAATTGGCAATTAACCCACATACTTGTAAAATTATGGCAAGATCAGATCTATCAATTGTACAGCTATGATGGCATCACATTAAACATTTAACAGTTTATTTTTCCTTTTTTGTGTTATGGCCAGGCCAATCCCTTTAAAAAAAGAAGATGTAATGGGCCATTGTTTGGAAATCGTGGATCCTGGGAGTCAAAAGTGCCATCCTATCATCCTGTGCACCTTTTCACAAGAGCATTAATGCCTATGGCACTTGTGAAAAGGCATATGGAAGATTTGTTAGGGTTTTCACAGATTCATTTTTCCCCAGAAAACCAACTACTGCCCTGTAATGATGCCCTCTTCAACCCACATTGGTCTCCTGTTTTTACTTTGATTAGTATTTCACATGTTACCTGTTTTTAACTTCATTTTTTACAGCATGGATTTTTTGCAGTGACATTTTACACACTACGCTTGCATGACATTATTCTAGGAGTATATTGTACAAGCTGCTTGTTTTAATTAGCCTTTTCTTGATATATAATCAGTACATTTGGTTCACGGCTAGGAACACAGTGAGTAGTATTCTAGTGCTTGCGTTACCCATTCAGGCTTTTATTTTATAAATTGTGCACCACATCCTGGGAGGAATGCTGTTTTTCGAAATTGAGTTTTGCTGGTGCTAAGCTATCTGCTTCCTGAAAGGATTGCCATCTATACTACAGGCTGACTCCTGATGCTGTTCCATAGGCATGGAGTTAAGGTGAATCCCTTAGATCGGTAGAAGGTACACCTGCTATGCTCTCAGCATATTCTTAGGGCTATATAGGAACATCTAGAAATTATTTATAATGGGTGGTGTATTTATCCTCTTTACTATGTTCATAATGCTGATTACTTTGCTTTGTTTCACCTGCCTGATTATCGCAGCTCATTTTCTCTATGCAAGACCACGATTGTTCCAATGAATGTATTGAAAACGTATTTTGTACTTCTCTTCTGTTTTGCCTGGGCCTGTATGAGAAGTACAACGAAAGGGTGAGGTCTGTTTCCATGACTTGCATGGGAGTCTGAATGTCATCTTCAGGTTGCCACAATCACCTTTTACCCTGGCAGGGTTAGGGGTAGAGGTGAGGCACTGAGCGCTTGACAGAAATTGGGTCGGTGGTTTCTGATGGTGTGGATGGACTTAGGGCCTAATTAACTGCGGTGGCGGTCTGACCGCCACAACCTTGGCGGTCCGACTGCCAGATTACGATGCTGGTGGTCGGACCGCCACAAGACCACCGCCAGTATTGTGGATCCTGACAAGTTTGTGGCAGCAAAAGCCATATTGAAGCACGGCAGTGCCAATGCCGGCATCACCATGCTGATAGCGACTTGCCTTTCTACCAGCCTTCTCATGCGGGGACCTTTCCTTTGTGTGCATAGGGAGCAGTGCCCTTCGAAATACAAGTGGGGCAACGAAGTTTCTGCCATACCCATCCTATCAGAATAGCCCTCTCCTCTCCACACCCAGGCCATATTGTCCACCCTCTGGCCCCAAAACACATTCTAGAAGATGAGCAATTCACACCCCAGGGGCAGCTGGAAAGTTCCAGACAGGCCCCAGAAAGTTTAGGTAGGAAAACGGCAACTTTCCAAAAGAGTTATTGTCTAATTTTAATGACAAATTCGATTTTAACTTTTAAGCTGATGTTAAAATATTATTTGAAAGAGTGGAGGAAGCATGTGTCTTGCTTTTCACACACTGAATTTAGCTATAAATATATAAAGTAAATCAGTGTTACTCTAGGGGAGTACTAGGCCTACAGTACTGAAAACAGATTTTAGGTTCTTTTCACTAATAGGACATGTTTAAACATTAAATATACATGTTGTACCTTTTATATGTCATGCACCTTGTTCTCTGGCCTTGGATAGCCTACCTTAGGTGTGACATCTAAGTATTAAAAAGATATGTTTACACCATAATTGTAATTGCTGAAGACAGAACACACCCTCACAACCATGGTGAATGAAATTATATTTGCCAAAATACAAGAGGCATAGTAAGAAATGCTTCAGCAATTTGAGGGACAAAGACTCCATCACATTTGTGCCAGAGTAACGTATCACCAACTGTTAAAATGTAAAAATGTACATACAAATATCACAAAACTACAGATCTATACTGACTGAATATTTATTTATTTTTCTTAAGCAATCTACTGAGCAAGCTAAGGGGATGTTTGTGAAGAAGTTTAGGAGCAAGACGTCTGCTAGGAGTTAGAAGGTAGCAACAACGACAATGGAAGGACTGGGCGGCATAGAGGGTGTCGGGTGGACAGGAGGCCAACAGTTCAACTGATTTAGAGGCTTCTACATCAGAGCAGTCCCAAGTGGTGGTGGGCCCTATACCATATGCACGACTTAACACCTCGTCCACCACAAACAGATCCATCAGCATCCTCCCTCCTGCTACCCCTGGTATTGGCTAACACCCTGCTTCCAAAAAGGCTAGGCTTTTTGTTCGACCCAGACACCTCAGCCCCTGCCCCCTTTCAACCAGCAGTGCTCTCTTAGGAGGCTCTGGATCTGCTGTGAAGCCTTTCTGTAGGGCAAATTGCACTGCTGTGTGCCATCCAGGAAATAATACAGTCACTCACACAGCTATTTACATTCGTAAATGGCATACTCTCTGGGGAGTCTACCATAAAGAGAGACATAGGCTGAAGCAGAGCCCCCTCTGACAGCAGTGTCTCCTATCCCCCACCGACAGTACTGTCTCCTACCCCCCCCACCACCTGCTCTTCTATCTCTGGACCCTTCATCTTCCACTACCCATCCTCCTTGCCCGTATCAACCTCTTCTCTCCCACCAACCACAACCCCAGAACCCAGCACAACACCCACACAAACACCAAACCAGAAACACAAATAGACATTTTCCCACAGCATCACTCACGCACAAAAGTAAACCCAAGCAAAAACACAAAACAAAACACAGAATATAACCCAAAGCACCACCACCACAAACATCAGCACCACACACTCACCTATACCCTAGCACCCACCTAAAATAATACCATCACCTAAGCAACCTCCCCAATCCTCAATCTCTTCCAAGCAGCCACTGAAAAACCACCCTCACCCACACATTCAATTAAAACAACAACCACAACCTCACCCACACCCAAGCCCCTACCTAAAAACACCCACAACCAGCCAGAAGAACCACACCATCCCAACACTCAGTACTTCACAAACTGCAACTTCACCCACTCAATCTGTCCTTACACCTCCCTCAATCACATTCACTCCTACCAAAAAACCCATTAAAAAAAAACCCAAGCCCTCCTCATAATTCTCTGAGGTGCCTGAGCTACAGCAGCTCGAGGAATGAGACAAGCCCCTTTTATAAACAGGACCCTGATCACAGTGGTTCATTGGAGGCATGAAAAAGTAAAAAACAGATTGGCCCTTATTGCAACCCTGGCAGTCGGTGATAAAGCGGCCGTAAGACCGCCAACAGGCCGGCGATTAAAAAAATGGAATTACGACCATGGCGGAAACCGCAAACACAGACAGCCACTTTAACACACCGACCGCCATAGCAGTAGAAACAAACACAGCGGCGGTAACCGCCAACAGACAGACAGAAGACAATGTACCACCCACACTATTACAAGGCACCAATCCGCCAGCTTTTCCGGGGCAGTACCAACGCCATCAAAAGCATGGCGGAAACAGGAATCGGAAGGGAAACCACTCACCTCTTGACACCCAACGAGGAACCAGGACGCCATGGAGCCCGAGTTACAGGTGTTACCAATGTTGGTTTACCTCCTCTTCTACCAGGAACATCAAAGACGGCGGTGACGACCATGGTGAGTACTGCACCTAGCACACAGGGGAGAGGGGGGAGGAAAAAGAGGCAACACCCCCACCCCTAACAACACACACATAAACACATGCAGCAACATGACATTTACTCCCCGTAATCCCCTGGAAGAACACAAGGACCAAATGAAATGATTGTAACAAGTGTAATTATTGAAAATCCAGATAGGCCAACATAACTTTAAAAAATCTATATACAAATATTTACAGCAAGTACACAAGTCTGTATGCTGTTCCATTCAATGTCCGTGGACCAGTGGTCCCAAAAAGCATGGGCAAAGCCCACACATGACACCTGCCTCAAAATGGAGAGAACACTGCTGGGGCATCAGGTCACATAAAACAGGCACCTAAGGGAGAAGGGGAGGGGGGCACCTCACCCGGATGATGGGATGACGCAACTGCTCCACGAGGGGGCTCCATGCCCACTGCTTGGTCCTGGGGAGTGCAAAGCCACAGTCTCTCAAGTGGGTGGTTTGCCCACTGCTTGGTCCTGGGGAGTGCAAAGCCACAGTCTCTGGAGTGGATGCAGTTCTCCACTGGTTCTGGAGGGGGCTTGGTGCCCAGAGTGCTTCATCCTGCCAAGGACTGGGTGAGTGGATGCTGTTCTCCACTGGTTCTGAAGGGAGCTTGGTGCCCAGAGTGCTTCATCCTGCCAAGGACTGGGTGAGTGGATGCAGTTCTCCACTGGTTCTGGAGGGGGCTTGGTGCCCAGAGTGCTTCATCCTGCCAAGGACTGGGGTAGTGGATGCTGTTCTCTACTGGTTCTGGAGGGGGCTTTGTATCCAGAGTGCTTCATCCTGCCAAGGACTGGGTGAGTGGATGCAGTACTCCACTGGTTCTGGAGTGGGATTTGTGCCCAGAGTGCTGCACCTGGGGTGTGGCAGTTCCCATTCCCTCATCTGGGTGTCTGGGCCACAAGATTTTCTGGGAACAGGTAGCATGATACTGTATGGAGGCAGAGACACATTCCACCCTGCGGGGACTTAGCCTGCCAACTGCTGGTACTGCCAGTGCTGGTAGTGGTGCCTCATGTAGTGTGTGCAGGGTCCAGGACGTCTCCTGCAGCCTCGGATGGCTGCCCACTGGGGATGATGCTGGGGACTGTAGCAGAGGCAGCAGACGTGCAGGTGGCGATGGTTGTGGCGGTGGTTGTGGCGGTGGCCACCGCCATACAAGTTGCTGTCCTGACTTGCTGCCCTCCCCCGGAGGCTCCGTGCCCTGAGCTGACTTCCCTTTGACCTTGTGTCCTTTCCCCACCTTGGAAGTCGCTGCTGGGACCTTGGCACTGTGCTCTTTTGCCTTGGAGGAGGCCTTGCTGGTTGGTGTGGCTTTCCCCTAAGGCATGCGGGCCACTTCTTCATCTTGGCAGATGGTGGGATAGGCTGATCCTTGGCCTCACTAGGTGGCACACTGGCAGCCCTGATGGGTGCCGCCTTCGATGTCACTGGACTTGCAGGGACCACAGTGCTCGAGGATTTTGTGGCTGAGGTGCTGGGCTGGGATCTGGACACCCTGGCCCTAGGGGAAGGACAGGGGGGGGAAGTGTAGGGAAGAGGTCAATGCTAGCTAGGAAAAGTTTTTTAGACACACTGGAACGGGAAGATGGAGGGGGTTTGGGAGTGTAGGAAGAGGTAGTGGTTGTAGGAGGTGTAGGTCTGCTGAGTTTGGGTGAAGGTTCATGGGCTGGAGGCTGTTGTGAGGTGGATGGCTGTTGAGTGGGTGTGTGCCTGCGTTTGTGTACTTTGGGAGGAGGGCTCACAGACACACTGGGAGAGGACACAGGGGACGTGTGCATGGTAGTGGGGTTGGTGAGTACACGTGAGCTGTGTGTGGTGATGGGCGTACTGGTGATGGAGGTAGTGGCTGAGGATGTAGTGCATGCAGGTGTGAGTAGAGACGAGACTAGGACGGAGGTGGAGGACGTGGAGGAGAGGGAGACAGTGGAGGCAGTGGATGTTGGTGTGTCTGCATAGGTATGGTGCCTATGTGAGTGCCTGTGGGATGTGTGGTGCTTATGTTTACCAGAGCCACTTTTGTGTGTTGATGAGTGTGCATGCTGGTCTGATGGTGTGCTTGGGATAGGCTGAGGTAGAGGGGATTGGGGCTTGGTAGTGGAAGTTGGAGGGGGGAGGCTGGACACAGGGACAATGGCTGCATCAGTGCTGAGGCCAGAGCCTGAAATGCTCTATGTTGGGCCGCCACGCCAGAATGGATGCCCTCCAGGTATGCATTTGTTTGTTGCAAATGCCTCTCGAGACCCTGGATGGCATTCAGAATGGTTGACTGCCGAACAGTGAGGGATCTCAGGAGGTCAATAGCCTCCTCACTGAGGGCAGCAGGGCTGACTGGGGCAGGGCCTGAGGTGCCTGGGGAGAAGGAGATGCCCACCCTCCTCGGTGATCGGGCACGGGAAACACGCTGACGGGCTGCTGGGAGGGCGGTGCTGGTAGTGGGGGGTGGTGGCTGTACCTGTTGTTGCAGTGGGCACAGAGGTGCCCGCCACCGCAAGGGAGCTCCTATCAGAGGAGGAGTCGCTGTCGCTGGCGTCTCCTCCTGTCCGCGTTGTGGAGCTCCCCTCGCCCTCCGTCCCACTGGTGCATTCAGACTCCGTACATTCACCCTCCTGGGCCATGTGGGTTTCAGCTCCCTCCTGCTCCGGTGCCAATGCTCCTCCGCCAGATGATGCTAATGCACACAAGGTCAGGGTGACAAAACAAAAAGGAGGGGGAAAGACAGAGGAGACACATGGTCAATGTCAGCAACAACACCACCGTTGGTGGACACAACATACAGGGAGCAGCCCTATGCACTAGGCCATGCAATAACTGTTCTTGGGGAAATCACCTGCCCATGGGGGATTATGCCTAAGCCCATTTGATGCACACATGCAAACCACAGGAGCCTGACTAGGTGTGGATGGCCACTACCACTTTTGGGATTGGAGTGCCACAGAGCCTGCCTAACAATGGACCTACCCAGCAAGTTTGCCCTGGCCTAGGGGAACCCACAGCCCACTTCTCCCCACCCAGACACCTCATACAGTGCGCATAGTAAGCTGAATGAGACTGTACTCAACCCCTTGTGGCTGCTGTAATACCCTCAAGCGCCCATCCAACTCAGGATATGCCACCGCCAGGATCTGGTACATCAGGGGGGTCACGGTGCAACGGGCACCCCTTCCACGTTGGGAGGCCATCCCCAGCTGGGCCTCTGCCGTCTTCTTGCTCCAGCGGCGCAGGTCCTCCCAGCTTTTGCGGCAGTGGGTGCTCCGTCTAAGGGAGACCCCCAGGGTCCGCACTTCCTCATCAATGGCACGCCAAATATCCTTCTTCTGGTGGGTGCTGACCTAGAGGAAAAGTGAAGTAAGAACGGATTTAACGTCCCCCTCCGGTTCTTCTTACTCATTGGCCACAACTTCCCACCCTGGCCCAGAAACACATACACTGACCATCCTCACATGCTGGCCACAGCCCCCCCACATGTATCTTTCATCCACCCCACTCCATACATTCATGTCCCATCCATCATGCTCACATTGTACTCACCTGTTTGTATGGAGGACCATAGAGTAGCATGTACTGGGGAGGATCCCAGCCACCAGGTTGTCCAACTCCTCTGCGGTGAAGGCAGGCTCCCTTTCCCCAGATACTGTAGCCATTGTCGCTTCCAGACTCAGGTCACAGCAGCACTAGCAGTGTAAATCCTCTTCTGTTGAAGGTCAGATATCAAGTGAGTGAAGAGATAGAAAATGGCGGTTACGTCTGCGGCGGTCGCCGGTGTACATCATCATTGGCTCCTGGAACCCATAGGGCGCAATGATAACCAATGCTGAATTGCACTGCGGTCTTCGTCCGCCTACCGCGACGCTGCACAACGCCAGTGCCGTTGCTTAATTTCCCCTTGTCCCTCCTTACAGGTCAGGCAGCCGCCATTTCTGGGCACCACATGGCAGGCCACCTAACTGCGTCACAGCACTTTTGTGCAGGAATACGGACAGACAGAGCCACACACTGATTACATCACAATAGTTCAAAACACCCTTGTGCAAGCTAAGTGGTGTCTGACCCTCTGCTCCCCCTCCCCCTCCATAGGGCACGTCCGCTGGGGCAGATGATGAGATGGCGTCATCCTCCGGTATACAGACCCCTGGTGGACCTGTCGACAATGGAAGACAGGCACATCATTATCACCTACAGACTTGATTGTGCCACAATCCATGAACTGTGTGCCCAATTAGAGCCAGACCTGATGTCAGCTATCCCCCATCCTACAGGAATCTCCCCTCTAGTGCAGGTCCTGTCAGTACTTTATTTCCTGGCCAGTGGGTCCTTTCAAACAACAGTGGCTATGGCATCAGGGATGTTCTCTAACGTGTTGTCCGTCCTGCTGAAACACATGCACAGCTACATCGTTTTCCCTCAGGTGGAGGATTTGCCAACAGTAAAAGGTGACTTCTATGCCCTGGGACATATCCCCAACTTCATTGTTGCCATTGATGGTACACATGTGGCATTTCTCCCACCCCGCAGGAATGAACAGGTGTACAGAAACCACAAAAGCTACCATTCCATGAATGTGCAGATGGTGTGTTTGGCAGACCAGTACATCTCCCATGTGAATGCTAAATATCCTAGCTCAGTGCATGACGCTTACATTTTGAGGAATAGCAGAATCCCTTATGTGATGGGCCAACTCCAGAGGCACCGCGTGTGGCTAATAGGTGATCCCAAGGACCCCACACAGTTTGAATAGGTGTCTGGGTATGGGAGAGTCCCTAAGGGTTGGTGTGTGTGTAACAGTTGTCCCTCGATATTTGCAGGTGACTCTGGTTACCCCAACCTGTCATAGCTACTGACCCAAGTGAGGAATCCCAGGACAAGGGCAGAGGAACGCTACAATGAGGCACATGGGCGAACTAGGAGGATAATAGAACGGACTTTCAGCCTCCTGAAGGCCAGGTTCCGGTGCCTCTATCTGACAGGTGGCTCCCTATACTACCCACCGTAGAAGGTATTCCAGATCATCGTGGCATGCTGTATGTTGCACAACCTGGCTTTGCGATGCCAGGTGCCGTTTCTGCAGGAGGACCGGCCTGATGTTGGTCTTGTGGCAGCTGTGGAGCCTGTGGACAGTGAAGAAGAGGAGGCAGAAGAAGAAGATATAGACAACCGAAACATCATCATGCAATACTTCCAGTGAGACACAGGTAAGAGACTGGCACTGCTCGTCTCATATCATACTACTGTGGACATTGCATGATTCTGCCTTTTAACCTCTGTGTATGGACCGTGACAGTTCATTTTGGCTTCCTATTTCACAGATATGGGTACCACTTTCTGCCTTCTGCTATGTTTACTGCTGCCCAACAACTGTCATACTTTGGTATGTGAAAATGAACATTGACATTGATATTTGTCAGAGAGGATGTAATAACACACTTGTGAAAGTACAGACTGACTCCAGATCGTTTTGTGATTCAAGGGTGTTTATTTAAGTGCTATTCAGTGGAGAGGTATGTGCAATGGGCTGTGGTGATGGTGGAAGAATGTCCATGGTGGAGTCCAGTCTATTTGTATCACAGGTGCATTGTCCAAGGGGGCAGGGGAGGTGGAGTAATGGCAGTTCAAGGTTGCCAGGGTGACATAGTGGGACAGAAGGGTGACAATCAAGAGAGTCTTATTTCCTGGCTGGGGCCTTGGCAATGTTCTTTGTCTTGTGCCTGGATCTCAGGGAGCGTTTGCGGGGTGGTTCTCCTTCTGCAGGGGGAAGGGTGCTGGTGGCCTGTTGTTCCTGTGAGGGACCTCCTGTCCACTATCCACATCCGCAGATGTGGAGGGCTGTTCATCGTTCAGGCTACTGTCAGGTGCCTGTTGGTGTGCCACTGTCTCCCTCATGGTGTTGGCCATGTCTGCCAGCACCCCTACAATGGTGACCAGGGTGGTGTTAATGGACTTCAAGTCCTCCCTGATCCCCAGGTACTGTTCCTCCTGAAGCCGCTGGGTCTCCTGAAACTTGGCCAGTACCGTGCCCATGGTCTCCTGGGAATGGTGGTATGCTCCCATGATGTTGGAGAGTGCCTTGTGGAGAGTGCGTTCCTTGGGCCTGTCTTCCCCCTGTCGCACAGCAGTCCTCCCCGTTTCCCTGTTATCCTGTGCCTCTGTCCCCTGAACAGTGTGCCCACTGCCACTGACCCCAGCTTGTATCTGTGTGTGCCATCTTGTGCAATGGGTGAGTTACCCTCTACTCCTGTGCTTGCATTATTGCCTTGGCCATTGTGTGGTTGGTGATTTTGGGGCCTGGGTGAGTCTCTCTACTGGACATGCTTTGGTGATGGGTGTACATGCATTGGTGTTACATGCAGGGCTTGGGTTTGGGATGTGTGGGTTGAGGTAGTGGGGTATCTGTGGGGTGTTGGGGTGTTGGGTGTGGGAGTTTGTGATGGCATGCAGGTAGGGGGGCATGTAGTAGCAAAGATTTGCCTTACCAGAGTCCAGTCCTCCTGCTACTCCTGCAAGGCCCTCAGGTTGCATGATCGCCAAGACTTGCTCCTCCCATGTTGTTAGTTGTGGGGGAGGAGGTGGGGGTCCACCGCCATTCCTCCGTACGGCTACCTAGTGTCTTGATACCACGGAACGCACCTTCCCCCGTAGGTACTTCCACCTCTTCCTGATGTCATTCCATGTTCTTGGATGCTGTCCTACTGCGTTGACCCTGTCGACAATTCTCTGCTGTAGCTCCATCTTCCTTGCAATGGAGGTCTGCTGCACCTGTGATCCGAATAGCTGTGGGTCTACACGGATGATTTCCTCCACCATGACCCTGAGCTCCTCCTCAGAAAACCTGAGCTGTCGTTGAGGTGCCATTATGTGGTGTGGGTGATGTGTGAGGTGATGTTTGTTGTGCTGTGTGATGTGTTGTGTTGGTGTGTGTTGATTGAGGTACGTGGATGTTGTATGAGTGATGGTGTTGTGTGCCTGTGGATGCTGGTGTTGTGTTTGCTATTCTCTCTCTCTCTCTGCTTCTTCCAAATCTTTTGTTGTAAGGGGTTGTGGGTAATGTGGGTGTGTGTTTTATAGTGGTGTGAGAATGTGGGTGTGGTCTGTGTATGTGAATCAGGTGTGTGTATTTGGAACTGTCCAATGTGGTTGTGTTTTGTCAGTGTGTGTGTATTTTGAGTGCGGTGGTGTGTCCCGCCAATGGGTTACCGCCGCGTTGATTCGTGGGTCGTGATAGTGTGGGCGTATTCTTGTTGGCATGACGGTGTAGGTTTTGCTATTGCCAGTTTATCACTGACCTTTGGTGTGGCGGACTTGTGTGGGTGTCTGTATTGTGGGGGATTACGAGCTGTGGGTCGTAATACCTGTAGTGGAGTTCCGCTGAGGCCACGGTATCTTGACGGCCGTCAGCACAGCGGTAAGCCGGAGTTACCAGCAGGATTGCAATGAGGGCCTTTGTGTGTATGCTTATGTATGTATTTTTTAAACCAGATAATAATAATCTTTATGCTTCAGTTTTATTATTTTGTGAAAAATTAAATATGTGTAGCTTATAACCCATTTTTTTCTCATTTTCACAAAAACAATGAATAAATGGATCAAGCTAGGTTTGAGTAATAGTCTAAAAATGTACAATTTTGTGAATGCGTTTACATTATAAGTTTGTGTATGTCTGTTAAATAAAAAGTAATTCCATATAACGCCAAATAAAGCTGGAGAGAGAAAAGAAATGAATAGGTAAGCTAAGGATACAACCTAGAAGGGAGAAGTATTTTTCCATAATAACTTGCTGTATACTGAATTTCTACATATGCTGATGTATGGCATGGTAAGACCAGAAAACCTATGTAGCTGGAATGTTGTATTCAAATATTTAGTAACAATCAAATAAACATGTAGGTCAATGTCCTACAAGTTCTTAAACAATGTTGGGAAATGAATTTACTATAGCACTATTAAAAATCGTTATACTAAACATTGCTGGTTTTGTGTGTGCTTGTGTCATATTGATGGAGCCATATATCAAAGTGACAATGGATTTTAAAGGGCGAAAAATAGAATATTGAGACATGTTTTAAAAAGGATGTTTTTATCTAATGGCTATTGTTAAATATTTCTAAGTGAACAATGCCTCCAATACGTATGTTAAATAACAAAAATATTTAAAAATATATATATAACAAGTGAACGTTTATAAAAAGTAACCATAATGATAATTTGAGTTGTGTGACCATTTTATTCTGAATCAAACAAACTCCAACCTTTTGAAACAGGGAAGTTTAAGATGGTAAAAACAAAAACAAAAAAACATACCTGATAGTCTGACGCCTGCGTTGTGGCTTGTCATCCATATTGAGCGACAGGTAAACAAATGTTGACAACATCAGATCTGGGGTGAATAATCAATTTGTTAAGGTACGGAAGCTTTTTTATACCCTTTTATTGTTGAAGCCTGCCCGGACAGGTGTGGATGGTTAACTATAATGGATACCCTGACCGAAAGCAATGTCATAATTGGGTGGGGGAATTCTGGCTGAAACACCTCTGTCAGCTGCTTTTAGCACAATACTGCCTTGATGGAGGATTCTGAGAGTGATGGAGACAGAGGAGGTTTGACAGAGTTTCATCTGCCAGACAGACAGACAGGCACACTGGCAATTTTCGACAGTCTGTAACCTCCTCTAAAGCTGAAATCAGGCTGTTGGTCCTTTACACCCAATTCACCACAAGAATAGACTTCGAAAGCACCCCAGGGCCTCATGGGAGGCACTTATAGAATCACAAAATGTCAGGTAGAGGTAAACAGCAGGATCCAGTTGCCCCTGATTAGCTGGCTAATTCCAGGAAAAGGCATCTTGTACCCATTTACCTTGAAGGGGAGGTTGGCTTTATGACCCATCTTTGTCCTGGGTACAGGAGGAAACAGGTAAAGTCCTTCAGGACTCCTCTCATGTCACAGACAACTGGTCCAGTCTTCATCTGATCTTCTACAGGTATAATAACTGTTCTGAAGTGCCACATTTATAACTGGTACTAGCTAGTGGATGGGCATTACTCTTGGGAATGCCCTAACCAATGGGGTTTCCGGGACCAAACCTACCCACTTTGAGAACTTTCAAAATGGAGAAAGTCTTCAGCTCACTGAACCTGGGCTCTGAGGACTGGGTGTGTGTGTGTGGGGAGTGTACTATGGTAATCCTAATGTCCTGCCACATGTGACACTAGTAGTTTAATCTGTACTCTAGTTTTCTACATTTGATAGTTTGGCAGTGAAAATAGCTTTTTGAATGCTAGTCACTATGACTGTAAGGACATGATAACATTAAGGGCCTAATTATGACTTTGGCGGAGGGGATTACTCCATCCCAAATATGATGGATATCCCACCCGCTGTATTACAAGTTCCATAGGAGATAATGGACTCATAATTCGGTGGGCGGGATATCCGTCACATTTGAGATGGAGTAATCCCTTCCACTGAAGTCATAATGAGGCCCATAGTTTCTACATCTCCTACTTTTAAATACCATGTACTCTGTCTTGTGGGCTACAAGTCCTACACAGGGCTGACTTATTAATATTTAAAAGTTAGGTTTTATTTCAGCCTGTCAAAAGGGTTTATTTTTGTAGGTCGAATTCTAGTTTTTACACTACTACATTCAGGCTGCAATGGTAGGCCTGAAACTATATTTGCACTGCCAGTGTAGCGGATGGCACAATAGTCGCTGCAGTCCACTAGTAGCATTTAACTTTCAGGCCCAGGATGCACATTGTATCATATACTAGGGACTTATGGGGAAGTTAAATATACAAATTAGGAATATGCCAGTTTTACCATGGTAAAGGGAGCAGCACAGGCACTTCACTACTGGATAGCAGGGGTAAAATGTCCAGAGTTCTAAAACCAGCAAACATATAGGATCCAGCAGAAGGTAATAAATCTGGGGTGACTACACAGAAAAGGGCAGACTTCCTACAGTTATGCTTAAATAGTAAATGGAGTTATATTCAAGCAGGAAGACTTAGGGGGTCATTCCGACCCTGGCGGTCCATGACCGCCAGGGCGGAGGGCAGCGGAAGCACCGCCAACAGGCTGGCGGTGCTTCCTGGGCGATTCTGACCGCGGCGGTAAAGCCGCGGTCAGAAAAGGGGAGCCGGCGGTTTCCCGCCGGTTTCCCGCTGGTTTCCCACTGGCCCAGGGAATCCGCCATGGGGATTCCGACCCCCTTCCCGCCATCCTGTTCCTGGCGGTAATTACCGCCAGGAACAGGATGGCGGGAACGGGTGTCGTGGGGCCCCTGGGGGCAGGACCCCATAAAGGTTTTCAGTGTCTGCTTTGCAGACATTGAAAATCGCGACGGGTGCCACTGCACCCGTCGCACCCCTTCAACTCTGCCGGCTCCATTCGGAGCCGGCTTCATTGTTGAAGGGGCTTTCCCGCTGGGCCGGCCGGCGGTCGCCCGCCGGCCCAGCGGGAAAGCCGGAATGGCCGCTGCAGTCTTTTGACCGCGGAGCGGTGTTTCGGCGGGAACCGCTTGGCGGGCGGCGACCGCCGACCGCCGCGGTCAGAATGACCGCCTTAGAATTGTGTGTGTATGTTAGGACTGTATGCAAATATTTCTTTGTGAGTCATTTGCTATTGGATTAGCTAGAACTATTGAACTTGATATTGAAAAGAGGGACCTGTTGTATCCATGTGTCTGTTAAGGAAACTAGGTCAGTTGAGTTGCATTCCATAATGGCGTTAACATCTATTGTAAGGGTCACTGGGGAATATTGAATTTGTCGTTTGTGATGTCTGCTGTACTGGTACTGTTATATTCATGTAAATTGATTGAGTGCAGGTAGCCGTAGACTGCCTGCCATTTACAGATCTAGCTCAGAAGGACTCTGTACAATGTGACAGATGAATATATTAGAGGTGGTAAGGATGGTGGAAGTTGAAGGTCTAGAGCAAGGGTGTCAAAAGGTCCAAAAAAGCAGAATCATTCTAGATATTCAGGAGCACCTCTGGCTAGGTTTGTCCTTTCTGTTGCGGGTTATTCTGTGTATGTTTAGTTTAGTTTATGTGGATCACCTGTAAACCTGGATTGGATTAAACCCTGCTGGACTTATTTTGGGCATCCCTGTTCAGAAGGTGGGGACAGCTCTTTTTTTGAACTTTTTTTAGTCATTGTGAAATTTTGGAATGCCATGCAGTTTTATGGCAAACTGTGTAGAAATATAAAGGCAGTGTTTTCTATCTTTTCTATCTCTATCTACCTAGCCTGTTAATCCTAAATCTATTTCCAGTTCTTGAATTTAAACCTAAAGTTTTCCCCCCAAAACACCTGAAATTAAATCTAAACATAAACCTACTTCTGCCGGGTAGGCTTTCATTATTCTAATGAGACTACTGGATTTGGGCGGCAGAATCACTTGCACTGTGGGGGACTGAGTCTGGACCCACTACAGGTGACATCTGTCAGCCTAATCCGGGTTTTGCTCCAGCTGACTAGCAGTGCCTCATCTCCACCTAAGAGCAGGGATGATTGGGCAACCGAGCGCATGACACAATTGACTCCTCAGGGAAATCGTGGTCACTCAGATCTCCTCCGTTTCTCTCATTGCATTAGTCTCACGTATACAGGGACAATCAGAGGCAGAATAGAGTTCAATAAGATTTTATTGAAGTAACTGCATCTTAGATATTAAAGCGTGTACTGCAATAGCACACGGAGAGTGAAACATAAAAATAACACTACCATCTTGTCACTAGAATCATTAAAATAGCTCCTACCTAAGCTATGTTAGAGCACAGCATGTTAAGCTCTAGTTCTGCCCTTCAGGTTCCCCTGGGAAGACAGCATCTCTCATACCTGAGCAAAAGGCCTGTAGTCTACATAAGCAGCTGCAGTGAAGCACTTAGCGATCAGCATACAGTAGTGGTAATCTGGCTGGAATTTCCCTCTAATGCATATGGGTCAATGTAGTGTTTTTATAATAAAACAGCTGATGTTCCAAGAAAGGATCATCACGTAAGAGTGTTTCTGTTAGAAATGGGGTCTTTGGTTGGTAGTCAGGTTACCCCCTGTCCAAGCAAGGACCCTCACTCTAGTCAGGGTAAAAGAGAATCTCCCTCAGCTAACCTCCTGCTCACCCCCTTGGTAGCTTGGCACAAGCAGGCAGGCTTAACTTCAGAGTGCTAGGAGTAAAGTATTTGTACCAACAGACACAGTAACATAATGAAAACACAACAAAATGACACAACACACGTTTAGAAAAATAGAAAATATTTATCTAAACAAAACAAGACAAAATGACAAAAATCCAACATACACAAGTCAAGTTATTATTTAAAAAGCAAAAAGAGTCTTAAATCTTTTGGTAAACAGGTAAAACACTGTTAGCATTGAAAAGTACCTGGGTTACGTTAAAATAACACACATGGGCGAGTGTGCCTCAAAAAAGGTAAGCAGTGAGTCGATTTCTCACCCACAAGCGAGCTCGTGCGTTGTTTCTCCTTCTCCGGTCAGACCAGCATGCATCATTTCTACTCCCCTCAGGGGGGGCGACGCGTCGATCCGGGCAGCACTCAGGTCCGGGCAGTCGTTGCATCGTTTTTCCACGCCCAGCACGGTTTGCGCCAAAAATACTACTGCACGGTGATAGCAAAACCATGCAGTGTGGGTTGTGCCGATGCCAGCCTCCATCAGCAATGCGGCCGGTCGTTTCTCCAGGTGTGTTTGTCGCTCTCCCAGCCGCGCTGCAAGCAATGCGCTGATTGCAGCTGTGGAGCTGGCGGCGTGTTTTTTCTTCAGCACTCTCAGAGGTTGTGTGGGAAATTTCCCCGCATGGTGGACTGTGCAGGGCAGCTCTTCTTCCTCAGCTCTTCAGCTCTTCAGCTCTTCTCCAGGCAGAGGTTCCTCTTGATTTCCAGAAGTGATCTAAAGTCTGTGGTTTTGGGTGCCCTTCTTATACCCATTTTACCCTTTGAAGTAGGCTTACTTCAAAGAAAAGTCTCTCTTGTTTGTGAAATCCTGCCTTGCCCAGGCCAGGCCCCAGACACACACCAGGGAGTCAGAGACTGCATTGTGTGAGGGCAGGCACAGCCCTTTCAGGTGTGAGTGACCACTCCTCCCCTCCCTCCTAGCACAGATGGCTCATCAGGATTTGCAGGATACACCCCAGCTCCCTTTGTGTCACTGTCTAGTGAGAGGTGCAAACAGCCCAAATGTCAAACTGATCCAGACAGGGAATTCACAAACAGGCAGAGTCACAGAATGGTTTAAGCAGGAAAATGCTCACTTTCTAAAAGTGGCATTTTCAAACACACAATCTTAAAATCTGCTTTACTAAAAGATGTATTTTTAAATTGTGAGCTCAGAGACCCAAAACTCCACATGTCTATCCGCTCCTAAAAAGAATCTACGCTTTAACCATATTTAAAGGCAACCCCCATGTTAACCTATGAGTGGGATAGGTCTTGCAACAGTAAAAACCGAATTTGGCAGTATTTCACTATTAGGACATATAAAACACATTAGTATATGTCCTACCTTAAACATACACTGCACCCTGCCCATGGGGCTACCTAGGGCCTACCTTAGGGGTGTCTTACATGTAAGAAAAGGGAAGGTTTAGGCCTGGCAAGTGGGTACACTTGCCAAGTCGAATTGGCAGTTTAAAAACTGCACGCACAGACACTGCAGTGGCAGGTCTGAGCCATGTTTACAGAGCTACTAATGTGGGTGGCACACCCAGTGCTGTAGGCCCACTAGTAGCATTTGATTTACAGGCCCTGGGCACCTCTAATGCACTGTACTAGGGACTTACTAGTAAATCAAGTATGCCAATCATAGATGAACCAATTACATACACATTTTATATAGGAGCTCTTGCACTTTAGCACTGGATAGCAGTGGTAAAGTGCCCAGAGTAACAAAAACAGCAAAAACAGAGTCCAGCACGCATCAACAACCGGGGAAACAGAAGCAAAGTGTTAGGGGAGACCACGCCAATGGTGCCAAGTCTAACATTTTCTATGAACAATATAGACAAAGTGTTACCACGTTTGCCGCCAACCTATCTTTTTGCAGCCTTGAGAAAAGCACAGAGTGAAAGAAATGTCTTGTTTAAGAACACAGTGCTGGCCTAGGCAAAGAACAGCTAGATAGAGAAAATAAAAGAAGACCGCAAGTATAGCTATTGTTAAAATAATAAAACAAAACTGAATAAAATATGTGTAGGTTAAAGCGCACAGCGGTAGGCCTAGTCCACTAAAATAACATGTATGAAGCTATAACTAGAATGGCTACACAACACCCTCCCCTTTGCCAGTTCAAAGGTGGTTTGAGGCCTAATTTTATATAAAAGCTAGTAAAATTCAACCTAAGGCATATGTATAAGAATGTCATTAATGACAAGTTAAAAGACACTTGAGCATGTGTAAAAAAGGACAATTAAAAATGTTAAGTGTGGTGCCAAAAAATGCAGAATTTTAAAAGTCAGAGTCATTTAGGAAGTTGACAATTGAATCCAGGATAATTGAAGACAGGAAATCTTCCACTTAGGCAGGTGATAAAGTAGGAAGTTCATCATCAAGGAAAACCAAGGAGCATTCATGTTGCAAAGCCTGAGCTCCAACCAATGCAGCAGCATTCCATGGTGTGCCCAACAATAAGTTTAGAGCTGCATAATCCACAAAGGACAACTCTTAAGCACCTTCCCGTAGCAAACGCTCCCTCAATGTGCATCTCTGGTAATGAGCCCTCAGCGAGAACATCAACAGATCAGCATCCAATAAAAGCAAGCGCTGCGTAGAAAGACAAACTTTCAGTGCATGTTCGAACGAGCACAAGAGGCACGAAACACGAGCTGCACACAATGCAAAACTGGTCTGAATGACAGACCAGTCACACTGCAGTTGCTCCAAGAATAATGCTCCAAAGTACTGCATCATGCGTTCATGACACACCTGCGCTGGTGGAAGCACTTTCAGTCCTCCTTGTTGCGGCGGGACAGCCATTGTGCAGAAAAAGTAGCAATAGCGAAATGCCACCTATTATAGCCAAAGTTATTGGAAAACCCCCGAAAATACTGGAGAATATTGGGTGGATGGCTGAAGGTATTAAGCCGAATATAGAGGGGAAAGTGTGAACTAAACCAGAACCAACAGCCTTAAAAAATAAATTTGCGATTCCAGTAGTATTGGATGCATTAAATATTTGTCCCATGAGCTCACCAAAGAATCTCGGAAAGTTGGTACTTAAAAGGGACTGTATCTCTGCTGATGACCTTGCAAGCTGAAGTGCATAGGTCTCGCGTGCAGATGTGAGCACCACATGTTTTTAAAACAATAAAGCCTTGAGTCAGCTCAACTTGTCAAAATTCACATTTGAAGTAGCGATATGGGGCCAAATCTCAGCTACTTCCCTCTGTCGTGTAGGAGGAAAAGGTACATTCCCTCAGCATGTAACAATCTTAGAGACCGAAATGACGTAAACTAGTCCGGCTCGCATACCACAACAGTTCTCAGTATTGAGGAGGATATAGCTGTCATTGGAGAGCACCTGGAACACAGGTCTAATCAAGGGGACTGGGACTCCATTCAGATAACAAGCCAAGTTTGCTGCCGAAGCATTACAAGCCTGTGAAAGGACAGCTGTTTACAAACCATTGAATGGCTGACAGAAGTCTTGCATTCACTACCGCTAAGAAAGACCTCTTTCACGCCACTGAGACATTTGTACAAGAAGGGTAGCTCCCACACTTCATGGATGTAACTATCTCCGAGCCTTTCATATTTGCCTACTGGAATGTGTTTTAAGCAGGACGTTGATTGAAGTGTTGAAATAGGCAGATTAATGACCCTGTGTATTAACCACTCAGTATTTCAGCCACGGTAAAAGGAAACTTTTCTAATTTTTCAATATTTAACATGACATAAGTCGCTTCTTTCTTAGCCATTAGTTGTTGTTGTCGTGTTAAATTAAATGTGGAAAATATGTCCCTTGCGCTAACGTGTTGCCAGGGAATGTGACCTGCCTTCAGTGTTTGTAGTGTCCAACCTAACTGCATAATGGATCTTATTTGATTCTGTCCATTGTGTAAAGAAGACATGTAATTTTTTATTACGTCTGTTGCAGAAGAAACAATGTTGTTTAAGGTGTATATCTGGTCAGCCAGGGTATTAATTCCATGATCTACAACAGCTAATGCGTTCTGTAAGTTTTCCTGATCTATTTGCCTTAACCGAACAGAAGCTTCTTGTTGAGAAAGCTTCCAAATTTCATTATAGACTGCATATAAGAAGCACTTTCTGCAAAGTTTTTTGGGGCCTAACAGGAAATCCTGTAAGTCAGTTTTATTAGACAGGGGACTGAGGTGTTCTCTAACAGCACTGAGTGAGGAACTCTTCAAACATTGCTGGCATAGTTTTCCTACAATGTATGTTGTTTCTGTACCCGCATGTTCATATGACACATAGAAAGGGTCTGGCCTACTTGGTCTAAAACCCTATCTACTGGCCACAATAACTACCCGCCTGGATGTGACAGCGAAGCATTAAATGTACCATTCTGGACCCATTCATTGAGCTTATCTTCAGTTGCCCTTATATACTTTTGCCATTTGTAAAATTCTGCAAGGGCAGGAATACTGGGAGCATTCAATTCCTTAATTTTTGCTAAGCCTAAATAGCTTGTCTGTTGTACAGTTTCATTTAAAAATATAATTTGAACAGGTATCAGTCATGCTGTAAATAAAGCTTCCTGCCCCCTTATTTGCCAATTTTTTGTTCCCCACACACTTTTTAAGTCAGTCGACTGCAATCAATATTCATAGCCTACTATAGCCAACCGGGAAACAAAAGAATCAGAATAAGTGAATTTGGTATTTGTCAGTAATATATGTACATTTTCCATCAATGGCAATTTAAAATAATATGACTCAGCATTTTTAACATTGTACCCAGAAAAAATATGCACATTTTTCGTAATATGTATTAGAACTCACTTGTTGTGGAGTTGGACAGTGTTCCCATTGTGTGTAATCAAAAATAGTTTTTGGGGTACTTGCCCTATGAATGAAATGGTATCCATAATAAGTATAGCAAAACATGTCACCATAATTCTCTTTAGATTTATAACCATCCTCACTTTCAAAAACAGTAAAATACTGCAATTCAGTCATCATAGAACCAACTGTTTTCCCATCCTAGTCATCATCAACAACTCCGGGTATTATTACATCGTTCTTTGAAAGTTTAAACACGTATGGTATTTGAATGACCATTGTGGGGCCGTATATATCAAATGTGACTTTATCCCAAACAATCCCATCAGGAATCGGTATAGCTAAAATGTTCACGAAAGACAAGTCTCTGCGGACCTTGTGAGAAGAAAAATGGGGTTTTAGGACCTCATCCACCAGTTCAACTGTTGATCTTTCAGGAAGGTAAGGACCATGTATTAATAGAAAGAATGTTATGACAAAGCCAATCCAAAGGAGGAAAGTTAATACAATCAAGGAAAGCCACAGATAGTTCCATGGGAAAATAAAGTAATTTGTTTTAAGCCAGTTTATCAGCTTACATGTTTTTGGCAGTTCAGATGTGGAAGAGGTAAATAAGTCAGAGAAGTGTTGTTGATGTCAGCAAAGTATCAAGAAGCAGTTTGTGCAAAAGCTGGAGCCATATTTGGAGGAGGAGACTTGGTAGGGGTCTCCCGTGGTGGTTCACTGTAAATGATGCCATCTGTCTGTTTGGAAGTTGAATCAAATCGATCAGCAATTTCTGTGTTGTTTTTTGTAACAGATGTTAGTGAAACTAATGTAATATCATTTTCCACCCTCCCCAAGCTCGGAGAGGTGTCAGCTGTGCTGCTCAAAACTTGTAGAGGGACATCTCGACCATTAGTGAGAGGGATTCGGGCACTATTGGTTGGTCCTCTTGGTCTGCTGTGAAGGATTGGCCACATGGTGTAATTTGACATTGTCAATAGATACAAAGCGGTTTTCTTGAGCGCCAGGCTACGGTGGTAGAATTACAGTTATGGTACCGTGTATTCCTAGGACTGGGACTGGTGCATGATAAGAAGTACCAAACTCCTTTTTCTCAGCAACTTTTTCACGTACTAGAGCCCCAACGTTTGGAATTCAGCCAGTAGATGTTATTGGTACATCCTAAATTCCTGCAGCGGTAGCACTGGCAGAAGTGTTGTCGTCACAGAACTGTAGTAATTCCTGCAAGACGTTGACACGTTAATTTATGTCAAAAGGTGTTTCTGCCGCATCCGCACCACGACTATCAAGATCTGGAACATACATTTGCATTCCAAACACACACTTATATGAAGTACGACCCCCCCAGGGACTTTCTAGGCAGATTGTTAAGTGCTCTCTGGACTCCATACAGGTGAATAAGCCAACTATGACCTGTACCTAAGACTCTGGCTGTTAAGGACTGCTTTAAATCATGGTTTTGTCGCTACACAACACTATTTCCCTCGGGATGAAATGGAGATGAGTAATGGAGTTGGACCCCTAATGAAGCCATGGTGTCCCTGAATGCCCTTGAGTAAAAAGCAGGGCCCTGGTCCGAGTGGAAAGCCGCAACTGCATATGTGCTGATAAAGACTTGCAAATCTTTAATAACACTTAGAGCGTCAGCCGAGCATTGTGGCCACACCCATAGAAATCTGGAGCAAGAGTCAACAGCGATTAAGATGTATTTGTATGCACTGTCTGGTGTTAGAGGACCACAGTGGTCCAAGTACACACATTGTAAAGGTTTTCTGGAAATTAGGAGGGGTGTCTGTGGTGGGTATTTGACGGTGGAGCCTTAATTTGTTGGCAGATGTCACAACAAAGGACATACTGCTTGGTCTGTTTATATAGACCTGGCCACCAATAACGTGCTTGCAATAATGATGTAGCCGCCACACCAGCATGGGCAGATGCAACCCTCTCATGTGCTGCTTTAATCAACTCTGGTCTTATGTCTTTATTGGGAAGTCCTCAAACTCCCATGCCTGATATTTTTACTTCTGCATCAAGGAAGCCTTCCATTCAGTAGGAATATTTAGCGGGAAATGCTTTTGGATAAGGCGTGCCTTCAGCCGTGGCTTTCACGGCAGCCCATATGTCATCGTCTGATTTCATTCCAGAATGAGTTACTGCAGCAGCTACTGCTGATTTGGCTGCTTCATCAGCCAGTGTGTTTCTAGCAACGTGTATTTCAACGCGCTGATGTCCAAGTGTATGTACAGCATGGACGTTTGGTAGAGTTTCCTTCAGATCCACTACTTTCCCCCTCAGAAGCCTGTGTTTGATGGTGTTGCCTTTGAAATCTCTGAACCCATTCTGGCACCAGTAATGCAGGTATTCATTGAAGGACTGGACAAAATAGTACGAATCACAGACAATCAATGTTAGCTGTGCAGGATCCATATGTTCCAGTGCCATCACCAGAGCCTTTTGCGCTGCTAGTTGTGCTGTGCAATCCCCTAGGGTTTGAGTGAATGTATGTTAGGGACACAATTTATTACCCTCCAGGGAGCCACTTACGACTGCGCAAGCAGCGGAGTATTGATGCTTTGTGCCAATTGCAGGTTGTCCCGAGCGATCGGTGTACACGACTCTTTGATATTGATCAATAAGAGGTGTATTTGCCGGAACTGGGTATTCTAGTTCATATTGCAAAAATCTTGAATTTGTAATTTTGGGTCGAAGATATAGTCAACATCAGTGGCTGTCAAAGACGTTGCCCATTGAATCCAACGTGGATGTAATGCTTTAGCGTTTGGAACGCTCGCTTTGGTAACAGCCTCAAGGGCTGGAATTGGAGTTTCGATAATAATGCGTTTCCCCTGGGCCAGTGGTCTTTCTTTAATGACAGCCATCTGAACAGTAGTGAGAATTTTCTCAGTGGGAGCAAAGCGTTGTTCTGCTGCTGAATACAAATGTGATTTGTATGCAGTCGGGACTGTCTCACCCTCATTGAACATTACATGGGTGAAACCAATGGCACCAATAATTACTCTGATGACCAGATGTTTTTTTATTGTCCCTTGTGTGTAAATGTTGTTCTGCAAGCATGTCTGTTTGCAAAGCTCTGAGAATGCGTTTGTGTTCGACTGTCCAGAATTTACTAGAAAAGTCAGGAGCTATTAAGTCATATAAGGGTTTTAAGCGTGATGCGTAATCTAGATCTAAGTTCTGCCAAATTTGAGGAAACCCAATAGGGATTGGAGTTTTTTCATGGTATTTGGAGGTTGTAACTGTGTGTATTTTCTAAGAATTGTGGTGCTAGGCTCTTTCCTTCACTTGATAATTCGTATCCCAGAAACAGGACACTAACAAAGGCTATTTTTGTTTTTTTTTAATTTAATTTGTAGCCGAATTCAGCAAATACTACAACAATGCGGCCTACCTGTCTCAGATGTTGTAGTAATTCATCATCCGTGAGATAGATATCATCTACATAGGACAATGCTTCAGGGTCAAGGTCGCGCAATATTGAAGTCACGCAAGCTGCAAACAGATCTGGACTGTTCTTCTACCCCTGGGGTAAACAACAGATTTTTTTCTGGGAGTTTAGTGTGCTGAAACTTGTTAAGTCTCTACTCTCAGGTGCTATATTATGGCAGAAGAAACCATTAGAAATATCCAGTGTTGTTTTGTATTTTTTGCACACTATGTTGTTCATGAGTGCTGTGCTGTGAGAGTTTTGTGTAGCGTATGTGCGTGAACGGCTGTTTAAATGTCTGTAATCTAAGACTATTCTGTACAAATGGTCTGGGTTAGCAACTGGGAATAAGGGATTATTCATTAGCCAGACACAGGGTTTGATTACTCCCTGGTACTCTAGTTGTGTGAGGATTTCCCTCACGGGTGCTTTTGCATCATGTTTTATTGGATACTGGGGTTGAGGTTGGGGTTGTTTTTTAATTGGAATTACATGCTAGGAGGAATCTTTGTCCCATCCTACGTGGTTGCGATATAACACGGGTGCCTGTGCCAATGCCCAATCCATGGTGCAGGATTCTGCGAGCTCATCCGGAACAAGGGGTAAAAAAGAAGGTTTGTTAACATCTTCCCCATACGGGCAAGTACGGGCAAATTCTTGTGGCCAATCCCTTTCGGGCAGCAGAATATCATATATATTCACAACGCGTCTCGAAGGATTGTGTCGATTGTGCGTTCAATGTCTCCTTTTAAATGTAATGTTACTTTGTACACCCTGTCAGGCGTGGAGACGCGCATGTCCGCAGTTTCGACTCGTAAGAAGTCATCAGTTGCTTTCACCTTCAGATGCACTTGAAGATCCCGGCAAAGTACTGTGACCTCTGCTGCACTGTCTAGTAGTGCTAATGCTCACTTCTTGTTCTTCAATAGAGCCTTCTTCTTGAGTGGCATGTCAAATTGCAATTGCTGCCACTTTTTTCTTTTTGAATTGGGGTTTTTGTTGAGGAAAGTTTTGTCCTTTTTTAACTGGAACTTCTGTAGAGCGTTGTGATTCCTTTCTCGGTTTCACATACTCAGTTCTTCACTCTGACCGCCCACCTCTCTCTCTGCATTTTTCTGGTGAGTCTTGAAAGGTACGAGATTGGTGTATATCAGTATATTGATATCTGTAAGGCGTTTTTATATTATCCCTATTTCTGAGATTACATCTATTCTGTGGGGTCTCCGTACGCGGAGATTCTACCCTTTCTTTTTTTAGGTGCTTGTTGTTCTTATCCCAGCATTTCTTAGTCCCTCAGGAGCTTGCTAGAATCCTTATTGAATTTACCCTGAAACTGTGGTTTTGTAGGTCTGGCTGCCAGACTATCTCAACCAATACTAGAATAGGTTTCCGCGATAATCTTTGGCAGCCCACGTTCTTGATCATGTGGAGGAACATCCCAGAGCCCCAATCCCTCTGCTAGTGCAACTGCTTCCCCTTTAAGGTTACTTAATATAGTTCAGGATACTGTGGCAAAATTACCCATTAGTTGCGTCCCCAGTCCAGAGCCAGGGCAGCCCTGTATTCATCTTGAATTTGTTTCAACACTTCCGGTAAATTGGTAAGTGTCGGTGTACCATGTGCAGTAGTATAGAGCGTGGCAAATACCGTGCCCCAAGTATTGTAGTTGTCTACTGTGGGAACCATCCTGAATGGCAAGCACATAGTTAATTAGTTAATATTCTATGCTTATTCTGAGTCCCGTATGGGGGAAATACTGCTTCCAGTGCATTTATTTGTTGAGCTAGCCAAAATGGAATCTCATCTCGTTTGGTGGGTACTTTACCCATGATCGAATGTACAGTCACAGGTTTAATGCCTGGTGTTTCTGCATGTGGTTGTGCCAGAGTAGCACGTGCTGGGTTTGTGTTTAATGTTTGCATTACAAACTGTAGTAATCGTCTGTATATTGCTCGTCAGCTCAGCATAAAAGCAACAGACTTCATCTACTGTTAAGTTTGCTGCAGCAGGGTGAGGTGTGTAAGTGGCCAATAAAGGCCAGGTATGACCATTATTAATCAGAGGACCAAACCTAATGTGTTGAATTGTATGGGGTAGGGCACCATCAAGCCAATTATTATGTTCCTGATAAGATAGAGGCATTTCTAGATATGCATATGCTCTGTATTGTGCAGGTACGTTTGCAGGTGTATAGAGATGAAATTTATTTCTGTTCCCATCAGCTGCTGGAAATGTGACCCATGAATAGAAAATGTCTGTTCTATAGGCTGGATGAGCCCCAACAACAAATATAACTGGACGCCCCCTAGACCGTTAGGCCATGTGTCAATAAATGTGCAGTAAGGGGTGGTCGCATAGTGACTGCAATTGCTACCTGTTGTGGGTTCACCATAATGGATGGTGAGTTTTTTTTCAAAGATAAGCACACCAAATGTGGATTATCCTTTTAGAGTTCAAGCTTGAACAACCGACAACGTTAGTTAGGTACTCCCTACTTGGGTGAGGAGGAAAATCATCAATACCACGGACGTCTCCGCATATAGTACTGAGGTTTCCTTGCATGTAGTGAGACAGAGATACTCAAGAGGACCCAAAAATTAGAGCCTGGCCAAACGCTGGCAGCGCCATGTCACGTAGGGTCTCATTATTCTAACGAGACTACTGGATTTGGGCTTCAGAATCACTTGTACTGTGGGGGACTGAGTCTGGACCCACTACAGGTGACACTTGTCTGCCTAATCTGGGTTTTGCTCCAGCTGACTAGCAGTGCCTCATCTCCACTCAAGAGCAGGAATGATTGGGCAACTGAGCGCATGACACAATTGACTCCTCAGGGAAATCGTGGTCACTCAGATCTCATCTGTTTCTCTCATTGCATTAATCTCACAAATACAAGGACTATCAGAGGCAGAATAGAGCCGAATAAGGTTTTATTGAAGCAACTGTTAAAGCGTGTACTGCAATAACTAGGACGATGAAGGATGACAGGATTAAAACTGTGACAATGAGAATGAAACATAAAAATAACGCTACCATATTGTCACTAGAGTTAAAATAGCTCCTACCTAGGCTATGTTAGAGCACAGCATGTTGAGCTCTAGTTCTGCCCTTGGAAGACTTCATCCCTCATACCTGAGCAAGAGACCTGTAGTCTACATAAGCAGCTGCAGAAAAGGACTCAGCGATCAGCATACAGTCGTGGTCATCTGACTGGAATCTCCCTCTAATGCACATAGGTCAAAGTAGTGTTTTTATATTAAAACAGCTGATGTTCCAAGAAAGGATCCACACGTAAGAGTGTGTAGGTTTCTATGAACAGTAGAGACAAAGCGAAAAAACGTTTGCCGGCAATCAATCTTACTGCAGCCTTGAGAAAAGCACAGACTGAAAGAAATGTCTTGTTTAAGAACGTAGTGCTGGCCTAGGCAAAGAACAGCTAGAGCAAATAAAACAAGACTGCAAATGTGGCTATTGTTAAAATAATAAAACGAAGTTGAATAAAATATGTAAAGTGCACAGCCGTAGGACTAGTCTGATAAAATAACAGGTATGAAGCTATAACTAAAATGGCTACACAACACCTTAAGCTTTATGCCTTTCTCTCCCTGAAAGGCCTGAAACAAACCTCTAAGGATAAGCCCTAAGCAGCACCCAACTCTTATTCTGAGATAAACCCCAACCCTTAAAGCTCAGTTTAACTGTAATCCTAATAAATGAGCCACACAATAACGCTTCAGGTTTTGTCTTCCAGTGGCTGAAAGGTTCACTGTGAGAGTGTTTTCAAATACAGAGACATCAGTGACTTGCAGGCATGGGTCAGAGGGAGCTCCTGAGTAGATGAAGTGCAGTGTGGTGGCAGGTTCCTGAGGGGTAATAGTCAGCAAGTATGTTAGGGCAGTTTCTTGAGTGTCCTTCCTGTTGGAATGGAAGATGGTGCATGTAGAGAGCTCAGGTTGGGGTGAGAAGTTGTTGTAAATGCTGGTGATTTAGCATTGAGATAGAGGGAGAGATGAGTACAGACCTCCTTTGAAGGAGTGATAGTTGTGGAGCTGACGGCAAGGGACATGAATTCCTTCACAATGTCAAAGATTTATTTTGTGCTGTTTTAAATTCATTCTGTGATTGCGGTGTGATTGGTGATCTTAAGTAGTTGGTAGTATACATGGAGGGCTGCTTTGTACATATCTCTTTTGGCATCATCTTCAGAGTGTCTTCAATACTGCTCCCATTATCTGCAATGGTGTTTGGAGACTTAGCTATCTTCTGTGTACCAGCTCGTCTGTGGCTTGTTATGTGCTGTGGGGTGGATCTGAGGAGTGCTAGGGTATCTGCACAAGCGGTGATCCAGGTGTTAAAGTGCAAGATGGAGCGGGAAAGTTTTTCATGGTGTTGTGGGCACCGAGATAGGAGTTCAGAGTTCCAGAATTCCTCAGGGACTTTGTTCCATTTGTATCAGGAGATTTTGGTGATTGTAGTTCTGTGTTGATTGGGTAGGTGTAAACTTAAGCAGACAAAGGCATGGTCAGTGCAGGTTAGGGTGGTTGGTTTGTCTACAATGATATCTGGGAAGTTGGTAAAGAAAGGGTCAGGAAGGTGTATCGCCATGTGGGTAGATTTATTTACTCATTGAGTGAGTCTCGTTATGTTCATGTCTACCAGGAGAATGGTGGTACCTGGGCTGGTGATGTCCTTGAGGTGAAAGTTGAGCTTCCCAAGAAGTGCCAGGGGGGGCAACAAGGTCCATGCTGGTGGTTCTGAAGATGGCCTTGGGTTCGAAAGGTCAGTAGAGTAGGGCCCTTACTAAAGTTGGGTTACTAGAGGTGCTGTTTTTAAAGGCAATGTATCTGAGGCGGTCGCTGGAGTTGGTGAATGAGATGGTGCATATGATGTTTGTTCTATAGAGTAGTGACTCCTCCTCTAGGTTTGCTATTCCTGTCCTGTCTTGTAGTCTTTTGGGCTGGGATGTCTATGATGGAAGAAGAATTGATGCAATTGATGTTATCTTTAGACTTCTAAAAGTCACCAAGCTCATGTACATTGTCTACTGCCCTGTCCAATTTAGAAGTATCAATTCCCTGGAAATCATGCACGCCCTAAATCAGGTATCAGTTCCCTTTGTTTCCCAAAACGTAGTTTCCCATGAACTGTTTTCATATATACTTTTCTTTCAAATGTGCATTGCCTTTCTGCAAATGGATGAATAATCTGTGCAGAATAAATCAACCTGTGATGTGTGATCAGAATATGTTTAAATTTTTCTGGTTCTTGATAATAATAAAAACAGATTATTCAGACTTTATTTCACCATTAAAATAGGGACATTTTAAAGGACTATTTGTGGGTGAGATCTGACAATTCTCCCTCTGTGTGCAATTTTACATTTATCTAGGACTGTTGGAGCAATGAATGTAATGATGTCCAAAATAATAAAAAGAAAACAGCTTCAGATGATTTTCTGTATTTACATAAGGATCCTCATTACACAATCAAAAATGTGACTCAAATCATTCATTAATTGTTTAACAAACATGAATGTTCTATACATTTGCAAAGAGTCAGGTATTATGATGTCTTCCAGAGAGATTTTACATTTAAAGGGGGTTTCAAACATTTCTTTTGGGCCCATAATTTGACAAGGAGCTCTTTCCCAAACAACACCGTAAAGCACACCATACAAAGTGATCATTAATGTATTTTATGCTGTTTTATCTGGAATGTTATTTCCATGTACCAAGAGCAAAATTATAATCAGCATTGGGATCCACATTAAAATGGATAGAACTCCGTTAGCAATCCAGATATATGACCAGGGTGAATAAAGATATCTGTCACGAAACCCACAGCAAGCAGGAAGTCATCTGTAACTCCAACTGACTGAAGGGATGATTATTTCTCTGGTTATCAAAACCTGATCCAGTATAATTTTCAAATAGCAGAATTTCTTGAAGTATTATTATTTCAATTGATGTGTATTCTGTTGGTGGTGCATAATAAACCACGTCTGCAGAGCAATAATTGATATTGCAGCATCAGGTTAACTTATTGAAAATGCACTTGCATTGCATCATTTGATGTAATTGGCACTTAGGGGGTCATTCTGACCCCCGCGGGCGGCAGAAGCCGCCCGCCTGGCGGGAACCGCCAGAAGACCGTACCGCGGTCATTCTGACTTTCCCACTGGGCTGGCGGGCGACCGCCAAAAGGCCGCCCGCCCGCCCAGCGGGAAAGCCCCAGCAACGAGGATGCCGGCTCCGAATGGAGCCGGCGGAGTTGCTGGTGTGCGACGGGTGCAGTTGCACCCGTCGCGATTTTCAGTGTCTGCCAAGCAGACACTGAAAATCTTAATGGGGCCCTGTTAGGGGGCCCCTGCAGTGCCCATGCCAGAGGCATGGGCACTGCAGGGGCCCCCAGGGGCCCCACGACACCCGTTCCCACCATCCTGTTTCTGGCAGTGAAAACCGCCAGAAACAGGATGGCGGGAAGGGGGTCGGAATCCCCATGGCGGCGCTGCTTGCAGCACCGCCGTGGAGGATTCCCTGGGGCAGCGGGAAGGCGGCGGGAAACCGCCAGCTTCCCTTTTCTGACCGCAGCTTTACTGCCGCGGTCAGAATGCCCCCGGAAGCACCGCCAGCCTGTTGGCGGTGCTTCCGCGGTCGTTGGCCCTGGCGGTCCATGACCGCCAGGGTCAGAATGACCCCCTTAGTGTAAAGTTGGAGAATCAGCAGTCTTATCAATACCCAGAATAGGGTTGAAGGTTTCAATGCAGGGTATTTCACCCAGGAGTTGGAAGTGGATGTGTTGATCTGTTCTGGAGGCACCTTGGTGTCTATGAAGGGCTGCTGAACAGAACTTGTCACATAGGGGGTCATTCTGACCCTGGCGGTCATGGATCGCCAGGGCCAACGACGGCGGAAGCACCGCCAACAGGCTGGCGGTGCTTCCGGGGGCATTCTGACCGCGGCGGTAAAGCCGCGGTCAGAAAAGGGAAGCCGGCGGCTTCCCGCCGGCTTCCCGCCGGCTTCCCGCTGCCCCAGGGAATCCTCCACGGCGTCGCTGCAAGCAGCGCCGCCATGGGGATTCCGACCCCCTTCCCGCCATCCTGTTTCTGGCGGTTTTCACCGCCAGAAATAGGATGGCGGGAACGGGTGTCGTGGGGCCCCTGGGGGCCCCTGCAGTGCACATGCCACTGGCATGGGCACTGCAGGGGCCCCCTAACAGGGCCCCATTAAGATTTTCAGTGTCTGCTTGGCAGACACTGAAAATCGCGATGGGTGCAACTGCACCCGTCGCACACCAGCAACTCCGCCGGCTCCATTCGGAGCCGGCATCCTCGTTGCTGGGGCTTTCCCGCTGGGCGGGCGGGCGGCCTTTTGGCGGTCGCCCGCCAGCCCAGCGGGAAAGTCAGAATGACCGCCGCGGTCTTTTGACCACGGTACGGTCTTCTGGCGGTTCCCGCCAGGCGGGCGGCTTCCGCCGCCCGCAGGGGTCAGAATGACCCCCATAGTGCGTTTTAATGTGATCAATTAACACTTCCATGTTTTTATTTGTCCCAGGAAGTGACGGCAAAATTATTGCCCAAATGCCTTCCACTCAAAGAATTATAATAGGTGATCTGTATGATGGTCTAAGGACCTACTTGTCAGCAATCTATTCCTGAACTAGCCCTCCCACCTTGTAGAACTAAACGTCAGCAGCTTTAGCAACTTTATCTTTGTCCGCTGCAGAGCTATTTACTTTGGACAATTTAGTTCCACTTTCTTGAACAGTGTTTAATAAATTCAGTTGTCAAATAGGTTCCGGTACTTTGATTTCTGCTTCTGCACCTTTCAAGGGAAATCAAGACCAGGCACATACACTGGCACTCCAAAAAGTAAATGATGTGGGCTGTGATCACCTAATACTGCTGTGGGCAAATTGTTTAGTGCTTTCTGAACCCCATAAAGACTATGTAGCCATGACAATCCTGTATCCAATTCCCTAGTGGGCAGGGCTTGTTTAATTGTGCTATAAATGCTGTTCTATTCCTGATAGAAGGGGTGCAAATATAGTAGTCATACTTCCAGAGCACATATGGCATCCTTAAACTTCTTAGTGATGAATCCAGGTCCATAGTCTGATTAAATGGTATGCATTGCTTGCATTGCTTCTAGGCACTGCAGTTCGTTTATGACCGCTCTAGCAGTGGCAGTTTTTTGTGGCCGAAACTCAAGTATTGTAGACTGTGAATGGGCTGCAACCAATATGTATTTACATTCATTGATACTTAGACATAGTTGAGGAAAATTACAAATAGGAAGGGGTGTAGGTAATGCTCTTACAACAGCTGAATGGTTTATGTGTTGATAAATGTTACTTTGCTGCTCATATTTTGTATATATTTAAGTAAGAATGGTCACCGGTATCATTGCTTTACCAGTGATCGAAAAGCCCTAAGCTATCTTTGATAATCTGATAGCTGGTAGATAAAGAATCTTTGCAGAATCGGGGGCACTGTTAAGAATAGATGGGTTAATGTGCCCCTAACCAAATCAAAATCATCAATAAAATAGGCAGCATAATCAGATAAGTAGACCTCCTTAAGTTCAAGTTAGAAACTATGAAGGTTTATTAAATATTCAAAATTCATTACAGAAGGCGAACATATAGTTAGTTAGTATAGGGGATTAGCATAAAAATCACAGAAAGGCAGCATACACCCTGACAAAATATTTTAAGTCCTAAGCATGAGACAGACTGATGTTGTTCTGCTCTATAAGAATCAAGAGATAGACTCATTGCTCAACTCCAGTTTAAGTCCCTTTTATGATAATATTCACAGTGGAAATCACACTGTCAGTAAGGTGACTGAATTGTCACACAGGTTTATTAAATCAGAATACAGGATGTAATGCAGCAGCATCTAACACCATCCTAACACAATCCCCTAATTGAATATTATTGAAGCCCCTATTGAACTAATCTCATCAAATGTCACAGTACAAATCTATTGACATTCTGACAAATGACAGACTAATACTATGAATAGGCTCGCTGTAAGAGGCAAGAACAGACGTTCAACAATTACTTTTTGACAGAAGTCTTTCATTGGGTTCACCAGGAACTGCTTCATGTGGAGACAGAGTGAGATGAAAACATGGACACTCATAAATACAAGGAGTCGGGCCTAATTTAGGCCTTGTTCAGCCAGTGCTGGGAAAACACAGTTATGTAAAGTGCAATATTTTTGTTTTTATTGCAAGACATGCATGTCACTATGCAGCCATTATGTATTAATCAGATATATCTTCAACGCCAGCATGAGCAGAAGCTGCCCCTTCATGAGCTGCCCTAACTAAATCTAATCTAGCTTGCTTATTAGGAATTTGTCCATTGCCCCAGTCTTGTTCTGCAGAAGAACTGCAGCCTCCAAGGCATGTTTCTGTGCTAAACTGTGTACTTCCTTATTTTTAAAATGTGCCTTTGAGTCTGAACCTTTCTCTTCCTTCATTATACTAATTTCAACTTCACTTGACAGTTCACTTTTCTGTTTGACGTATTAGTGTTTTCTGCAAAACTCAGTCCACACACTTGTTTTGTCCTTTTACTATCCCCAAAGTCCTGTAAAGAATTGAAAGAAAGGCTTCAAGTTTACTGATCTGGCTTTCTAATTTTATCAAAGTCTCTCAAATTGTATCCACCACGTACTGGAAGCCTGCATTGGAGGGGATCCAGTTCTGTTGTTTTGTTTTACTTTCTGCTTTTTCTTAGTCTCTGGTGAAGATTTATCCTTATTGGAGCCCTAAATCTCATGTTTTGCTTACATTTGCAGCTTTGTGACTCAATAAACTAAAGTAAATTAACCCACAGAGGTGTAAACGTCTGAATAAATCTTCAGAAACTCCACTTGATGATCTTGAACTGGCACCATTGCCAACTACAGGCACACTGTCAGAACTGTGAATACTCTTTGCTACTCAGAACTATTGAGGAATCATTTTCAAAAGTCCCCATTCATTTAATTCCTAAATTAAGAGCAGGTGCATCTCGGTGCTCATTCTGTTTTTGTTTTAATTCCTACAGTGACACTGCTAATGAGGGTGTGCCACGCATGGTAGCATAGACATTCACAAAAATTGTATCCCGAGTAAAACACTTTTCTAGGATGTTACCATACTAAGTGGAACACACAGCACCCTTTATCTTGGGGTGTTGTATGGGGATAGACCATTTCTAGCTGGTTAGGTTTATCAGCGATCCAAATAAGTTTGTGTTACTGTTCTTTGCACTTTAACATGACAGCGTGAATAATTTTTTCAATAACTGACTGAACTTTCAGACGCATTTGATGTGCAGGGCAAGGAACAAATACCTCCATAGCAGTTGACTGTAAAACAAGTGATCGAAGTTGCCTCTAAATAGCCACTAGTAAGTGCCTTACTTATAGAGTGGTCAGTTTTCTTGTGTTAGCACAGGGTGTATCCGAAGCTAACATGGGCCAGGTAGCTCCTTCATTACTCAAGGAATCCAATCTAACTTTCTGAACTACATGGGATAGTTGTCCAACAAATCATGATACTCATGATATTGTAACAAGACTTCTAATTCTAATAGGGCTCAAAATTACCAGATATTGAAGTAGCTCTGTATGCATGAAGACTTCCCTTATTGGGAACTACAATATCAATCTATACTCATCAGTAAACTATTTCAAAGGGGTATACACCATGTCCATTTACAACAAAGTTACCCCACCCCCTGTGTTAGGAAAGTCCCTAGCCAAGAGCTGTTTTATAATTGGTGCCCTAAAATGTTCCCGTATGGTTGTTGCACCACTATAAAACAGATTCAAAACTGAAATCAAAATGAGGAATGACCTATTATAAATTATAAGTCAGGTGAATGACACACCCACAACTGAGAGGGAGCACCTATGTGAACTGAAGGAGTGGGCCAATATTACAACCAATGTCTCTGGTATTAATAAAGATTACCCAAACATTGGCCCATGTTTTATATATACCAATGATATGTTTTTTGGACTTATTACCAGAACACAGCCAGAAACTCAGTTTTCTAGACATTCTGACATTAAAAACTTAGTCAATGTATGAGCATGAAGCTGAAAGGCTGGTGGACTGCAACAACTCGGCAACCCACTGAGCATCACTTGAATGAGGTGCATTTTAGATTAAGGTCAGCCCTGTAATCCTTAACAGGGATAGTTAGTGGAACCTAAAACCCTCTATCATGAATAAGCACGCTCAGGAACGCTAAAAATCTAGGATTATACTTTTGAGATTTATTAAAATCAAAATACTACCATAGTGCACACAATATCAATTGTAACTATTTTAAAAATAAACAGGATAGTGGTAATAATACTTAAGAAAAGGCAGAATAATAGAATCAATTTTAACATGATGATGTTGTATGGCTTGTCTACATCCTTCTTTCCTAACTAAGATAAACTTAGCATCACAATAAGGCTATTTAAGCTGTGTGGATGTTCACAATGTTTTCTGAATAATGGAACCAATGTTCGGCAAAGAAACAGCAGCTGGTGTTTCTGCCTGCAAGTTGGCAGATAAGCAAATTGTAGGCTGGATGTACCTTCCCCATGCCCTTCAGTGAGGGTTCTGTATGACCTTCAGTCTTGAATACCTGGTATGAAGTTCCTTTCTATCTAATAATTCTCTGTTCTTGCTTGTCTGTCTGAACACCATTGAACATAACCTTTCATTTTACTTATATTCTGTGAAACCTTGCTTATTGTTTAAATACAATAGGTGAGAAGATAAGATACCAATTTCTATGAAGCCCTCTTCATTATTTAGAACAAAAACTTGGAAGACAAAACCATGAACATATTCAAGCAAGGTGAACTAACACATTGTAGTGAATAACAACACTACTGAAGGTGCATTTTTACTTAAGACAAAAGATATATATTTTAAAAGGGCGATACCTAGGAGAGAAAATATATGATGGTTATAACACCATCTCCCAAAGTGTCTGCATCACAAATACAAGGACATGGAGGACAGCATGAGGTGCTTTTAGGACGATGTTTTGGCCTTCATGAAGAGCATGGTTGAGGACTTCAATATTTTGTGAGAGGCTTGCTTGAGACAGTCAGAAAAGCGCCTTGTCCTGCGTGCAGAAAATTGCAAACTGAAGCCTAAGTAGAGTACGTTGCTCACACCATTTAGCTAGTGGAGTAGATCCTAAGGAATCATTAGTGAATGTTATTAAATATGTCCCTGCACCAGACAACTAGGAGAAGCTGACGTCCTTCACTGACTTGTGTGAATACTATAGAAAGTTTTAAAAGAGTTCATGGTCAGATCCATGAATGCATTTTCTGGTTGCAAACCCTGCCAATCATAAATTGCAGGGTTTGTGAAAAGAAAATATGTTTCTCAAATGCACTAAATCCATTTAGCAATTCAGTAACATGTAACAAAAGGATCAATATGAGAATCTTTTCAATACTGTTTAAGCCCTGAAGATGTTCAAGTCGAAGGAAATGCGAGGGCTACAAGAAAAAAAAAATGACCATAAAGTGAATGACCAACAAAGGATTTGGGCAAATCATTTCGGACCATCGAGCATGTTTGTTCCTATCAATCACAAAGAAATTTATGATTTATGCGTAATTTAGAGTTACCCATTGGATAAAAGAATAACTAGAAAGAGTGCTGAGTGCTCGGTGAGTAATTGCGAACCAGAGAATACCTTTGACTGTATTAAGAGACAAATTAACAATGGACCCAAAGTACAGCACTTCCCCATTGGGAAACACTCTGTTATATCTTTTGATGCCAGTGCACATGGTTTAGGGGCATTCTCATCCAAAAGATCTCGAAATAGTAAATAGGTAGTAGCACATGATACTAAAACCTTGCATGAAAATGAAAGGCAGAATTCCATCATCAAGTGAGAACTGCTTCCATGCATGTGGACCAAAAACAGCTTTGGATGGACTGACCACAACTTTGCGTATTGCGAGGCTTGGTTCTAAGTTTCATGAGTATTGTTTTGATAGAGCATATTTGTCTGGATGCAAAAATCAACCTGTGGACAGCTTGTCCATATTACCCTGTCTGAGTCATGGGGAAGATGAATCTGATGATGGGGATTTAGATATGGTTGCTTGCATTGATGATATGTGTGCAATGACAGTTGTCTGGCATTGCCAGAAATGGGGTCCCTGATCTTGTAAAAAAAATATGTGTGAGAGATTGTCTCTTAGTAAACATTTCAAAAGTTCTCTTCCATCTTTTTCTGAGGTGGTCCCAGAGTAAAGTGTAGTGGGAAATGTCTTCTTTAGTGATGGATGTGTCCCCCCTGAATGCATGGGTTGAAGTTCTAATGAAACAGTATCACCAGGGGCATGTGTGTCTGTTGGTTCTTAAGAGCCTACTGAGAATTCATTTCTGGTGATGAGGGATAGATGCTGTGGCACAACAATTGGTCAGACAATGTGATGCTTGTGCTGTGGCTGATAAGAATGGCAAAACATGCACATCATCAATGCAGGCTACTCCATGGCCCGATTTTGCTTGGCAGAGAGTAGGCATGCTTATTGCTTCATCATTTAAGAGTCTTCCAATCCACTTGTAGTACACCTTTTTCCTCAAAGATTGGTCATATTTACTTAAAGAAAGGCAACCATTGTCTTAGTCTTTCTCAAACACTTTTGCAGCAAGGAAGGTTTCCTGGAGTTTCTTGCCACCAAAAATAGGGTACAATTCTTTTCAAGGGAGATGTCAGAGTTCCTACATACACATAACCTGAACATATTAAGACTGTGCTTTGTGATTCACATTTTTCAGGTAGAGTGATTCAACAAGTATTTGAAGGATTGTACTCATCTGAACATTGTAGGAAAAAATGACTGTTATTCTCGCTACCAGAGAAAGATTGTTAGCATATAGAATTTCACCCAATACCTTCACAGGTGCATCACCTTTCCCACTTCTGAAAGGAAAGTTAACCACATTCTTGAGGTGTTCATGATGGCTCAAGTTTGAGTATCCCAATGCGAATCAGAGGAGTACTTTTATGGTTATAACGCCATACATGGGGCCAATATTGTTGCGGGCAATTTGATCAGGCTCTGGATTCCCAAGCTTATTGAGAAATGTAGAAGTTGATACTTCAGATAAAAAAGGTCTACAAAGGGAGTTTAATTATCCAGGATTGTAAATGATGGAATGTATGGAGAGAATCCAAGTGTGTGAAAGGCACAGTAACCATGGACTCTGATGTGGTTTATGATGTTGATTGTAACTATGATGATGTGGTCTATCCTTCTGGGCTTCCAGACACACAAGCCTATTCCAGGAAGACATTTGTTTTGCAATCTGCTCCTGGTGGTTGTTGGTTCTATATCTTATGACCCATTAAGACTTGATGGATCTCTAGATTATGGGTCTATTGGAAAATGTTTAAAGAACTAACCCAAGGGAGGTTTTTCTGAGGAATTCTAAAAGACGATGGACTTCTACTTGTTTCCTCATTGTGTCAGGAGGCTAGCCGGGGAGTTCTGGAGAAGACTGGATAAAAAGGATTGGGAAAGAGTTTGGAACAAGACTGGACAACCATCAAATTGCCTGTACCATGACAAAAGAATGAGCTTGAACCCGGCCATACACACCCATATTGCCCCACACCTCAGAGCTTGCAGCCTGGGACAAAGAGAGGTATGCGGGGAGACTGAGTTAGAGGAGGCCAAGATCCGGCTGCAGGCTCTGCATACTGACTGCCTCCAAAGCGACAGTGAGGAGAGAGTGGGGAAGCCGACGGACAAGGAAGGCCCACCTAAGACAAAAAAGTGTACAGGGGAAAAGCACCCTGTTTCTACCCTGAGAGGAGGGTCTCCCTCTTGTGTCTGTCCGCCGTCAGTGCTCAGGACCCAGAAATTGCTGCTTCACCTACTGTTGGGCAGCAGTACTCACACCTCGGCAAAGAGCCCAACTGCTACTGAGAACAGTGCAACAGTGGGAGGAAAAGCCTTTCCTGTGGAGTCACTGGGCGAGATGAGCCAGTCAGACTGCGGTGTGGATTCAAGCAGTGGCTCTCAGGTCTCCACTACCAAATGCAGGCTGCATAGTTCTCCTCATGGAGGCCTGGAAACTGTGAATGTAAAATGCAACCTGCCACTGTTGGGATGGAAAAAACAAGCAGTGAGGGGATTTTTAAAGTGCAGAGAAGGTGCTCTGCCAAAAAGAGTCACCCCAAGTGGAACAAGGAGTCTGCGCCCGCTGATGATTCTCAGAGGCAGAGTATAGGCACACCACACCACAGATCTGGCAAACAACCCTCAGTGAGATAGGCTCTGCATCAACACAAAGCCCTGTAGCTGAGACAAGGGCAGCTCAGGAAAAGAGGGCGAGGTCCTGGTTTCAAGATAAAGAGTGAAGCCGTTACAGTACTTCCTGGTTTCCCTCGGGGTCTGGAGAGCTTCATTATCCCTGACTAACCCTATATGCTGCCAGACAATAAGAGGGTCAGTGAAGCACTCTTTGGGCAAAAATAGCCCTCCCGGAATACGGTCAACAGTGGTAGTATGCTTTGAAGGAGGCAAAGTGGAAAATAAAGAAAAGCAACAGCGAGAGCTGATGGACAGTACCTAAGAGGGGTGAAGTGGGGACGAATTGAAAGGATGTGAGTGCACTGCCTGGGACCCTGCTCCAGACACTGTGGCCCCAGCATCTTCATCCTTTATGCCCAAGGTGCCTATCCACTCAAACCATACCTGACTGGAGGGCCTCAAAGTGCAGCACTGCACCATCAAGAGAGGATGAGGCAGAACCATGTCTCCCCACTGTCCATGGAGTGGGGGCACAAAAAATGTCCCTGAGGAGGGAACAGATGACACATGACCAGCAGCCATCCAGAACTGGAGAAGAAAAGGGGAGTGAATCAATCAGCACCTGTCCAGATCCCTGTAAAAACCGAGTCCAGTACTGCTTGGGCCTCTGGCTTAACGCCACACAGGACTGGAGAAGGAGTGAAGGGGAGTGGATTAGTGCCTGCCCTGATCACCACAAAGACGTAGCCAAATACCCCAAGGCCTAATGCTCCGACCACAAAGACAGGCAATCACCAAGACGCCCTATTGGCTGGTTCTAGAAGACGGTACAACTTAAAGAAAGAGAGGAGATTCGGATGACTAGAAGTCTCGCTGGTGTAGTCGAGAGGAAGGTGCACGCCGGAGCACCAAGATGAAGGGAGGAAAGGAGTGTTGACCATACTGGTTCACACTGAGCATCCTGACAACCAACCAAGCCTGGATGGATAGAAGAGCAGAGAAGACCAACTCTCATCAGGTGGGACCAGGCCGAAACGCCGAACGTCTGTTACCGACTTGGGCAACTGACTAAGTGCAATGCCTGATGCACCTATGTGGAGCGACGATGACCTGGCAACAGTCCAGCTAGCGAACCAAGAGTAAGCCTCACACAATCACATAATCAAGCATGACCCGAGTCTCTACCCCAAGCTGCCCAGTGAAAACTTCCAGACACAGTCACAGTTCCCTTTACTGCTTTGGATGTTTTCTGGTATACATTTCCTGCAAATTCTTGAAATGTCTAAATTCTTGAAAAGTGTCTTCTTTTTCAAAGTTTCCAAGAAATTATAAAGGGAATTGTGTTGTTTCTGGACTCTGCCACTGAAAGAATCATGCTGCACTTTGAATTGTTACTGTTGGCTTCCATTTCCACGGAGCTGGTGTATCAATGCCCTTGCTACCCTAGTAGTCCTCTATGACCAGATCTGCCAACCATTCCAAACCAGTTTTTCAAAATATTTCAACAAAGGTACTAGCTTATCCTAATTTTGTACGTACTACTCACATTTCACCAGATGTTCAAAGTGCTGTCCTACAAAATAAGGAGGAACGAAGGCAAATGCACTACTTTGAACTTTTGCACCTCGTGTTGTAATTAAGGGCCATATGTACAAAAGCATTTTCCCATAGACACAGAATGGGTAAAACCCTTTGATACATCTGGCCCTAAGTGCTTGAAGTGTATTCTTGCTCAATGGTGCTTTGTAGGTTTCAGCTACACAGTGCTTGCAAAGTCTTATGTTACTAAAAAACAATATTTAAAGGGACTTAGGACCTGCCTCTTCTTCGCCCCTTACTTACCTGAACTTCCTGTTTGTTCATCCAAACGTCGCTCCAACGTCGCTTGAATGTACTTGCTTTTTATTGGCTAGCAGGTCACTTTCTGCTTTTCTGCTCTTCTGTTCTGCTTCCTCTTCTGCTTTTGCCTTTACGTGGAGTGTGTTCGAAATACACTTTCCGGTTTTTGGTTATTAGTTACTTGTTAGTGTTTGTACTCGAAAAAGTGAATTGAACGCAAGTCAATTTGTGTAGAAATGCGTGTAAACATGTTGGTCATCTTTCAATGGAGTATCGAGTGCAGATGTAAAGCAAGCAGTGAGTGGATTCATTATGTTGTATTTCATTACTTAGTAATTGCATTTCTGATGAGTAACAGTTGTAAATATTAAAAGTATTTGTGTGTTTGTTTCTTAAATTCCCACATATTCATTTTTAAAGAAACGTTATTTGTATAATTGGGTGACGTTTTATTTTGAATTGTTATTCTCTCAGTGACTTATGAACGGGCAGTCACAAGTGCAGTTATCTTGCAGGGACTAGGGGCATGATTTGAACGGTACAGCAGGTGAATGACACCAGAGCCAAAAGTTGTCAGGACTCCTCTAAACACCAAATATTGCCATATGTTACTACTAACAAAGCTCTGGTATGAATACAAATTAAATAAAAAAAATAAAAAAAACACTTACCTCGCTCCTCGCCGTGCTGCTCCTCTCTCCCTCGTCGCTCAGGCAGGCACAGGCTCCCAACCTGCCCTGTGGCAATCCTGATGATGCTCAGAGCAGCTTCAGGAATGGCTGGGAGTGCTCAGCCATGGCGCTCCCAGGCACACTGGGAGCCTGTGAGCCCTGTGCGCATGTGTGTGTGGCCGGTCCAGGACGGCCAGTCCAAACACACATGCACTCTGAGGGGGAATGTTGTGCAATCCCCTCACTGCTCGTAGCATCCCTTGGCCCCGCCCCTTTATGAGGAAACAATAATAAACATTGTTTATTATCTTTACCCTGTAAAGGTTTGCAGCTAGCGCTGCTGGCAGGAGGGGAGGGAGTGACACTCCTCCGCCCAAATGAAGGAGCCGCCCCTGTAGAATGCAAAAGAAAAAACAAAGGCGAAATCTATTGGCTTTGCCAATGCTTGTTGTATTTTCTGCCAAATGACTTGTTTATTCTTGATAATTTATTGTCTATTATTATTTTAGATTGTATCTTCTGTTTTGTGGAATATTACAGATAACTAGATTCAAACGACGAGGTCAACTGAAAGCAATAGACCCTAGGAGACAGCATTGAACACAATCAGCGACATTATCAAAGTGTCAAGAATTTACTGGAATGTACTAAGATTCTCACTGTTGGGGACACATCAGGTGAGCTAAATAAAGTGTGCTGGTTGCAGTACGTAATACATTTAAGACACCCACAAAACATAAGAATTCAAGATGCAGTACTCTTATAAAATGTATAAATAAACAGTTCCGCGCTAAGGCCAGTGGAGGGTGCCAAATACCAACACGAAGATAGACTTCATGCGGTGCAGTTTTCTCCTTCAGTGGGTGTTTTTTTTATTCCGTCACGTTGCAGTAGGATGCTTCAACTGCCTGGTGACGTACGTGAACCCCTGCAAAGTATAACATTCCTACCGTTTTATGCCCTCTCGACCACTGTAGCGCAATACTTTTCAGAGGCCCGCACTTTTCTTTATGGTAAATTGTTTAGATTGTGGACATGGGCTAGGCCTCCTGAATTTGCACCTGCGTGGTAGCGTTCGCTGAAACCTGCTACGGTCCACACATCTTGTCCTGGCATTTCATGTGGTGCTCTGCTTCTTAAATTCTGAGGCGGAGGTGGCTCGTGAGGATTCTATACAATTCATACGTTCAGGGTTTACTTTGGAAGATGTCCCCAACGTAAAACAAAACTCGCAAAAGCACAGTTGTTCAAAGGCAAGCTGGACCTGTGATCTAGGGTCCCACAGCCGCTATTGGAAACGCAGGGCTTCCTTCACGCGCTCGTCCAGCTAGAGCGCTTCGGCCCGTATTTATACTTTTTTTAGCGCCGCATTTGCGCCGCTTTTTGACGCAAAACGGCGCAAACCTACAAAATACAATGGCATTTTGCAAGTTTGCGACGTTTTTGCGTCAAAAAACGACGCAAATGCGGCGCTAAAAAAGTATAAATACGGGCCGTTCATGTTTTATCTCTTGACTGGATTAAGATACTACGGGCCGTATTTATACTTTTTGACGCTAAACTGCGCTAACGCAGTTTAGCGTCAAAAAGTTTAGCGCCGGCTAACGCCATTCTGAAGCGCCATGCGGGCGCCGTATTTATTGAATGGCGTTAGCCGGCGCTAGCAGACCGGCGCTGCCTGGTGTGCGTGGAAAAAAACCACGTACACCAGGCAGCGCCGGCGTTGGGGAAAATGGCGTTAGGGCGTCTTAAAAATGGTGCGAGTCAGGTTGACGCTAAAAAATCGCCTCCACCCGATTTGCGCCATTTTTAACGACGCCCAGACGCCATTTACATGACTCCTGTCTTAGTAAAGACAGGAGTCATGCCCCCTTGCCCAATGGCCATGCCGAGGGGACTTATGTCCCCTGGGCATGGTCATTGGGCATTGTGGCATGTAGGGGGGCACAAATCAGGCCCCCCTATGCCAAAAAAAATATATAAAAAAAAAACAAATTTATACTTACCTGAACTTACCTGAATGTCCCTGGGGTGGGTCCCTCCATCCTTGGGTGTCCTCCTGGGGTGGGCAAGGGTGGCAGGGGGGGTCCCTGGGGGCATGGGAGGGCAGCTGTGGGCTCATTTTGAGCCCACAGGTCCCTTAACGCCTGCCCTGACCCAGGCGTTAAAAAGAGGCGCAAATGCGGGGTTTTTTGACCCGACCACTCCCGGGCGTGATTTTTGCCCGGGAGTATAAATACGACGCATTTGCGTCGCAGTCATTTTTTTGGACGGGAACGCCTACCTTGCATCTCATTAACGCAAGGAAGGCGTTCACGCAAAAAAATGACGCTCTTTACTCATACTTTGGCGCTAGACGCGTCTAACGCCAAAGTATAAATATGGCGTTAGTTTTGCGCCGAATTTGCGTCGAAAAAAACGACGCAAATTTGGCGCAAACGGAGTATAAATATGCCCCTACATGAGCTTGTGGGGCTTATGTAAGAATAGCGGGAGTGATCAGCAGGCAAGGGATGCCTTCCTGCACAGAAACAATCGCAAGAGGTGTTTTCGCAAATTGGCTTTGTGTGGCCTTTTAAATATGGGCTGGCACGCGCCACCAGAGTGTCAAAAAATGACGCTCTAGCGTGCTGCTAGGGCCTTGTAAATGAGACCCTAAAATGACAGACAAATGCTACCCATTGGAACGTTAAGAACAATGGACATTAGGGTTAATTTACTGACAGTCGGTGTAAATTATGGATGGGTGGTCATCCTAAAACAGTGCTTAATTTGTAATGAAAAAAAAATACATGCCAGGACCGAAGCTATTTCACTCTAGGACACTGCACTGTGTGCAACCTGCTAGCACTGCCATATGCCAACTCCACCATTACCTCATAACCAAAATACTGCAGTCTGAGCTGAGCTGCACTAATAGGTGCTTGCAAACACAGGCTAAACATGGCTATTGCCTTGATAAATGGATTGTGTGCTGTCTTGTTTTGGGCATAGCGCTTCACTCTCCTGATCAATATACGTTTGTGTTGTTTCATTCACACGAAAACAAATATTATTAATATATTATTATATCAATACAATGAAACTAACATAATGATGATATTACAGAAAGATCATGTAACTCTAAAAACTTGGATAAATGTACCATGAAAGAAGTGTACCTGAGATGCCCGGGGTCACATGCTTGATCTAAATCAATTTCTTGTTTGTCATAGTGTTTCCATATGTAATATAAATATACACTGCCATTTATTGATCATTCTATTTTTATAGTGCTAGCGTACCACAGAGGGAGCTCCAGGGCACTTTTGTTTATTAGTAATCGGAGCTTACTCGTACCTTCAAATCGGACTTGCAACATTTGCTCTGTCACTACTGTCAATTTTAAAGCAGCAAACGTTCTACGTGATATGCATTTCTATGCCGTGGAAGATCAGGGGCAGGCGTCAATTATGCATGTGTTGAGCTAACTGAGCTCACAATGTCGCACCTTTTATACATAAAGATGTGTACTGTCTCTCTTAGGCCCATATTTATACTTTTTGACGCTAAACTGCGCTAACGCAGTTTAGCGTCAAAAAGTTTTGCGCCGTCTAACGCCATTCTGAAGCGCCATGCGGGCGCCGTATTTATGGAATGGCGTTAGACGGCGCAATCAGACCGGCGCTGCCTGGTTTGCGTGGGAAGAAACCACGTAGACCAGACAGCGCCGGCGTAGGGGGAAAATGGCGCATGGGCGTCTTAAAATGGGGCAAGTCAGGTTACGTCGAAAAAATCGTCTTAACCCGACTTGCGCCATTTTTTAACGACGCCCATCCCCCATCAACATGACTCCTATCATTGGAAAGATAGGAGTCATGCCCCCTTGCCCAATGGCCATGCCCAGGGGACTTCTGTCCCCTGGGCATGGTCATTGGGCATAGTGGCATGTAGGGGGGCACAAATAAGGCCCCCCTATGCCACCAAAATAAAATATAAAAAATAAAAAATAAAACTTACCTGAACTTACCTGAATGTCCCTGGGGTGGGTCCCTCCATCCTTGGGGGTCCTCCTGGGGTGGGCAAGGGTGGCAGGGGGGGTCCCTGGGGGCATGGGAGGGCACCTGTGGGCTCATTTTGAGCCCACAGGCCCCTTAACGCCTGCCCTGAGCAGGCGTTAAAAAGTGGCGCAAATGCGCCGTTTTTAGCCACGCCAACTCCCGGGCGTCTCTTTTGCCCGGGAGTATAAATACCACGTAAAGGCCTGGGAGTCATTTTTTAGACGGGAACGCCTCCCTTGCATATCATTAACGCAAGGAAGGGGTTCACGCTAAAAAATGACGCACATTCCGGGAACTTTGGCGCTATTCGCCTCTAACGCCATAGTATAAATATGGCGTTAGTTGGCGTTAGTTTTGCGTCGAAATTGCGTCAAAAAAAACGACGCAATTTCGGCGCAAACGGAGTATAAATATGGCCCTTAGTGCTTTTTTTATAGAAAGTAATTGCAGGAATCAGGTATTCTAGGGTGTATACTTTCCTTGAGTTAAAGTCATGAGAACGGTTTGGCAACAGTGAAATGACTCCACCAGTTCACTGGACGTTTTTAGATGGGAATGTGCTGGTAAAGCTCTTTACTAATGGCAGGCACATGCTGCCTGCTGCGAAATACTTTGCATTTAGTGATCAGGGTGTAACATTCACAGGCCCTCTGTCATTACAGCCTATTCAACTTGCATAAAGTAGCTTGCAAGGTCGAAACTATTCGTCTTCCACCAGCCATAACTTTCCTACCGAAGTCCTTGCTGTTTGTCTTGGTAAGAAAGGTCTTTCGAAATTCGGACCCACAAAACGTTAAACGTATATAATTCACTGATCAAGCTGGTGTTTGGGCAAAAGGAAAACCTTTAAAAAATAAATAAATCTTGTAAGTATGATAACTATGTTCACATATATCAAACCTGAAAACATTCAGTTCCAGCTCTGATTTTGTGAATCTTGTAATACCACTGAGTACTTTACGCAGTGTTCTCTTAAGGATTTTGGGGACTGGGGCAACACATATTTTGAGAGCACCTGTAAGGAACAACTTTGATTGCCATTATTCATTTTTTAATAATTCAAGCCCTCGTTATGCCAAACAGTACTAAATTATATGTTAAAGTTTAACAGAGCCACATAGAACAGTTGAATTATTTCTTGCCCGGAGCCCTAAAAATCCTTAAGATGGCACTTCTATAAAGACAGAGTCAGGGATAGAGGATGGCAGAGAGGGAGAGGGGTTATGATGAAAACATAGAATAGACAAAGGTCAAATAGAGAGAAAGTTCACTTTTCACAGGGGACCTAACACGCCTCTGACTTTAAATAAAAAACACACTTCTCAGCCTGCTGTCACCCAGTGTATTTGCTTTAAAAGGAACTGGGGCTGGGTGATAATATGGGCTCAGCGCCAAAAAGCAAACTCTTATTTAAAAAAAAAAAAAAGTACTGGTAGTGGAAGAGCGATTCTTTAGATGTCATCTGATGACTCGCTCCTTTAAATAGAATGTTGCCTTTTAATGTTATGGCGACGGAGGAGACGGCGTCAGACTTGTAACTTGAAGTAAACAGGCACTCTTAATGCATATAAAAAGATGAGTATTATACCATATGCTCAGTATTCCAGAGAGCAAAAAAAGAACAGCCCTAAAGCAAGTTTAACGTCTTACCAGCAATAATTAAACCCTAACATATTATTTGGAAATAACTAATAGCCGCTGTGGCCGAAATCATCAGATACCTCAGAGGTGTATAACTGTTAGGGCAAGTGCAGCAGTTCTATACGGGAAGTCTTACTAATTAGTTGTGTTTCAATGGACGGAACGTATTATTTTAATATTTATTTTCTCAGTAAAGCACCTTCATCCTTAGTATTCAGTACGCACCTAACAAAACAAGAATGGGCAAAGCTGATGGTTGTGGAATTAATGTGTGAATGCATGCAGTGTTAGCACAATGGAGAGAGGCACACAGGAGGGAGCTCACAGAGAAGGCTATAGCATAAAATAGTCCTTCAGGTGGTTCAAATGCAGGCACTCAAGAGGAGGCAGAAGGATAAACCTAAACAACCATTAGGAGTTGTTGAGAAAAGAGTACTCCAGACTGAGCCGAGACTTAATTGACAAAGTTGCAAGCAAGTGACTAAAAGAGGCTCGCTAAAGAAAGCCAGCAGTTCAGTGGACTGACCCAAAGCCCACCCACATATATAGGTCTAACTGACAGTCAAAACCACTGCTAAGTTTGTAAAAAAATATATAGGGCAGATTTACAAGCCCCTAGCCCGCCTTAACAACACCTTAGTGTCATTTTTATGCACCATATTTACAAAGTGGTGCAATGCATGCATTCCACCACTTTGCTACCCCTTGCGCCACATTATGCGTGCGTCAGGCTAATGTATGCAAGGGGGTGCATTCCCACACAGGGAGACACGAAAACATGGCCTAGTGAAAGTTACAAGATTTCACTGTGCCATTTTGTCTTTCATTTTTAACGCCTGCTCACGGCAGGTGTTAAAGTGACACACCTATATTAATCTATAGCCCCCTGTGCTTTGCTGCACAAGCACCAATATTTTTGACTCAGTGCAGCAAAGGGCCATAGCAGCATTAAAAATGTTGATTCTGTTATGGTAACGACCGCCATTGGTGTGCCGTACTGTAAATACGGCGCAACCATGGTGTCGTTAGGGGAGGCAAGCGGGACGCTAGAAAAGTGGCGCATCGGGACTGATGCACCACTTTCTTGTAAATCTGTCCCTTAGTGTCTGGCCCAAAGGTTTTCTCAAAAGCCCATGGTTAGCACTCTGAAAGGTCAGAATGCCAAAGAACAAGCCTGCAAAGTCTTGATTTCATCTCATGCATCTTTAATTCACCTTAAGACCCGTCCTGCCCGTTCATAACATTCTTGCATGTTCTTTTCATCCTTTCTTTACCCTTTTGTCGCAGTTTTTTTCTTTTTCTCTTCCTCCATCTTTTCCGCTTTTGTGTTTTTCTCTCTATTGGTCTGGATCAACGTCTTTTGAAAAAATTCCAATCCCCAAGAAAGAATGCCAGTGGGAACCCCGTGCAACCACCGGCTCAAATTCATCACCGGTTGAAACCCAGATCTAAAAACCTACAGCAAAAGAAGTAGAATAAACACAAGATATTGTGGCTAAAATAAAGAGAAGGCATGATGCAGGCAGGTGGAAAATGAAATGGGTAGATGGGGTTGCAAAGAAACCTATGGTGTCCCTGGTGCAAAAGGTTAGTAGTGAGAATGAGTGGAACCTGCAGATGGCACAATCAGAAGGTGCTGCAAGAAAATACAAATTGGCAGAGCTATGACGGGGCATAAAGAGAGGTTCTTAAGTTTAAGTAGGGCACATTAAATGATAAAAAACATAAAAATAGAACATCACCCTTGTGATGCAAAATGTATTCCAAAGAAAGTACTTTGGTTTCTGCCTCAGAGTCTATGGTACAAAAAACCAACAAATATATATTTTGGAAAAAGGTAAAAAGATTGAGGAAAGACTCCCATGAAAGGAAATTGGAAGGAAAAACATCGTGAAAACGCCATATGAATCATGCAGTGAGAACATGATTAAAAAAAACAATGATTACCAATCAGGGGTTGTTATCACGATACATCTACCAATCAAAGCGACACTTGGGGCACCAGTGGTGCAGCATCTATGGTTAATGGTGCGCCGTGCTCCTCAGGGAACAGGTGCAATACATGAGAGCAATGGTTTCTCTGATGGCTTATCACATTGAGCAATGCTTTGGAAAGGTAATCCGGACAGAGAGCCAGTGGTACTGACGCTGCTAACCCAAGGAAATCTGAGCATGTAGCAGTGAGGCTGTATAACCGCCCCTCTCATACTGGCTCAAAGTAACACGGATTACCTCTTGTATCGCCATGTTAGGTATGACCTTTCCAAGGGCAGCAGGCCTTGCAGTTAAGCCCTGGTAGAAAAAAAAACACAAAATTCATGTGTTCTTGCACTCAGTGGTAGGATGAGAGCAGGTTTTTTTAAACTTTGCAATAAGGAAAAATATGTTTCCTCACAAGAATTCCCTATTTGTGTTCCTAGACGTCAGCCATTAGTCTAACGTCTGAAATTATGAGTGGACATGTTGTAAATTAATTTAAAAACAGGACAGGAAAGAGCAACTTTCCACCCTGTTGGCAGTAAAGGGAAGCAGCAGGTAATTACAGCATTCCAGTTCCATGAAATTGTTCTGATGTTGCTATTCTTTCTGAGGGCAGCAATTTCAGTCCCATAGAAACGAGCATCACACAGACTGTCGTTTGTTGCTGAGAACATCAGTCCATGTTGTTAAAGTTGAGTGCAAACAAGATGTAGATCCCGGCGGCTGTCGGTGGAGCCAGTGTACGTATACGTTGAGGTACTGGTTTCTAGAAAGGTAAGTCATCCATTCATCCACAGATCAAGGTCAGCAAAGCAACATTTAATGCTTTGGCCTACTGTGGGCTGTAGCACTACACTGCAAAGACCGCTTGCAGTGAGACGTTCTGTGTTCATAAATTGCCAGAACTGCATTAAACAATGCAAATATCATTGTCTATAACGCTGGTAGGATGGAGTATCACATTCTTTTCAATAAATGTTTGGGGAAAAAAGATGAGGAAACATCTTTTTTGGTCTGGATGGTATGATGTGCATGGGTGTGTGAGAGGATCCTGTGTGAGAGAGGGAGTGTATACATATACGAAACTCATTGCTTGGAATGTGATTGTGCATAGGTGTTCAGGGTCCTTGTACATAGGTTCTGCATGTGGATCTGTGCTTTTTTACAGACTCTATTTGTATGAGGTGCCAATGTGCTGGTGTTTGGTGTGTGGAGGGACAGGAGTATTTGGGGTTGTAAGACTGCATGTATTTGGGAAAGTTTGTATGTGAAATCAAGTCGGGGTTTGATATGTGAGGGTCCAGGGACACAACTAGACCTGAACGTTAGGGGTGGGGCTAACACTCCCAGCCAGGACAGGCTCTAGTGCTGGTGGGGCCCGGGGCAACAGTCTTTTTTGGTACCCCCTCCCCCATGACCTCCTTCTCCATGAATTTCCTCACTACCACTCTCCAGCAGTGCATCTCATTTCTCCATTGCCACTCTCTGACATGCAATTCATTTTTTATAGTGCTGCTCATGGTTTACTCACACTCAGTTCTGTGGTCTGCGTGGTACAAGTTCTTTGCAGCAAGCACATTAACCCTCCACACTACTTTACAATGAGTCTAAACTGCTAGTAGACAAAATTCCGATCTCTCCCCAGTAGGAACATTAATCACCAGAGTTATCTTGACATTTTTATTGTTGCCTGAAAACTGCTGGATGCACAAGGAGGTTTATGTGCTTTTAAACCAAAAGATATTTTTAAACACAGATCCCCCTTTGAAGTCAGTGGCAGGTGCGGCTGCACCCATCGCACCGCCCTAAAGTCAGTCCTACTCCCAGCAATGGGGCAGGAGAAGCATTTCCAGAAATGGGTTCGGAACTAACCTCATAGCCATTGCAGGAGGAAAAAGAATTGACCAACTGTGCATTTTAAATATATGAGACAAACCTAATAGTATAATAAACATATTTTTGTAGATTTAAAACTGTTCCTAGGCTTCAACTCATTGCAGGTCCAGAAAAATGCTCTTGACCCATAGTTGGCTGATGGTACAGTTTTAGTTTACCCAATGACCTTATGTACGGTATCAAAATATTAGGCTTAGTAGCAGTGCTCAATTTGAGTCAATGGTTGAAGGTGGAGCTCATGGTACTAATTTTCAGGGCACCACACATATTTTCCTCATCAGACTTTGTTACAGAACAAGAGAGAAAAACACCCAAACATGAGACAGGAGAAAGAGAAAGATGGCAAAATGGTGACCAAGGAAGAACACAAAGATGAAAAATAACATGCAAGAGTGAAAAAAAAAGCACAGGGAGTGCCTAGTGGTGGAAGAAAGTGGCACACAGTAGAATCACATCGTGGCAGTTTTGGTATTCAGCTCTAATGACATTTTATATTTTCCACGGTTACAGGCTCCTGAACAAGATTTTGGGCTCCAGCATTTATTATTTTACAAAATTAAGGATTACTTAGTGGGTCACACCATGTTATGCTGGAGTGTGTGACTGGTAAGTCACAGATTCAGTTCCCAAAATACCATTCCTTTTTTCTGAGTAAATTGTGTGCAGTGAGGTGGCAATATTTACGGCCCGTAAATGCACTGCCACACACCTGTGGTACACTAAATAAAAGTCCAATAGTTGTTACCATGCCCCATTGACCAGTTCTTGTATATGTAGCATATTGAGCCATATCCACACAGGAATGCACCAGGCTGTTATTGACAAACTCTCAAAAAAAGTTGGCAAGTACGGAGTATTATAGCACAGAGGTGCCAGCCTCACTGGTAGAGGTCTAGCTAGAATACAGAAGTAAAGTTATTTGTTTAGGAATATAGGTACAATTCCCGGTAGAGATGAAAAGAATCAAAGGCAAGAGAGAGGTCAAGGATCAGCTCCATCTGAATCCATTGTAGTGTTTAAATTATCCTGTGTGGGCCTCATTGCTGCTTTTGTGCCACAGCCATACCAGAATCTGTTTTGGTGTTCTGAGAGAAGGCTACTTTCTTAGATGAATGTAGATATTTGTCTTGGAGCCGACCTTTCAATCTTTTTGGCTAGAAACAATTGCTTTTTGACAATAATTTAGAAGGAGCCTTTGTTTGAAGGCCTCTTTGTTTTAGGAAGTTCTTTTGGGAATAGACCTTTAGCCAAGGAGTTATTTATATTTGGGGCTGGATTGGCCACAGAGCTATTATTAAGAATATTCTTGGATATATGAACAGGACTTGGGTCTGCCGGTTATCATGCTGGCCTATAAGCCTTTGCAGCTTTGATGAAGTCCTGTGTGGTCATGAGGCTAAAGGTGAGTGTGAGAAACTGGCATCTTGTTGCAGTACCCCCAACCCACCCCACACCTTTTGCCTGGTTTCTGAATGCAACTTGGACTGGAGTGCACTGGGATCCTGCTAACCAATTTCCCAGTGCCAGTGTTCTTTCCCTAAAACATTGTAAAAGTAATTGGATACACCTTTAGCTACAACTGTAAGTCCCTAGTAAAAGGTACTTATGTACCCAGGGCATAGGGTGCTATGGGTAAGCCCCTGATGGCAGCAGCACTGATTGTTCCACCCTCAACAGCCATGCATCCAAATGCACCCAGCACTACCATAGCAGGCTGAGTGTCCTGGTGCAAACCTAAAATACAAACTTGACATGGCACACTCCCTGTGTGCCCTGCCTACCCTACACTGCATATGTTATGGGTATGTCACCATTCTAGCAGGCCTTCCAGCCCATGCTATATGTAAGAGCATAATTGCTTTAGCAATATGCCCCAACTGTGTCCTTGCCTAACTTGGGATATAGTTAGTGAACATAGCAGCCATTTTAATGTATGTGCTGGACACTGGTCAACATGAGTTTCCCAGCTACATAACGGCTACGCTGAACCCCGGGTTGTTTGGTATCAAACAACTCAGAATGATAAATCCAAACTGGTACCAGTACTGGGTTTATTATAAAATGTACCCAGGGGTCACCTTAGAGATGCCCCCTGCAAAAACTAACTATCCTGACATGGTTGCTGACTGGTCCCAGCAACCCTGCCACATCCAGACAGCCAATACACAAACCCTAGGGGACAGCCCAGTCTCTCTGGTTTGTGAAACAATGCCCTTCATGTGTGGAGGAGCTAATACCCCCTCTCTTAGGAATGTGCACTGCCCTAGCAGTGAGCTTCAAAGGGCTACCGCCCTTGAAACTTGACCACCAGGCCTGCTGCTAGCAGCAGATCGCCTCCCTCTTTGCAAACCCTCACTTCTGAAGGAAGCAAAGGTGGGAAACTACACAAAGGGTAGGAGGAGGGGTCTCACTAAGAATGCACCTCCCCTAGGGGCTTGCAGGCGAAGTGGGACCTTCATTTCATTTTCCTCCATGTTGGATGGCAGGAAAATAGCCAATTAGGTTTAGGGAAGTGACCTTTACGACAGGAAGTGGTCACTGTAGTGGGTGTAGCCATCCAAGGGTAAGTGTCCCATTGGACACTACCAGGTTCCTCTTAAAACGCCCACTAAATTCAATATTTAGTGGGCTTCCCTAGACCAAGAAATCAGATTTGAAAAAGATTTGAAATGACAAAGAAGACTAGCACCAAAGAAGATCCAAAGTAAGAGAACTGGGGACCTGCTGCACAAGAAAAGACGCCAAACTCTGCCAGCTGCACCTAGGACCCGAAAATTGCAGTTGAGGAGAAGCTGGACATTGGACTAACCGTAAGAAACCCAGGGGACCTCCAGGCTTCAAGAATCATCCCAGATCTCCATTCTGAGTGGAGGCACCACTCAAAAACCAAACAAGAACCAACAAACTGGTGAGGGTCACTTCACCAAACGGCTGATATCTCCACAACCGAAAGGTGTAGGCAGACCCAATGACACAACAATGACCGCCCAGATGTGACCTACAAGTGTGCCAAGTTTGGTGGCACTGCGCCCTCTATTGGCCGAGTTACACCAATACCCTGGGAAATGGTCAGCTAACATCGGACAAGCAGAAAAAGAGCTCCTCTGGAGTTGAAAAAGAATCAGGAGGAAGCCCCATTTGAGAAACTTCAGGAACACACCAAACCTCTGACCAGAGCACCCCCGTTGTCCTATAAGCAGCCCTCAAAGAGACTCACCTCCAGCTCCAACGGACTCCATTGCGCACAACTCCTGGATCTCCAACTTGCCCTGCACCTGGCCGCCCTGGGCCTTGCATCGTGGGATCTGCTGTGTGCCCCAGGTCCCCAACCCCTTGCGACCTCAAAAGCCCAAGGGGACCCCAAGGCACCATCTTTAAACCTGCAAACCAGCTCCTTTTCCAAGTGGCCCCTCCAGGTGGCCCTGTGCCTCTCCCAAGAACCTCTCCAACGCTGCTCCCTCCGGAACCGGGAGTCGCCTGAGACTCTCCAGCTGGCATAAAGTGCCCACCAACTGTTGCGACCACCCTGCAAGAGAAGAGACTGGTAACTGAACTGTGTGATTTTTAATGCATTTTTAAAGATCACTGTGCATTGATTCTAATGGTGTATAATCATTCACAGAAAGAGTTACTTTGCCAAAACTTTGAAAAGCTATGACTCAAACATTACTTAACGTATTTTAAAGCTCTTGGTCTTAACATTTATATAAAAGTCTTTTTTTTAATCTGGTCTTGAGTTATTCATTGAGTGTGTGTGGTGCATGGTTGGATTTGTGAGGACAGCAAATACTCAGCAGATCTCCTGGATTAACCTATCTACTCGACCATCTACCTTAAAAATTGGAGCATTAGGTGGTCTAATTTTTACCTCTGGAAACCAACATGTGGTTGCCCGGACCCTCTGCATAGTGTACTCGATTTTGTACACTACATAGAGGACCAGCCTCCAACAGTGTGTAACTGTGGTTGTGTTCATGGTTTGTTTTTTAGTAAACTGCAAAGAACTGCTGAAATTGTAATTCAGCAATGATAGAGCAATGGAGTGGAAAGAAAGGGGTCTAAAATTATTTGAAGGGTAGGAATACATGCAGGTGTGCTAGGCACACAAGAAGGGCAAGTGGTGAGGCCTCCTGTCTCACGTTAAGGTCTCTTGACCACTGTATTTTACGCAGGCTGCAGGCCAGCTTTCCTGGACATAAGGCAGGTTGCTCTGAAGCAAGGCAGACCTCAGGTCTCACGGCGTTCCTGGCTCCAGTCAGGTGTTCCTGCCGTATACTCCTGAGTTATTCTTCAAAAGAAAAAAAAAGTAAGACCCAAAATTTATACTTTTTTAGCACCGCATTTGCGTCACTTTATTGACGCAAAAGTAGCACAAACTTACAAAGTACAATTGTATTTTGGAAGTTTGCGCCGATTTTGCATAAAAAAACAACGCAAATGCGGCGCTAAAAAAGTATAAATATGGGCCTAAACATCCTGCTGCTCACCATAGAAGTATTGAGCAGCGGCTACTCCTGAATGTGTTTGCTGTACAGATATGGACAGTTACTGGAAAGAATGTATTTTTTTAGTTGAATGATTAGACACTGAGGCACAAATATTAATCAGTTTAGTATCCATGTCATGACACATTGAATGGGGTCTATTAAAGATTATATAGTGAACAAACCATAAGTGAGCCCACATTAATTTAGGAAAAATATAATCTTGCATAAATATGCTCTACTAGAAAGGATACATATTCCAACAAGACCACTATGCACTATCTTGCCCACTTTAATCACTGTCATCCACTTACTAAATTTCAGTGAATCAAAGGCAGAATTGGTGCAGATAGGAACTGTACACGATTATTGGAAATATTTAAATATGATTTTGAATAAAGCAGAGTGTAACAAAACCACTGCACTTCTTCTGGATAATGACTTGCACTCTGCAACCATTGACATAACTTCATGCATCTGTCTGAAAAAGTTAAGATATTTGTATAGTGTTGTGATGCGTTTTTTTAAAGCACTGTAGTTAACATGTGTTTCAGAACATCTGAGATTAAAAGTTTTGCTTTTTAGGTCTTGTTGCACAGTGCAGCAGTCACCTGTGTGATTAACAGAAAAAGAGCTTTAGGTAGCACACCTAAGAGAGGGGCTTTGTCTCCACCCACATGTTGGTTATCTTGAGTACAATATTTGATTGGGCAGAAGGTGTATTCTGTCATTGAGAAACAGTGCTTTTCGTACTTCTGTTGGAGTTCAGCCACCTAAAAAATGTAATGAAATGACAGTTTGCAATGGAAAGACTTCTTTATGATGTGGTAATATTATTAGCTAATAATATTCCTAAAGCATCATGACATGCTCACTGTGTGCTTTAACTACACTGTAGACCATATTTTTATTGGCTAATATTATTGACGAATCAAGGTTTTCATTGAGGATGTTCCCTCATACAAAATGGCTGTGTCATCCACATTAATGCTGCAAAGGCATCTGTGCAGTTTTTTTACTTCTCTATTTAAGTTTGTGCACTGAAGAATAAGGAATATTTTCTGCCCTTTCATCCCAGTACTCCAACGGACATGTCTGTTGCTGCAGCCCCAACATGCCTCATGCTGAAACTTCCTGCTGCAGCAATGCACTGTCTCAGTTTGCTCTCCCAGCTGCAGCCACCTGCAAATGTGCTCAGTGGAGGTTCCTCCTTTATGCCAGAGGAGTGTTGGCCCCCTGTCTAAGATGCCCCCAGGGATGAAAAATAAAGTGATAAAAACGTTATTACCATTTTATTTTCCATCCTCACGTCCTAAACTGAGTTTAAGGATGGGGCGGGGCCACTGCTGCTGAGTGGCAGCAGTGGACTGTGCACAGTTTAAAGTATGCATGATTTTTTTGCCGGCTGTCTTACGACGGCCCCCCAGACATGCACACTTTAAACTTCTCTAACCCAGCTGTCTTCAGACAGCTGGTTAGAGAAAGCACACACCTCCAGTGCTCTTAAGAGCCCTGAGAGAGGTTGCTCCCTCTAATCCTGACGCTGTTTACCAGCATGGAAGCAGCACCAGGATTGCTTAAGGAAATTTGGTGGAGCCCGAGGAGACCGGAGTGAGGAGGACGTTGTGCAGCAAGCAAAGTAAGGGGCATATTTATACTCCGTTTGCGCCGAATTTGCGTAGTTTTTTTCGACGCAAATTCGACGCAAAACTAACTCCATATTTATACTTTGGCGTTAGACGCGTCTAGCGCCAAAGTTCATGGAGTTAGCGTCCTTTTTTGGCGTGAACACCTTCCTTGCGTTAATGAGATGCAAGGTAGGCGTTCCCGTCTTAAAAAATGACTCCCAGGCATGTGCGTGGTATTTTTACTCCCGGGCAAAAATGACGCCCGGGAGTGGGCGGGGCAAAAAACCCCGCATTTGCGCCTCTTTTTAACGCCTGGGTCAGGGCAGGCGTTAAGGGACCTGTGGGCTCAGAATGAGCCCAGAGGTGCCCTCCCCTGCCCCCAGGGACACCCCCTGCCACCCTTGCCCACCCCAGGAGGACACCCAAGGATGGAGGGACCCATCCCAGGGAAGAAAAGGTAAGTTGTGGTAAGTATTTTTTTTAAAAAAAATTGTGGCATAGGGGGGCCTGATTTGTGCCCCCCCTACATGCCACTATGCCCAATGACCATGCCCAGGGGACAGAAGTCACCTGGGCATGGCCATTGGGCAAGGGGGCATGACTCCTGTCTTTGCTAAGACAGGAGTCATGTTAATGGCGTCTGGGCGCCCAAAAAAAATGGCGCAAATCGGGTTAAGATGATTTTTTTGCCTCAGCCTGACTTGCCCCATTTTGGGACGCCCAAACGCCATTTTTCCCTACGCCGGCGCTGCCTGGTGTATGTCGTTTTTTTTCACGCACACCTGGCAGCGCCGGTCGGCTAACGCCGGCTAACGCCATTCAATAAATACGGCGCCCGCATGGTGCTTCAGAATGGCGTTAGCCGGCGCTAATTTTTTTGGCGCAAAACTGCGTTAGCGCAGTTTTGCGTCAAAAAGTATAAATATGGCCCTAAGTGTTTTTCTTTTTCTTTCTTTTTCCACTACTTGCCTTGCATGCATGCATGCACGCACTCACACAATATTTGCTCCCCCCCACTCTGCCTCCATGTCAGTGCTGCTCCCCAAAAGCCATAGGAGTCAGATTAACAGATATTGGGATAGCCCAGACCACAAGGCTCACTTTTGACTATAATTTGGGAAAACGTACAGATACATTAGGACAGTGGTTCCCAACCTTTTGATTTCTATGGACCCCCACTTTAACATTAAAGGAACCCAGGGACCCCCACTGAATCATCATGGGAATACGGGGACCCCCACCTGAGTCATTACTGGAAGCTGGGGACCTAATTTGTCAATATTTGTTAATATTTTTTAATTTTCTAGGCTCTCGCGGACCCCCTGAAAAGGCTTTGCAGACCCCCCGGGGTCCCCGGACCACAGGTTGGGAACCACTGCGTTAGGAGATTGAGAGGCTAACCACTTTTTAATTGTAAGGAATTGTATCCGTTTTACGATTAGACGATGATTTTGTTTAATTACAAAATCTCAGCTCCTGTCCTTTCTGCAGAGACAGTGTGCACTCGAGTCCTAAACTGATCCCCCTACACCCTGCAAATTCTGCTCACTAGTGCAGACTAAATATCTATGTAAGTGCTGGTGTGTGATACTGCCCCCAAATTCCAGAAAGCAAAGCAAGTTAAAGGATTTCCTGTAGGTGGTTTAAGGGAGAGTGGGCTTCTCCCCTGAGAATTTTGTGAACCTTTTGGGGTCAAAGTTGCTAAAACGCCGAGGTCCCTTATAGAGCATTCATGTACTATTCCAGTACTTGCATGGTGCACCAGGGAAGCATGGCCTTTCCTAATATTAACACCAATCTTTTTCAAATTTCATAAGTCAGAAATGACTTCCACTATACCAAGATCAGCTTTTTTTTCAAGGGTGAGTCTCTTTTACCAAGGAGTGCATACAATATGACAGTACTAGAAATTTCCCATGGATACTTGAGTAATAGTCATGGGTACTCGTAAAAATTCAGTCCCGTATACAAGGGTAAGTATTTTGACATTGACCTCCTATAAAATGAATACAAGAATTAACTCAAATATCAGTTCCAACATTTTGCTATGGATCCACCCAAAATGCTAAGAATTACGTGCATCATGTCAGGTTCTTCGGCCAGGTGTGGTGTTGCGTGTTCTGTGTCCCTGCCGCTGGGTATGACTAGGCTAGCGGCTTTCTCAGTTAGACAGTTCAAGTCCCTACAGCCAATGATGGTATCTTAACCCCTTCGCTGCCAGGCCTTTTCCCCCTCCTGTGCCGAGCCTTTTTTTGGCTATTTGGAGCAGTCCGCGCTTAGGCCCTCATAACTTTTTGTTCACATAAGCTACCCACGCCAAATTTGCGTCCTTTTTTTCCAGCATCCTAGGGATTCTAGAGGTACCCAGACTTTGTGGGTTCCCCAGAAGGAGGCCAAGAAATTAGCCAAAATACAGTGAAAATTTCGTTTTTTTCATAAAAATGGGAAAAAGGGGCTGCAGAAGAAGGCTTGTGTTTTTTTCCCTGAAAAGGGCATCAACAAAAGGTTTGCGGTGCTAAAATCACCAGCTTCCCAGCTTTCAGGAACAGGCAGACTTGAATCAGAAAACCCAATGTTTCAACGCAGTTTTGGCATTTTACTGGGACATACCCCATTTTTATGATTTTTTGTGCTTTCAGCCTCCTTCCAGTCAGTGACAGAAATGGGCATGAAACCAACACTGGATCCCAGAAACCGCAACATTTCTGAAAAGTAGACAAAATTCTAAATTCAGCAAGGGGTAATTTGTGTAGATCCTACAAGGGTTTCCTACAGAAAATAACAACTGAAAAAGAAAAGTATTGAAATTGAGGTGAAAAAAACATCAATTTTTCTCTACGTTTTACTCTGTAACTTTTTCCTGCAATGTCAGATTTTCGAAAACAATATACCGTTACGTCTACTGGACTCTTCTGGTTGCGGGGATCTATACGGCTTGTAGGTTCATCAAGAACTATAGGTACCCAGAGCCAATAAATGACCTGCACCCTGCAGTGGGTTTTCATTCTAAACCGGGTATACAGCAATTCATTTGCTGAAATATAAAGAGTAAAAAATAGCTATCAAGAAAATCTTTGTATTTCCAAAATCGGCACAAGATAAGGTGTTGAGAAGCAGTGGTTATTTGCACATCTCTGAATTCCGGGGTGCCCATACTAGCATGTGAATTACAGGGCATTTCTCAAATAGACGTCTTTTTTACACACTGTCTTACATTTGGAAGGGAAAAATGTAGAGAAAGACAAGGGGCAATAACACTTGTTTTGCTATTCTATGTTCCCCTAAGTCTCCCGATAAAAATGATACCTCACTTGTGTGGGTAGGCCTAGCGCCCGCGACAGGATATGCCCCAAAACACAACGTGGACACATCACAGAAAACAGAGCTGTTTTTTTGCAAAGTGCCTACCTGTAGGTTTTGGCCTCTAGCTCAGCCGGCACATAGGGAAACCTACCAAATCAGTGCATTTTCTAAAACTAGAGACCAAGGGGAATCCAAGATGGGGTGACTTGTGGGGCTCTGACCAGGTTCTGTTACCCAGAATCCTTTGCAAACCTCAAAATTTGGCTAAAAAAACACATTTTCCTCACATTTCGGTGACAGAAAGTTCTGGAATCTGAGAGGAGCCACAAATTTCCTTCCACCCAGCGCTCCCCCAAGTCTCCCGATAAAAATGGTACCTCACTTGTGTGGGTAGGCCTAGCGCCCGCAACAGGATATGCCCCAAAACACAACGTGGACACATCACAGAAAACAGAGCTGTTTTTTGCAAAGTGCCTACCTGTAGGTTTTGGCCTCTAGCTCAGCCGGCGCCTAGGGAAACCTACCAAACCGGTGCATTTTTTAAAACTAGACACCTAGGGGAATCCAAGATGGGGTGACTTGTGGGGCGCTGACCAGGTTCTGTTACCCAGAATCCTTTGCAAACCTCAAAATTAGGCTAAAAAAACACATTTTCCTCACATTTCGGTGACAGAAAGTTCTGGAATCTGAGAGGAGCCACAAATTTCCTTCCACCCAGCGCTCCCCCAAGTCTCCCGATAAAAATGGTACCTCACTTGTGTGGGTAGGCCTAGCGCCCGCGACAAGATATGCCCCAAAACACAACGTGGACACATCACAGAAAACAGAGCTGTTTTTTGCAAAGTGCCTACCTGTAGATTTTGGCCTCTAGCTCAGCCGGCACCTAGGGAAACCTACCAAACCTGTCCATTTTTTAAAGCTAGAGACCTAGAGGAATCCACGATGGGGTGACTTGTGGGGCTCTGACCAGGTTCTGTTACCCAGAATCCTTTGCAAACCTCAAATTGTGGCTAAAAAACACATTTTCCTCACATTTCGGTGACAGAAAGTTCTGGAATCTGAGAGGAGCCACAAATTTCCTTCCACGCAGCGTTCCCCCAAGTCTCCCGATAAAAATGATACCTCACTTGTGTGGGTAGGCCTAGCGGCCACGACAGGAGACACCCCAAAACACAACGTGGACACATCCCATTTTTTTAAAGAAAACAGAGCTGTTTTTTGCAAAGTGCCTACCTGTAGATTTTGGCCTCTAGCTCAGCCGGCACCTAGGGAAACCTACCAAACCTGTGCATTTTTTAAAACTAGAGACCTAGGGCAATCCAAGATGGGGTGACTTGTAGGGCTCTGACCAGCTTCTGTTACCCAGAATCCTTTGCAAACCTCAAGTTTTGGCTAAAAAAACGCATTTTCCTCACATTTCGGTGACAGAAAGTTCTGGAATCTGAGAGGAGCCACAAATTTCCTTCCACCCAGCGTTCCCCCAAGTCTCCCGATAAAAATGGTACCTCACTTGTGTGGGTAGGCCTAGCGCCCGCGACAGGATATGCCCCAAAACACAACGTGGACACATCACAGAAAACAGAGCTGTTTTTTGCAAAGTGCCTACCTGTAGATTTTGGCCTCTAGCTCAGCCGGCACCTAGGGAAACCTACCAAACCTGTGCATTTTTGAAAACTAGAGACCTAGGGGAATCCAAGATAGGGTGATCTGTGGGGCTCTGACCAGGTTCTGTTACCCAGAATCCTTTGCAAACCTCAAATTCCTAAAAAAAAACGCATTTTCCTCACATTTCGGTGACAGAAAGTTCTGGAATCTGAGAGGAGCCACAAATTCCCTTCCACCCAGCGTTCCCCCAAGTCTCCTGGTAAAAATGATACCTCACTTGTGTGGGTAGGCCTAGCGGCCACGACAGGAGACGCCCCAAAACACAACGTGGACACATCCCATTTTTTTAAAGAAAACAGAGCTGTTTTTTGCAAAGTGCCTACCGGTAGATTTTGGCCTCTAGCTCAGCCGGCACCTAGGGAAACCTACCAAACCTGTGCATTTTTGACAACTAGAGACCTAGGGCAATCCAAGATGGGGTGACTTGTAGGGCTCTGACCAGCTTCTGTTACCCAGAATCCTTTACAAACCTCAAATTTTGGATAAAAAAAAACACATTTTCTTCACATTTCGGTGACAGAAAGTTCTTGAATCTGAGAGTTGCCACAAATTTCCTTCCACCCAGCGATCCCCCAAGTCTCCCGATAAAAATGGTACCTCACTTGTGTGGGTAGGCCTAGCGCCCGCGACAGGATATGCCCCAAAAAACAACGTGGACACATCACAGAAAACAGAGCTGTTTTTTGCAAAGTGCCTACCTGTAGATTTTGGCCTCTAGCTCAGCCGGCACCTAGGAAAACCTACCAAACCTGTGCATTTTTTAAAACTAGAGACCTAGGGGAATCCAAGATAGGGTGACCTGTGGGGCTCTGACCAGGTTCTGTTACCCAGAATCCTTTGCAAACCCCAAATTTTGGCTAAAAAAAACACATTTTCCTCACATTTCGGTGACAGAAAGTTCTGGAATCTGAGAGGAGCCACAAATTTCCTTCCACCTAGCGTTCCCCCAAGTCTCCCGATAAAAATGGTACCTCACTTGTGTGGGTAGGCCTAGCGCCCGCGACAGGATATGCCCCAAAACACAACGTGGACACATCACAGAAAACAGAGCTGTTTTTTGCAAAGTGCCTACCTGTAGATTTTGGCCTCTAGCTCAGCCGGCACATAGGGAATCCTACCAAACCTGTGCATTTTTGAAAACTAGAGACCTAGTGGAATCCAAGATGGGGTGACTTGTGGGGCTCTGACCAGGTTCTGTTACCCAGAATCCTTTGCAAACCTCAAATTTTGGCTAAAAAAACGCATTTTCCTCACATTTCGGTGACAGAAAGTTCTGGAATCTGAGAGGGGCCACAAATTTCCTTCCACCCAGCGTTCCCCCAAGTCTCCCGATAAAAATGATATCTCACTTGTGTGGGTAGGCCTAGCGGCCACGACAGGGGACGCCCCAAAACACAACGTGGACACATCCCATTTTTTGAAAGAAAACAGAGCTGTTTTTTGCAAAGTGTCTACCTGTAGATTTTGGCCTCTAGCCCAGCCGGCACCTAGGGAAACCTACCAAACCTGTGCATTTTTGAAAACTAGAGACCTAGGGGAATCCAAGATGTGGTGACTTGTGGGGCTCTGACCAGCTTCTGTTACCCAGAATCCTTTGCAAACCTCAAATTTTGGCTAAAAAAATGCATTTTCCTCACATTTCGGTGACAGAAAGTTCTGGAATCTGAGAGGAGCGACAAATTTCCTTCCACCCAGCCTTCCCCCAAGTCTCCTGATAAAAATGATACCTCACTTGTGTGGGTAGGCCTAGCGCCCGCGACAGGAAACGCCCCAAAACGCAACGTGGACACATCACATTTTTTCATTGAAAACAGTTCCTACATGTAGATTTTGGCCTCTAGCTCAGCCGGCGCCTAGGGAAACCTAGGAAACCTGTGCATTTTTGAAAACTAGAGACCTAGGGGAATCCAAGATGGGGTGACTTGTAGGGCTCTGACCAGGTTCTGTTACCCAGAATCCTTTGCAAACCTCAAGTTTTGGCTTAAAAAACGCATTTTCCTCACATTTCGGTGACAGACAGTTCTGGAATCTGAGAGGAGCCACAAATTTCCTTCCACCCAGCGTTCCCCCAAGTCTCCCGATAAAAATGATACCTCACTTGTGTGGGTAGGCCTAGCGGCCACGACAGGAGACACCCCAAAACACAACGTGGACACATCACATTTTTTGAAAGAAAACAGAGCTGTTTTTTGCAAAGTGCCTACCTGTAGATTTTGGCCTCTAGCTCAGCCGGCACCTAGGGAAACCTACCGAACCTGTGCATTTTTGAAAACTAGAGACCTAGGGGAATCCAAGATGGGGTGACTTGTGGGGCTGTGACCAGGATCTGTTACCCAGAATCCTTTGCAAACTTCAAAGTTTGGCTAAAAAAAACACATTTTCCTCACATTTCGGTGACAGAAAGTTCTGGAATCTGAGAGGAGCCACAAATTTCCTTCCACCCAGCGTTCCCCCAAGTCTCCCAATAAAAATGATACCTCAGTTGTGTGGGTAGGCCTAGTGCCCGCGACAGGAAACGCCCCAAAATCCAACGTGGACACATCACATTTTTTCATTTAAAACAGTTCCTACCTGTAGATTTTGGCCTCTAACTCAGCCGGCACCTAGGGAAACCTACCAAACCTGTGCATTTTTGAAAACTAGAGACCTAGGGGAATCCAAGATGGAGTGACTTGTGGGGCTCTGACCAGGTTCTGTTACCCAGAATCCTTTGCAAACCTCAAATTTTGGCTAAAAAAACGCATTTTCCTCACATTTCGGTGACAGACAGTTCTGGAATCTGAGAGGAGCCACAAATTTCCTTCCACCCAGCGTTCCCCTAAGTCTCCCGATAAAAATGATACCTCACTTGTGTGGGTAGGCCTAGCGGCCACGACAGGATACACCCCAAACCACAACGTGGACACATCCCATTTTTTGAAAAAAACAGAGCTGTTTTTTGCAAAGTGGCTACCTGTAGATTTTGGCCTCTAGCTCAGCCAGCACCTAGGGAAACCTACCGAACCTGTGCATTTTTTAAAACTAGAGACCTAGGGGAATCCAAGATGGGGTGACTTGTGGGGCTCTGACCAGGTTCTGTTACCCAGAATCCTTTGCAAACCTCAAATTTTGGCTAAAAAAACACATTTTCCTCACATTTCGGTGACAGAAAGTTCTGGAATCTGAGAGGAGCCACAAATTTCCTTCCACCCAGCGTTTCCCCAAGTCTCCCGATAAAAATGATACCTCACTTGTGTGGGTAGGCCTAGCGGCCACGACAGGAGACACCCCAAAACACAACGTGGACACATCCCATTTTTTGAAAGAAAACAGAGCTGTTTTTTGCAAAGTGCCTACCTGTAGATTTTGGCCTCTAGCTCAGCCGGCACCTAGGGAAACCTACCAAACCTGTGCATTTTTAAAAACAAGAGACCTAGGGGAATCCAAGATGGGGTGACTTGTGGGGCTGTGACCAGGTTCTGTTATCCAGAATCCTTTGCAAACCTCAATATTTGGCTAAAAAATGCATTTTCCTCACATTTCGGTGACAGAAAGTTCTGGAATCTGAGAGGAGCCATGAATTTCCTTCCACCCAGCGTTCCCCCAAGTCTCCCGATAAAAATGGTACCTCACTTGTGTGGGTAGGCCTAGCGCCCGCAACAGGATATGCCCCAAAACACAACGTGGACACATCACAGAAAACAGAGCTGTTTTTTGCAAAGTGCCTACCTGTAGATTTTGGCCTCTAGCTCAGCCGGCACCTAGGGAATCCTACCAAACCTGTGCATTTTTGAAAACTAGAGACCTAGTGGAATCCAAGATCGGGTGACTTGTGGGGCTCTGACCAGGTTCTGTTACCCAGAATCCTTTGCAAACCTCAAATTTTGGCTAAAAAAATGCATTTTCCTCACATTTCGGTAACAGAAAGTTCTGGAATCTGAGAGGGGCCACAAATTTCCTTCCACCCAGCGTTCCCCCAAGTCTCCCGATAAAAATGATATCTCACTTGTGTGGGTAGGCCTAGCGGCCACGACAGGAGACGCCCCAAAACACAACGTGGACACATCCCATTTTTTGAAAGAAAACAGAGCTGTTTTTTGCAAAGTGTCTACCTGTAGATTTTGGCCTCTAGCCCAGCCGGCACCTAGGGAAACCTACCAAACCTGTGCATTTTTGAAAACTAGAGACCTAGGGGAATCCAAGATGTGGTGACTTGTGGGGCTCTGACCAGCTTCTGTTACCCAGAATCCTTTGCAAACCTCAAATTTTGGCTAAAAAAACGCATTTTCCTCACATTTCGGTGACAGAAAGTTCTGGAATCTGAGAGGAGCCACAAATTTCCTTCCACCCAGCCTTCCCCCAAGTCTCCTGATAAAAATGATACCTCACTTGTGTGGGTAGGCCTAGCGCCCGCGACAGGAAACGCCCCAAAACGCAACGTGGACACATCACATTTTTTCATTGAAAACAGTTCCTACATGTAGATTCTGGCCTCTAGCTCAGCCGGCGCCTAGGGAAACCTAGGAAACCTGTGCATTGTTTAAAACTAGAGACCTAGGGGAATCCAAGATGGGGTGACTTGTAGGGCTCTGACCAGGTTCTGTTACCCAGAATCCTTTGCAAACCTCAAGTTTTGGCTTAAAAAACGCATTTTCCTCACATTTCGGTGACAGACAGTTCTGGAATCTGAGAGGAGCCACAAATTTCCTTCCACCCAGCGTTCCCCCAAGTCTCCCGATAAAAATGATACCTCACTTGTGTGGGTAGGCCTAGCGGCCACGACAGGAGACACCCCAAAACACAACGTGGACACATCACATTTTTTGAAAGAAAACAGAGCTGTTTTTTGCAAAGTGCCTACCTGTAGATTTTGGCCTCTAGCTCAGCCGGCACCTAGGGAAACCTACCGAACCTGTGCATTTTTGAAAACTAGAGACCTAGGGGAATCCAAGATGGGGTGACTTGTGGGGCTGTGACCAGGATCTGTTACCCAGAATCCTTTGCAAACTTCAAAGTTTGGCTAAAAAAAACACATTTTCCTCACATTTCGGTGACAGAAAGTTCTGGAATCTGAGAGGAGCCACAAATTTCCTTCCACCCAGCGTTCCCCCAAGTCTCCCAATAAAAATGATACCTCAGTTGTGTGGGTAGGCCTAGTGCCCGCGACAGGAAACGCCCCAAAATGCAACGTGGACACATCACATTTTTTCATTTAAAACAGTTCCTACCTGTAGATTTTGGCCTCTAACTCAGCCGGCACCTAGGGAAACCTACCAAACCTGTGCATTTTTGAAAACTAGAGACCTAGGGGAATCCAAGATGGAGTGACTTGTGGGGCTCTGACCAGGTTCTGTTACCCAGAATCCTTTGCAAACCTCAAATTTTGGCTAAAAAAACGCATTTTCCTCACATTTCGGTGACAGACAGTTCTGGAATCTGAGAGGAGCCACAAATTTCCTTCCACCCAGCGCTCCCCTAAGTCTCCCGATAAAAATGATACCTCACTTGTGTGGGTAGGCCTAGCGGCCACGACAGGATGCACCCCAAACCACAACGTGGACACATCCCATTTTTTGAAAGAAAACAGAGCTGTTTTTTGCAAAGTGGCTACCTGTAGATTTTGCCTCTAGCTCAGCCAGCACCTAGGGAAACCTACCGAACCTGTGCATTTTTTAAAACTAGAGACCTAGGGGAATCCAAGATGGGGTGACTTGTGGGGCTCTGACCAGGTTCTGTTACCCAGAATCCTTTGCAAACCTCAAATTTTGGCTAAAAAAACACATTTTCCTCACATTTCGGTGACAGAAAGTTCTGGAATCTGAGAGGAGCCACAAATTTCCTTCCACCCAGCGTTTCCCCAAGTCTCCCGATAAAAATGATACCTCACTTGTGTGGGTAGGCCTAGCGGCCACGACAAGAGCCACCCCAAAACACAACGTGGACACATCCCATTTTTCGAAAGAAAACAGAGCTGTTTTTTGCAAAGTGCCTACCTGTAGATTTTGGCCTCTAGCTCAGCCGGCACCTAGGGAAACCTACCGAACCTGTGCATTTTTAAAAACTAGAGACCTAGGGGAATCCAAGATGGGGTGACTTGTGGGGCTGTGACCAGGTTCTGTTATCCAGAATCCTTTGCAAACCTCAATATTTGGCTAAAAAAATGCATTTTCCTCACATTTCGGTGACAGAAAGTTCTGGAATCTGAGAGGAGCCACGAATTTCCTTCCACCCAGCGTTCCTCCAAGTCTCCCGATAAAAATGATACCTCACTTGTGTGGGTAGGCCTAGCGGCCACGACAGAAGATACCCCAATACACAACCTGGACATATCCCATTTTTTGAAAGAAAACAGAGCTGTTTTTTGCAAAGTGCCTACCTGTAGATTTTGGCCTCTAGCTCAGCCGGCACCTAGGGAAACCTACCGAACCTGTGCATTTTTGAAAACTAGAGACCTAGAGGAATCCAAGATGGGGTGACTTGTGGGGCTGTGACCAGGTTCTGTTACCCAGAATCCTTTGCAAACCTCAATATTTGGCTAAAAAAACGCATTTTCCTCACATTTCGGTGACAGAAAGTTCTGGAATCTGAGAGGAGCCACAAATTTCCTTCCACCCAGCGTTCCCCCAAGTCTCCCGATAAAAATGATACCTCACTTGTGTGGGTAGGCCTAGCGGCCACGACAGAAGATACCCCAAAACACAACGTGGACACATCCCATTTTTTGAAAGAAAACAGAGCTTTTTTTTGCAAAGTGCCTACCTGTAGATTTTGGCCTCTAGCTCAGCCGGCACCTAGGGAAACCTACCGAACCTGTGCATTTTTGAAAACTAGAGACCTAGGGGAATCCAAGATGGGGTGACCTGTGGGGCTCTGACCAGGATCTGTTACCCAGAATCCTTTGCAAACTTCAAAGTTTGGCTAAAAAAAACACATTTTCCTCACATTTCGGTGACAGAAAGTTCTGGAATCTGAGAGGAGCCACAAATTTCCTTCCACCCAGCGTTCCCCCAAGTCTCCCAATTAAAATGATACCTCAGTTGTGTGGGTAGGCCTAGCGCCCGCGACAGGAAACGCCCCAAAATGCAACGTGGACACATCACATTTTTTCATTTAAAACAGTTCCTACCTGTAGATTTTGGCCTCTAGCTCAGCCGGCACCTAGGGAAACCTACCAAACCTGTGCATTTTTTAAAACTAGAGACCTAGGGGAATCCAAGATGGGGTGACTTGTGGGGCTCTGACCAGGTTCTGTTACCCAGAATCCTTTGCAAACCTCAGATTTTGGCTAAAAAAACGCATTTTCCTCACATTTCGGTGACAGACAGTTCTGGAATCTGAGAGGAGCCACAAATTTCCTTCCACCCAGCGTTCCCCTAAGTCTCCCGATAAAAATGATACCTCACTTGTGTGGGTAGGCCTAGCGGCCACGACAGGATACACCCCAAACCACAACGTGGACACATCCCATTTTTTGAAAGAAAACAGAGCTGTTTTTTGCAAAGTGGCTACCTGTAGATTTTGGCCTCTAGCTCAGCCGGCACCTAGGGAAACCTACCGAACCTGTGCATTTTTGAAAACTAGAGACCTAGGGGAATCCAAGATGGGTTGACTTGTGGGGCTCTGACCAGGTTCTGTTACCCAGAATCCTTTGCAAACCTCAAATTTTGGCTAAAAAAACACATTTTCCTCACATTTCGGTGACAGAAAGTTCTGGAATCTGAGAGGAGCCACAAATTTCCTTCCACCCAGGGTTTCCCCAAGTCTCCCGATAAAAATGATACCTCACTTGTGTGGGTAGGCCTAGCGGCCACGACAGGAGCCACCCCAAAACACAACGTGGACACATCCCATTTTTCGAAAGAAAACAGAGCTGTTTTTTGCAAAGTGCCTACCTGTAGATTTTGGCCTCTAGCTCAGCCGGCACCTAGGGAAACCTACCGAACCTGTGCATTTTTAAAAACTAGAGACCTAGGGGAATCCAAGATGGGGTGACTTGTGGGGCTGTGACCAGGTTCTGTTATCCAGAATCCTTTGCAAACCTCAATATTTGGCTAAAAAAATGCATTTTCCTCACATTTCGGTGACAGAAAGTTCTGGAATCTGAGAGGAGCCACGAATTTCCTTCCACCCAGCGTTCCCCCAAGTCTCCCGATAAAAATGATACCTCACTTGTGTGGGTAGGCCTAGCGGCCACGACAGAAGATACCCCAATACACAACCTGGACATATCCCATTTTTTTAAAGAAAACAGAGCTGTTTTTTGCAAAGTGCCTACCTGTAGATTTTGGCCTCTAGCTCAGCCGGCACCTAGGGAAACCTACCGAACCTGTGTATTTTTGAAAACTAGAGACCTAGGGGAATCCAAGATGGGGTGACCTGTGGGGCTCTGACCAGGATCTGTTACCCAGAATCCTTTGCAAACTTCAAAGTTTGGCTAAAAAAAACACATTTTCCTCACATTTCGGTGACAGAAAGTTCTGGAATCTGAGAGGAGCCACAAATTTCCTTCCACCCAGCGTTCCCCCAAGTCTCCCAATAAAAATGATACCTCAGTTGTGTGGGTAGGCCTAGCGCCCGCGACAGGAAACGCCCCAAAACGCAACGTGGACACATCACATTTTTTCATTTAAAACAGTTCCTACCTGTAGATTTTGGCCTCTAGCTCAGCCGGCACCTAGGGAAACCTACCAAACCTGTGCATTTTTTAAAACTAGAGACCTAGGGGAATCCAAGATGGGGTGACTTGTGGGGCTCTGACCAGGTTCTGTTACCCAGAATCCTTTGCAAACCTCAGATTTTGGCTAAAAAAAACGCATTTTCCTCACATTTCGGTGACAGACAGTTCTGGAATCTGAGAGGAGCCACAAATTTCCTTCCACCCAGCGTTCCCCTAAGTCTCCCGATAAAAATGATACCTCACTTGTGTGGGTAGGCCTAGCGGCCACGACAGGATACACCCCAAACCACAACGTGGACACATCCCATTTTTTGAAAGAAAACAGAGCTGTTTTTTGCAAAGTGGCTACCTGTAGATTTTGGCCTCTAGCTCAGCCGGCACCTAGGGAAACCTACCGAACCTGTGCATTTTTGAAAACTAGAGACCTAGGGGAATCCAAGATGGGGTGACTTGTGGGGCTCTGACCAGGTTCTGTTACCCAGAATCCTTTGCAAACCTCAAATTTTGGCTAAAAAAACACATTTTCCTCACATTTCGGTGACAGAAAGTTCTGGAATCTGAGAGGAGCCACAAATTTCCTTCCACCCAGGGTTTCCCCAAGTCTCCCGATAAAAATGATACCTCACTTGTGTGGGTAGGCCTAGCGGCCACGACAGGAGCCACCCCAAAACACAACGTGGACACATCCCATTTTTCGAAAGAAAACAGAGCTGTTTTTTGCAAAGTGCCTACCTGTAGATTTTGGCCTCTAGCTCAGCCGGCACCTAGGGAAACCTACCGAACCTGTGCATTTTTGAAAAGTAGAGACCTAGAGGAATCCAAGATGGGGTGACTTGTGGGGCTGTGACCAGGTTCTGTTACCCAGAATCCTTTGCAAACCTCAATATTTGGCTAAAAAAACGCATTTTCCTCACATTTCGGTGACAGAAAGTTCTGGAATCTGAGAGGAGCCACAAATTTCCTTCCACCCAGCGTTCCCCCAAGTCTCCCGATAAAAATGATACCTCACTTGTGTGGGTAGGCCTAGCGGCCACGACAGAAGATACCCCGAAACACAACGTGGACACATCCCATTTTTTGAAAGAAAACAGAGCTTTTTTTTGCAAAGTGCCTACCTGTATATTTTGGCCTCTAGCTCAGCCGGCACCTAGGGAAACCTACCGAACCTGTGCATTTTTGAAAACTAGAGACCTAGGGGAATCCAAGATGGGGTGACCTGTGGGGCTCTGACCAGGTTCTGTTACCCAGAATCCTTTGCAAACTTCAAATTTTGGCTAAAAAAAACACATTTTCCTCACATTTCGGCGACAGAAAGTTCTGGAATCTGAGAGGAGCCACAAATTTCCTTCCACCCAGCGTTCCCCCAAGTCTCCCGATAAAAATGATACCTCAGTTGTGTGGGTAGGCCTAGCGCCCGCAACAGGATATGCCCCAAAACACAACGTGGACACATCACAGAAAACAGAGCTGTTTTTTGCAAAGTGCCTACCTGTAGATTTTGGCCTCTAGCTCAGCCGGCACCTACGGAAACCTACCGAACCTGTGCATTTTTTAAAACTAGAGACCTAGGGGAATCCAATATGCGGTGACTTGTGGGGCTCTGACCAGGTTCTGTTACCCAGAATCCTTTGCAAACTTCAAATTTTGGCTAAAAAAAACACATTTTCCTCATATTTCGGTGATAGAAAGTTCTGGAATCTGAGAGGAGCCACAAATTTCCTTCCACCCAGCGTTCCCCCAAGTCTCCCGATAAAAATGATACCTCAGTTGTGTGGGTAGGCCTAGCGCCCGCAACAGGATATGCCCCAAAACACAACGTGGGCACATCACAGAAAACAGAGCTGTTTTTTGCAAAGTGCCTACCTGTAGATTTTGGCCTCTTGCTCAGCCGGCACCTAGGGAAACCTAGCAAGCCTGTGCATTTTTGAAAACTAGAGACCTAGGGGAATCCAAGATGGGGTGACTTGTGGGGCTCTGACCTGGTTCTGTTACCCAGAATCCTTTGCAAACCTCAAATTTTGGCTAAAAAAACGCATTTTCCTCACATTTCGGTGACAGAAAGTTCTGGAATCTGAGAGGAGCCACAAATTTCCTTCCACCCAGCGTTCCCCCAAGTCTCCTGATAAAAATGATACCTCACTTGTGTGGGTAGGCCTAGCGCCCGCGACAGGAAACGCCCCAAAACGCAACGTGGACACATCACATTTTTTCATTGAAAACAGTTCCTACCTTTAGATTTTGGTCTCTAGCTCAGCCGGGACCTAGGGAAACCTACCAAACTGGTGCATTTTTAAAAACTAGAGACCTAGGGGAATCCAATATGAGGTGACTTGTGGGGCTCTGACCAGGTTCTGTTATCCAGAATCCTTTGCAAACCTCAAATTTTGGCTAAAAAAATGCAAGAATGCTACCTCACTTGTGTGGGTGGGTAGGTGCCTGCAACAGAATTAGGCCCAAAACTTGTAGAGATAGAGGGGATAGCACAGCGAGTTTATAAGGACATATTCTTTTATACATCTTTAGACTGACTCTGCTTTGGGGACCCACATAAGTGAGGTGTCATTTTACTTGGGAGACTGAGGGGAACACTGGGGAGTAGAAATTTTGTGCTGGAGCGGTGATCCTACGAAGAAAATTCAGGAAAATATGCTTTTTTAAGCAAATTTTGAGGTTTACAGAGGAGTCTGGGTAAGAAAATGTTGGGGGATCCACACAAGCCACACCTCCCTGGACTCCTTGTGGTGTCTAGTTTTAAAACATTTCTGGGTTTGGTAGGTTTCCCTAGATGAAGGCCGCACCCAGGACCAAAAACATAGGTGCCCTCTCCCCCCCAAACACAGGTAGTTTTGTAATATATTGTTTTGATGTGTCCACATACGTCCGTGATGTGCCAAACACTAAAATTGTGAAAAGAAACGCACTTAGGTTATGTGAAAAAGACCCCTCACCCACCAACCAAGTTGGTGGCATGCTTCATCATCGGGGTCCCACCTGAGGCACCTAGCGTGTCACAGGTGTGCTGCGACGCCTGATTACAGCGGAGCAGGTTTTGTCATTTTTACCACACATACTGGTTGGATTTGGCACGAGGGTGAGTGATGGTTCAGTGGATCAAATTTTACTAACAAGAGCTTTCACAAAAATGAAATGCACTGTTAATAACTGAAAGGCAAAAAACTGAACCAATGACTCACAGCTTGTGAGCTGTAAAGCTGAGACAAGGCACCAACCGCTTTACAGTCCATTCACACAATTTCATACATGACACACACAAGACCATTCACACCGCCAGCAACGGGCCCAGCACATTACAACACTCACATCGACAGACAGCACCACTCAAGGGCCCATCACTTACACACGCCCACATGCCTGATACAACAATCACACCAGCTGATGGGAGTGTGAGGACTGGTGTTTGGCTGGCAGTGTGTTGCAGTAGCCAACAGCAAGTCAATATGTACACTCTCAGCCAAGCCCCACTCCACACAATGGCATCATTTTTTTTTTTTTTACACATAGGAATCCCTAACTAAGTAGAAAGAATTACAAAACTACAAACACAAAAGCTCTAACTAAGTACATGACAGAAATGCTAACCATGAAACTGAACACATGAAAATACGAAACAAACATGAGTTTACACTCATGGTTGTTCCCAGTAATTCTTCTGGGTGTGGTAATTCTTAAAACAACCACCCACACACAGCCCAGGCTTTGAAGGACAATCTGGGCAGTACATTCGAGTCTCCCTCCGGATACCTCTTCGAAAACACACTCTACATTTCTTAGCTGGAAAGTCATTTTTGGGTGTGGGAGGAATGTGCTCAGCAAAGTTGCGATCTTTCAATCTAGCCACATCCTCCACCACTGCTTCTCTAGGAACTCTGGCCTGTTCCACCACAATAAGGCTCTCTATCACTGACTCCTGAAATTTCACAAATGTCATCTTTGACTCTGGAGACCTATCCCTAAACACAATAAAAGCATTGAAGGTTGCTAAGTGGAAGAGGTGAAGTGCTAACTTCTTATACCAAACGTAAGACTTACGAATAGCAGTATAAGGTTCCAACCTCTGATCAACTCTATCTACACCTCCCACGTTCTTATTATAATCTAAAATGCACACAGGTTTGCGCACTTCAGCAACCTGGCCCCACACAGCCACGGGGGAAGTACTCTCATCATGGATGGTACTTAGCATGTAGACATCCCTCTTGTCTGAAAACTTCAAAGCTAGCACCTCCTCATTACGCAAGGCACAGCACTGTCCCCTCTCAAGTTTTTTACAGACAAGCTCCCTTGGATAGCCTTTCCGGTTAGAACGGATTGTGCCACAAGCAACTGTGTCCACTCTAAACAATTCCTTGAACAACTGCACTCCAGTGTAGAAGTTATCTACATACAAATGGTGACCTTTGTTGAACAGTCGTCTACGAAGATCCCACACAATTTTCTCAGTAACTCCAAAAGTGGGAGGACAACCAGGGGGGTTAATATTGGAATCCCTACCAGTGTAGACACGGAAACTATACACATATCCTGTCCTATTTTCAGACAGCATATACAATTTAATTCCATATCGTGCCCTTTTGCTAGGAATGTACTGCCTAAAAACCAAACGACCCTTGAAGAGGACCAAAGACTCGTCCACACTTATCTCTTTGCCTGGAACATAGACCTCTGAAAACCGATCTACAAAATGATCAAGGACACGCCTAATCTTAAAAAGACGGTCAGAATCTGGGTGATCTCGTGGCAAGGCTAATGCATTGTCAACAAAATGCAGCATCCGAAGAAGAAGCAAATACCAATTACGACTCATGGTCGCAGGAAATATAGCTGTTGCCATCAAGGGACTAGTAGACTAATAAGAAGCCAGTGACCGCTTCCTTATCAACCCCATCAAAAAAGTCAAACCCAAAAACTTTTTTATCTCCTCCAAATTTGTGGGAATCCACTGGGCAGCTCTAGAGTGTGGCCTAAGTCTAGCAGCGTTGTCCCTCAAATGCTGCTCCGCATACAAATTAGTCTGCTCAACAATCTCTTCCAAAAACATATCATCCATGAATAACTCAAAGAAATTGATAGGCAAAAAGTTCTCTGTATTGGCGTTACACCCCGGGAGACCAGAAAAGGCAGGCAACTCTGGCTGCTCCATGTTTGGGGCAACCCAGACATCAGGTCTTATAACGGGAAACCTTTCAGCCCCAGGTTGCTGCACTATTGGCACATCAGTGTCCTCCTCTAAAACAGGCCCTTCATCTGCACTGAGTGTGGCTTCATCATCAGAAGATTCCCCTCCAACAGAAACATCACTGCCAGAATCTCTCACTTCCTCCTCTGCCTCAGATGCAGAGTCCGTCTCATAATCATGATCAGACTGTGACTCAAAAAGCATACCAACCACCTGCTGAGCGGTCATCCTGCGGCTAGCCATGATCTCTCCTACTAAAATTAACTGGACAAATTCACCACCAACAACCAGCACTGTGTAAGACAAGTAACAAAGTGTAGCTTTGTTAGTAAGAGTTATAAACTCAAAACTATACCGCTCACTTGCCTGAAAAAGCTTGATTCACCAGCAACTATTCTGAACAGACACAGCAATCACCAATGATATCCCACTAAAAAGAAAGAAAGAAAGGCAAATTAGAAATAAGACAAATCAAATATCATTGTGCACAAATCTAAGGACAATTTCACACACAATCCTGCATTTAGTACACCCCCTACAAACATGTCATTCATGCATGGCAACAATACTCCTTTGGAGTAAATTGTTTTTAATTACCTAAAACATGCAACTGTGCAAACTGCAGGTCAACCACCGCCAAAACCGCAAGGAGCCACAGCAAATAAAGCAAAAGCTTTGAACTAGAACAAAAAGGAGGAAAACATTTTTTATCACAAATACAAATACTTCATCAGTTGACAAACACCCCACCATCAAACATTTAGAAATTGGTGCCTAAGTGGAATCTGCCATAGGGGCAGATGGGCCTACTAAAAAAATAGGCCTGTCTGCCCCAAGGAGGCCAGAAAATACCTTTAGTAGTGTGTCCCCATGGGGAGCGACCCTTGCCAAAGGGGACAGCCCTCAAACAACAAAAAAACAAAAAAACACACACAACACTATCCCTGGTGCCTAAGTGGCTTCTGCCCCCCTTGGGGGTAGATCAGCCTAAAAATAATAGGCTGATCTGTCTCCAAGGGGTGCAGAAATGGCCTCAGGACATGTGCCCCCAAATTGGGGGGCGACCCTTGCCCAAGGCCCCCCCCTTCCACTAACACACACACACACACACTATCCCTGGTGTCTAAGTGGCTTCTGCCCCCCTTGGGGGCAGGTGGGCCTAAAGAAATAGGCCCATCTGCCCCCGGGGGGGCAGAAATGGCCAACAGGTCAATGCCCCCCTTGGGGGGGCGCCCCGTGCCCAAGGGGACACCCCCCACAAAAATAAACAAATAAAAAAAATCCCTGGCGTTCTAGTGGTTTCTGCCCCCCTTGGGGGAAGATCAGCCTAAAAATATTAGGCTGATCTGTCTCCAAGGGGTGCAGAAATGGCCTCGGTACATGTGCCCCCAAAGTGGGGGGCGACCCTTGCCCAAGGCTCCCCCCATCCACTAACACACACACACACACTATCCCTGGTGTCTAGATGGCTTCTGTCCCCCTTGGGGGCAGGTGGGCCTAAACAAATAGGCCCATCTGCCCCCAGGGGGGGCAGAAATGGCCAACAGGTCAATGCCCCCCTTGGGGGGGAGCCCCGTGCCCAAGGGGACACCCCCCCACAAAAATAAACAAATAAAAAAAATCTCTGGCGTTCTAGTGGTTTCTGCCCCCCTTGGGGGCAGATCAGCCTAAAAAAAATAGGCTGATCTGTCTCCAAGGGGTGCAGAAATGGCCTCGGTACATGTGCTCCCAAAGTGGGGGACGACCCTGGCCCAAGGCCCCCCCCCCATCCACTAACACACACACTATCCCTGGTGTCTAAGTGGCTTCTGCCCCCCTGGGGGGCAGGTGGGCCTAGAAAAATAGGCCCATCTGCCCCCAGGGGGGGCAGAAATGGCCAACAGGTCAATGCCCCCCTTGGGGGGGCACCCCGTGCCCAAGGGGACGCCCCCCCACAAAAATAAACAAATACAAAAAATCCCTGGCGTTCTAGTGGTTTCTGCCCCCCTTGGGGGCAGATCAGCCTAAAAATAATAGGCTGATCTGTCTCCAAGGGGTGCAGAAATGGCCTCGGTACATGTGCCCCCAAAGTGGGGGGCGAACCTTGCCCAAGGCCCCTCCCATCCACTAACACACACACACACACTATCCCTGGTATCTAAGTGGCTTCTGCCCCCCTTGGGGGCAGGTGGGCCTAAGAAAATAGGCCCATCTGCCCCCAGGGGGGGCAGAAATGGCCAACAGATCAATGCCCCCCCCACAAAAATAAACAAATAAAAAAAATCCATGCCGTTCTAGTGGCATCAGCCTAAAAATAATAGGCTGATCTGTCTCCAAGGGGTGCAGAAATGGCCTCGGTACATGTGCCCCAAAGTTGGTGGCGACCCTTGCCCAAGGCCCCCCCCATCCACTAACACACACACACACACACACACACACACACACACACACACTATCCCTGGTGTCTAAGTGGCTTCTGCCCCCCTTGGGGGCAGGTGGGCCTAAAAACATAGGCCCATCTGCCCCCAGGGGGGGCAGAAATGGCCAACAGTTCTATGCCCCCTTGGGGGGGCGCCCCTTGCCCAAGGGGGCACCCCCCCCACATAAATACACGAATAAGAAAACATCCCTGGTGATCCAGTGGTTTCTGCCCCCCTTGGGGGCAGATCCGCCTAAAATAGTAGGCCAATCTGCCCCCAAGGGGGGCAGAAATGGCCTAAGTAATTGCCCCCTAAAGGGGAGCGACCCTTGCCCAAGGGGCCGCTCCCCGCAAGCCAGAATCGCAAAGGAAATAAAAAAATAAAAAAATCCCTGGTGTCTAGTGGGCATTCCTGCTGCCCGATCGCAATGCGATCGGGCAGCAGGAATGCTCAAAGAGACACCGGGGGAAAGGAAAAGCCTTTCCTTTCCCCCGGTGCCTCTTTCGGCAAAACCCCCCACCCACCGGGAAGAGAAACTCACCTCTTCTTTTCTCGCCGCACAGGAAGCAAATGGCTTCCTGTGCGGCGAGAACCCCATAATGAAGTCAGCGCGCAATTGCGCGCTGACGTCATTATGGGGGGGTGGGGGGTGGAAGGGGAAGGGCTTCCCCTTCCATCCCTGACTTTGGGGGGATCGGGGGAAGCACACAGAGGGAGCGAGAGCGCTCCCTCAGGGCTGTGTGCCGAGGACGTAATGGTTACGTCCTCGGCACAGCAGCACTGTGCCGCAGGACGTAACCATTACGTCTGCGGCACAGAACGGGTTAATGGAAGCACGTCATGGCCTGCAGTTTGCCATAAGTAACAGATCCTGTCCATGTGCTATTAGTGCCCTTGTCCATAAGGCAAGAAAAACTTCCATTATGACAGACCAGCAACATATGTGTCAGCATAACACACATACACTCACTCACAAACACATATTGACACACACTAATTCTCTTACACTCATTCTCTCAAAGACTATTTCACACATACACACTCATTTTCACTATATCTCTTTCACTCTTTCTTACATTTGTTTTCTTTCACACTTACACACACACAGGCATTCACAATTCCATTAGACAATCTGTTTGTATTGTGTTAGAAAAGCTTGCCATGCTGCTTCATCTATTCCTGTCTTACCTTTTAGTGAAGCTTAATAAAAACATATTTCCTAAACGCTATTCAAAAATAATAATATATTGCCTTGTCAATGTTTGTTATATGTATGGTGTGAATGGAAAGTGCACTTCCTTAAAATAACTGTACAGGGCTTATATTTGGTTTCATGTGTGGATCAAGCAGTTACAGTATTAGACAACTGATCTTATGAAATGCTTGAATTCTACTGCAACCATGGATTTTATCCAGCAAAACTTTGTGTTTTGGGATTTTGTGACCCGACTTACAATGAAAAAAAATGTACATGGCCTGGAATGAGGTATTGTGGTGAATGGAAAGCCAAGACTAGGTGAAAGTGTCACATGATCCTCAAACCAGCACTATATCCTAAGCCTTAGTCCTAATCTCCATCCTTGTGCCATCTCACATTTTCATTCCACTCTCCCCTCTTGCACCAGCCCCATTGTTGCAGATGGAATTAAGTAGGCATCTAGTACTACAGAAAGAGCAGGTATTCACTGGGTGCCTTTGTAGCAATATGTGTATATTTAAGAGAGGTATGCAAGTTGTATATGTGCAGAGTAAGAGGTGTGCTTATGTAAGTGCTGGTTGAAGGTGAATAGTGTGAGTAAATGAGGCATGAGTGATGCGAGTGTAGGTTTAAATAATGTGCTGATGTGTTGGGTGAGCTGCATGAATGCAATGTGAGACGAGGGCCCATGTGAGTGCCGGGTGAGAGGGGTGTATGAAGAGCGAGAGAAGTGAGTGCAGATTGGTGTGAGTAGTGTAAATGCAGGGTGAGTGGTGTGTCTGTGTGTGGTGCAGGGTCAGCGGCAGGAGTCAAGGGTGATTTGTGAGAGTGACTGGTGAGTGCATGGTGAGAGGAGTTAGTGCAGGGTGATGGTGTCCCTATGATTTCTGGCAGGCTATTGGCCCTATATGCTGCCAGCAGGCTGAACAGAGTGCCTGTATGAGTGCAGGATGAGAGGTCTGTCTGCGTGAGTTTCAGGTGAGAGGAGGGAGTGCAGGGTGAGTGGTGTGGCTCCAGGGTGATATGCTTGTTTTCATGGTGTGAGTGCTGTGCCCATGTCCGTGAAGTGTGAGCTGTGTGAGTCACAGGAGTGTCTGTGTGAGTGCACAATGAGTGATGTCACAGTGTAAGAATAGGGTGAGAGGAGTGACTGCAGGGTGAGTGATGTGACCATATGAGTTTGGGTGCAGGTGAAAGTGCAGAGTGGGACGAATGTATGCATGGTTAGTGATGTGTTTATTATGAGTGAGATTGCAGAGTGAGCACTGACAGTGACAGGTGAGTGAATAAATAAATAAATCTAGGATTTGTAAAGTGCGCCAAATCACCCATGAGGGTCACAAGGCACTGAACTGTAAGCACGGGGAGATTACGTGATTTAGTCAGAAGCGCAGGATGTTGTGCTAAAGCCGAGACTCGAACCTTGTCCCCCAGCTCAGGCCGTTATGCCACACCATCTCCTGAAGTTTCACATCAGTGCAGGGTGAGTAGTGTGCTTGTGTGACTGCAGGGCAAGTGGAGGGAGAGAGGCACGAGTGCAGTGTGATCTCTATGAGTGCAGGGTGAAGGCTGTGATAGTGTAAGCGCAGGGTAGGAGGAGGATGAACAGTGTGAGTGCATGGTACCAGCATGAGTGCATGGTGAGCAGTGCAAGGGCAGAGTGATCACTGTAAGTGTAGGGTGAGCAGTGAAAGTGACAGGTGAGTGGAGTGCCATGTGCGTGCAGGGTGAGCAGTGTGCTTGTGTGAGTGCAGGGTAGGAGGAGGGGGAATGGCGTGACTGTATGGTGAGCACTGTGAGTGGAGAGTGATCGCTGTGAGTGCAGAGTGAGCGTGAAAGTGAAGCATGAGTGATGAGAATGAGGAGTTAATTGTCTGAATGCAAGATGTATTTCCAGACACTTGGAGTAAATCAACATGTTATTGACGGCTGCGTAGGGTTTCCGATATAAATTAAACTATTGCGATTATCAGTGCTTAAATTGTGCTCGTTGTTTCCGGTGCTAAGCACCGGCACTTATTTTTGAAGGCCGGCGCTTAGTCTTCTGCCTCAAGCATTTGCTATGAGCAAAAGACACGTGGGAAAGACGGAGGAAGAGAAAAACAAAAAAGCGTCACAAAGGGAGCATGCAGAAAGCTGCTGGTGTGAGCTGAAGGGCAGGGAGTGGCTGTAAATGGATTGAAGAGGTCCCAGATGGCTTCAGGTTTACGCTGCTTCAGTATTCCGTGCTCGCACATTCAATGGCAGCAGCCCCGTGTTTGAGAGGAGAACTTTGGGCACCTGCTCCTTTTTGTTTACAAATTAAGCACTGGCTATTAAGGCATCAGTCGGGGACGGAGGGTGGGGGAAATAAATAATGTGCTGATCCTGCATCAAAACTTTGTCTCATGATTGATGTCTCAGCCTGTTACAAAAATAACTAGAATCACCTAAAGCCGATATTTTTAACACTTACTTGTGCATACTTCAAACAGCAATTATAAATAGAAAGCACCTTTACATGTGTTCTAGGACTCCAGTTATGACCAATGACTAATAATGAAAGGAAACAAAGACAGAAAAGTACTCTAGCAAAGAAATGGATACGATTTTATTTACAGTCCTATTTAGTGTCAAGGCGAGGCCTTTGTAGGGTCTTAAACAGCAAATGGCGGTATTATATTTTTTTTGTAAAGGTGGCAATCCTACTGGTGATATGCCTTTTCATGAAATGCATTCTCCAACTGTGGCAGTAAAAGTAAAATACAAATTTAGCGTGGGCATCTGTGCATGCTGAAGAATATGTGTAGCCAGGGTGCAGGAGCTATAAACCAACCTTTCATGAAATCTTTCAATCAGTTCTGTGTTCCAATTCTGCATTACAGTGCTTTGAGTATCTTTCTTGGGTCAGCTACTGTGAATGCATTGTAACATCAGTTGCCACAATTACTTGAAGTGTTCATGCTTATCGATTGCGTTGAAATAAGGTTTAATGTAGCAGCTTTGAAGGGCACGAGCTGTGAAATTGTCCTATGTTGCAATTTGAATAGCACATATAGCATTTTTGTGAAGGATAGAGTTTTCATTTTTCCTCGACCGCCTGTCATCCCATGCTGTACCTTATTTCCCACCACTGCCTGCTCTTCCGTGGCTGTAGATAAACGGTGTCTTTTAATTATTTAGGGAAGAAAAAGGGGGCGTGGCCTGGCACAAACACTGGCAACGCTTCCTGAGAATGCTCCACCGAGTTCTCTTGAACTTTGCTTTGTTCTGTTTATTAGTCGTTTGATATCATGCCAATCAGGCAACACAAGCACTACGCTTACACAAATAACATTAGGTAAAATACATCATACTTCTCAAAACTCCATTCCAGTAATACCCTGTACAACCTCTATATACTATTACATCTAAAACGTTTCACTATTCAAATGATCACAATATTTTAAAAAACTCCGTAGACGTGGAGTTGCCTCAGTATGATAATTTCTTATTTTTCACAAAGTGCAATTATGTTATGTGCAAAGTATGCAAGTGCCCCTTTGATAATAAAATTACCTATTACAAATATGTGTGCAGAATAGAAATCTTTTGTACAAAAAGACAGTTATACCTGTAACTTTTGTGCAACATACAATTGCATCTGTACGAATACAGTGCACAACCATCCTATTTCTGCTTCTAACTATAACACTAATGAATTTGAATCAAATTCACGGAGACCCCAGTACACAATTACACGAAAGGGTGGGTCAAACCTCGGCATTCCATAAAATACATGAATCTAATGCTATGAGTTACTCACTTCCACTATCCGATCTCAACTTCAAACAAAAAATTCCCAGCATCCCAGCAGCCTAGCACAGTGTTAAATTATTACACTTTTAAATTACTGACATTAAATCAAAAATTCGTGGAGTCTGAAGAGTTCTGAAAACGGGGAGCATCAGATTTCTAGGGCCAGATTGACAAGGCCCTAGCGCCATCAAAGCATCACTTTTAGTGACGCTCCGGTCGTGCTGTGCAGTGCACCCCATTTACAAAGCAACGCTAATCCACGTTTTCTGGCTTAATGCCACCTTGTAAATATGGGCCCCTCTGACGTAGTTTTCGGCATCGTTGGGGCGTGGAATAGCTGTTGCTGTGGGCGTTCCACTGCAACACCCATTGCTTTTGACGCTGCCCCAAATTTACAGGATGGTCTAAATCTGTGGCCATGCCAAAAACTAACACCACCCCAGGGGTGGCGTTAGCATGGTACAACGAGGAGGAATACTTTTATTCCTCCCCGTTTTTGTTTTTTCCATGGGTGCTGCATTCTGCAGCACACACAGAAAGAGCAAAAGGCCATGAATAAATGTTTGTGAGCTAGAATGCACACAAACAATCATTCAAAAATGACGATTTGCTACTTCTATGTGTGCAGCATTCTGCAGCACACGTAGAAGTGCCAAATCACCATTGTAGATTATGTGAAGGAAAGGACACCATCCTGCACATAAACAATCAATCCCCTCAACGCAGACACCTTTGCACTGTGGTGCAAGGGTGCCAGCGTTGGCAGCTAAATTTAGAGCAAGCACAGGGGGAAACACAGGGGTGAGGCGTATTTTAGTAAATATGGCGTATCCCTGCATTTCTAAAGTGACGCAGTGCGCAATTTTGGAGCAGCACCGCGGGGCGCCACTTTTTAGGGAATCTGGACCCTAGTATTATCAAAACAAGTGCAAAATACAATTATGTGCGAAAAGTAAAATGGCACATTTGCTGACCACCCTGGTCTATCTAGCTGACTTCCTCTTCATTAAGACCTGTACCCAGGGACATCTTGAAGACTGTGGGGGTCCTGGGCCGAGTGTTTTTTGGGTGACTCTGTTCGAAACAGCTTTGCAGATTCTAAATGTGTTTACGTCTAATATTCAGGAATAGTGATGTGTTTTCAGTAATGTAACACAGCAGCAGCTCACTAATATTACTGAAAATAATCTCCATGACACCCTCCCCTTTCTCTAATGTCAAATCCTGTTTTGTTCTAAATGAAACTTTTTTATGGATGTTGAGTGAAACATAAACTCAACAATTCTCTACAAAGGTCTGTAATAGACTCTCACACATCACCCACATAAAAAATAAATTAAAGGAGATCAGTATTTAAAACAATCTGTTTAAGAATTATTCAATGTAATCACGGCAAGACTCTGCAGAACAGAGCTGGTACTATCACAGGGCCTCTTGAAAGGCTGGGGCCCTGGGTCAGAGCCCACTTTGCCTATGCCTTAAATTGTCTCTGCTGGTACCTGCCCTAACCTAACCTTCAAGGCCCACTTACTAATGTAGCCACTTTTTATATTCTGCAGATAAGGCTGGATATGCCCAGCATAGTGACTCATTTAGATGATTTATGTTAACTCAATTACACACATCATCTATGATGCCATTCCTGGAGCATTCATTTATTAGATGTATTATTACATGTTTCTGCTAGCTTACAGACTTGTTTTCCACTTGATACCCAAATGGGATGTCCAGCGAGGCCTTAATAAACTTGAATTTGGCCACAAACAGCTGACCCAGGATTACCATGGCTGTGGGAGGCTTCCCCGGGAACACGCTGAGGAGGCGGTGACTGCTGTTGGACCGGCCCGCGCTGTGAGGAATCCAAGGAGCGTCTCGCCTCCCACTGTTGGTCCTGGTTGCATTGGAAGAAGTCTGCAGCAGGTGTGCTTGGTGTGATTGGTCCTTGAGGCCAGGCGCCTGTAGCCTCTAAAGCTGAGCAATGTGGCCCCGACTCAGCTGGCTGAGACTGGCTGAAAGGGAAGACCTGTGTGGCCTTGAGGGCTGTTGCCAGGACATCTGCTCCAGAGACTGGCATTGGAGGAATGCCCAACTCTGTGGCCTGGGTAGAAGAGAGACTGAGTGGGATTTGCAAGCCCAGTGAGCAGGTGCCAGAAACAGTTGGGACACTGTGGGTGCAGACATCATTTTGGGGGCGGTGAAGTTGGCCCCCTGCACTACCGATTCCGGGTGCGACCTTGGGCCCCAGTCTGACTGTGAGACCTGGATTGACACGCCACGATGCGGCTCCCTAGGAAGGGGACCTGGATTGACAACCCCTGAGGAGTCATCTTGGGTGTGCCTGATGCCCCTGCTGAGAGCACAACTTGGCCTTCCTGAATAAGGACGGGGAAGCTCCATGCATACACTGCGCAGCAAACAAAAATCAACAAGTATCCCACCAGGCCTGTCAAAGCTCCTGAGAGTGCCCATCTCCCGGATGGGATGATGGTGCTACAGATTACATCCAAGCGCATTTTTTAAGCCATCTATGATCTGTGCACGGACCTGGAAAAGCTGACTGGAGGTGTTGGGGTTATTAGAATGGTTCGTCAAGATGCGTGCAAAATTGTGGCATGAGTGATGAAAGAGCATAGGATCTCAGCAGTGGAGGATACTGTTGCGACCCTGTATGCTACTGTGATCAGCCTGCAGGCTAAAGTGGCCCAGCAGGGACGCTGGGTAGAGGACACGGAGGGCAGGTCATGATGTAATAACTTACACTTTGTTGAGATCGAGAGACTAAAGGGGTCAAATCCAGAGAACATCATGGCCATGTGGCTGAAATTCTGGCTGCCTGCAGAGTCTCTGTCCTCCTGTCTCATCATTAAGATGGCCTGACAATCCCTAGTTGTGAGGCCGCCCCTGGGACCCCTTTGCAGCCGGTCATTGCTTGCATCTTAAGCTACGCAGACAGGGACACTATACTGCATCACACCTGGTTGCAGACTGCTCTGTAGCTTGACTCCACCTGAATCAACAGCTACCTCAGTACTCCCCATGTACAACAGAAGAGGAGGTCTTAGCATGCTGTCAAGCAAAAACTCAAAAGCCATGCATCTGTTATATATGCTCATGTTCCTGGCCAAGCCTACAGAACGGCAAGCCTTATTACTTCGACATGCCACAAGTGGTCTGCAACTGACTGGACCTCTGGAACCCGCAACACCAGTGACAACCTGTAGGCGATCAACCGAGGGTCCAAAGGAGTCAAAAAGTGAAACAGCGATGAGCTTTGACAAGAGATCCAGGAGACCACGGCAAAGATCAAACACCTGGAGTGGAGGCTGAGCAGATGGTTCTCCATAACGCTGCAGCTCAAATGGGGGGGCTGCCCCATGGTAAATTCTGATGTTCAACAAATTCCTCCAGGAGAGACGGACAATGCCAACTGCCGGCTCTTGCATATCCTTTCGTTCATAGCATTGAAATACTATATCAGAGGGGATCAGCCAGGATTTACTTTTTGTAGGAGAGACTGCCCCCACAACGTTCACTATGTAATTGTCTATGTCAACAGCTGGGTTGGCTCTGCAATATGCTCTAAATATATGGCTCTGGGCTCATGATTCTGCAGAGACTGCACACCCCAGTTTGTTTACTATACACTGGTTGGGGATAGGTGACAGATACTTCATGTTGGAAGCGTAGGGTGGGGGGAGTTGGGGGCTCATCTAGTTACCATGAGTTTCAGTTCACGCTCTCTTCCCAGACATTCAGACCTCCCACACCGGCCCCAACGTACCCATAACCCGCAATGACAGCTGTACATATCTCCTTTCAAATCCTTTTGTGGAACGTCACTGGGATGACCAATAAGATCAGGCAAGGTGCCATTTTCTAGTACCTTGAGCATTACTCACTCCAGGTAGTCCTGCTGCAGGAGACCCACCTGTTAGGAAACCAATGCCACTTTCTAGGCAGGAGTGGGTACACTGGAGTCTATCACACCAGCTACACAACCACTTCTAGAGGAACTGCCATTCTCCTCCAAAGGTGCTTCCCTCCTCAGGTCACAACAACACACCACGACAGTCTGAGTAAAGTGACTGAGGGCCACATGTGGGATAGCCATTGGACCTTTGTGACAGTGTACCTTCCCCCTATGCTGGTGGACAACACACTTCAGGCTGTCATGGATGTGATATTGTAATCTCCCCATGGGAGAACATAACATCACATGTGTATTTGTAAAGCGCACGTTCACCCGTAGGCCTCTTGCCGCTGAATAACAGATGTTTATTGTTACCCAACTCAATGGTACTCATTTTATCAACCTCAGAACTTGGATGAAAGGTTGAGTGGACCCACCAGGATTTGAACCTGTGACCATGAGATCAAACACAGGCCTCTACAGTGGACGCTTTAGTCCACTAAGCCACCAGACCCAGTAGCGGTGGGAGGGGAAATCAATGCAGTTAAGAACCTCACAGCTGACACAAATAGTTCACACCTAGATGAATGGCCATCTTGAGGGGATGGACACGTTTTATAGCCCTCAAAGATATATGGCATCTATTTCACCCTGCCGCTAGGGACCACACGTATTACTCTCACTCACATAGCTTCTCCCCAGAACTGATTATTTCTTCATGCCCTCAATTGATGACACAATGGTGGCCCAAGTGCAGATTCTGCCACATGCATTGACAGACTATGCACCCGGCTGGTGGTAAAGTTCCCCACATTTAGGGAATTGACACCTAAATGTCTGATGGCTGCAGAATGCTTCTTTTGCTAACTTTGTTTAGCAGCATATTATTGACTATGGAGAGTTCAACAGGGCTTAGGGAGATCCCAGGCTGTGTTCTGGGAGGCACTGAAGACTGTCCAACAAAGTCTGTTGATATCAGTCAAAAAACAGAAACAACGATGAGCTTGAGATGAAGATGCACAGAGCTGAGATGGAGGGAGCCAAGCACAATAACAGCCAGGTGCAGCATCACTTAGAATTGCTGTGGCTATCACTCAGGCAAACACTACTTGACACAGCAGCCTTTGCCCAGCTAGTAACACAATATAGGATCTCTGAGTTAGGAGACAAGGCAGGGAAGCTACTGCAATGGCTGGCATATTTAGAGCTGGAACACCATGAAGTCCCTAGCATAACCTCATCGGACTGTGTCTTGCTAACTGACAGTGTCCATCGCCAGCGAATTCATATTGCATTATGCACGCCTATACATGGAGCTACCACTGCCTTCAGCAGAGCCTGATAACCCTATAATTAATGATCTCATAATACCCAGCCATTCTAGTGCAGACAGTCTGGTGTTGGAGAAGCTAATTACAGAGGACAAGATAAGAACTGCCATTCACTCAGGCCAGGCTGGGAAAACTCATGGCCATAAAATCTTCCTGCTCAAATTATTTAAGAAATAATCAGCGCACTTGATGCCCCTTCTTCAGGGCATGTATACCGAGGCCCTTGCACTTGGCGAACTAGCACAAGACCCTCAGGGCACCACCATATCAGTGATTCTCTTCCCTGGGAAACCACCGGACCACCTCACAGCCTATAGATCTATCTCCCTAATCAACAATGAGATGAAACAGTGGTTGCGGTGGAATTACTGCACCTTGAGCGGTACAATGTGTTGAGCCTTTTCTATGGCTCCCACACCCGCAATGACCTTCCCCCTGCAACAGAGACGTCCATAGCTTGGTGGCATAGGGTGCTGAGGTAAATTAAGTGGCATGGGATGCTGACTGGGGAGACGCCACTGTGGCGAGGCACATGGCTAAAAGACGCCACTAACTTGGAAGGGTTCCAGGCCAGGGATTACATAGGCATCTTGATATTTGTTGACATATGAAAGGGAAACTTAATTTGCACATGGCAGTACTTCAACAATTCATATGAGATGCATAGGTCACAATTTTACACCTACCTGTAAGTACAATAGGCCCTCGAACAACACTGTGACAACCTGCAGGCTGTCCCAGACTACAGTCCTATAGAGGCCCATGTTATGATGCCCCACTTGGGGCGAAAAGGCATCTCAAAGATATATAGAGCACTTTTTAACACCATCCCAAGCCCCATGACGGCACTTAGGGAGCATTGGGAGGAGAACGTGGACACTTTGAAGGAGGAAGACTCAGTGGAGGCCAGGATTGTCCCCAAGTCCTGACAGTCTCCATTAGACTATCGCTGATTCTGCTCAAGTACCTCCATTGGGTATACTACAGCCCATAACAACTGAGTAAAATGAAACGGTGTGGGGCATCACTAAGGACCTTTTTACACACTGTCTGGGTGTTTCTGGTAATGAAAAGATACTGGTCCTACATATGTCATATACTGTCCATGATGGTGGAGGACCAGTCAGACTGGAGCCACAATTGATACTGCATGGGCTCATGGAAGAATGGGGTGGTGTGGAAGATTAACTTTGTGACTGGCGGCCAATGGCCTCTTACTCCCCAAGAGAGATATTTCCTGGCATTGGAGTGCCAAGCGGGCACCCCCTGTGACGGCCTGAACTAATGGCATGGACTATTACACCAAGGCAAAAGAATATGTGTATAAATCTTGAGGCTGCCTTTAGAAGAATGGCAAGGTTTGTGGGTGCATGGATAATCTACTCCACAAACTCTGAAATCTAGCAATGGTCTTTTGTGTTGTACATATGCTTAACAGGGGTGGGGCTGTGGGATGGTCTGCATCAAGAATTAAATGCTTAGAATGATATATGTGAATTCTTTCTATATGATAAAACCACTAAAAAAAGTTGAAAAAAAGAAAGAAGAAATGAATGTGAGATAGCTCAGACACCACCTAAGCCCTGGGGTCATGTCTGGCATTGTCTTTGGCTCCAGCATTGGGAGCAGGGGCAGTGATAGCAGAAATATAGCAGCTGTCTTTTACAACCCTTTAGCATGCTTCTGCCATGTGGTGGTTCACTTGCTCCATCACAGCTTCCTTGTGCCACTTGGTGTTCCTTGCACTAAGGCTTTTGTAAAACCTTTAGTGCTACCATTGAGAACTTTGAAGAGTGCTCCTCGTGCCCATGGTGCAAGCATTCTTTACCTTCTCCTCCCTTGTTCCTACCATTAAGTAGAATGCAGGTATTGTTGTGCTTGGCATAATGTTCACAATGTAAAACCTTTTCCTATTGGCTTTTGACAGATGGTTCACAATATAAAACCTATTGCTATTGCATTTGTCAGAGAGTTCCTAATGTAAAACCATATATAAATCGGCAAGGTACATATATATGGAATTAAGTATAGAAAATATATAGAAACCTAACTGTCAATATTTTGTCCCTCAATGTTGTTGTAACAATATTCTGTGTTGTCAAGATTCAGGAGTTGATATTCCCAGCCTACACCATTTGAGTGGCTTTGAGTAGGAAATCAGTACTGGTGTTTGTGAAGATGCTCAGTGCTTAATTTGAGCTGGAGGTTGCTGGTGGGGGCCACCAGCAGTCATTTTTGGGACTGGCACTTATTTTCCTCTTCAGACATTTCCCAAGAACAAGAGAAGGAAAAAAACACACAAAGGGGAAAGGAGAAGAAAGAGAAAGATGGAAAATCTGTCACCAAATGACAAAGCAGGAACCTGTAAGAGAGAGATAAAGGAGCAGGGAGTGTCTGGCAATTAATTAAAGAGGCTGAGGTATATTCAGGACTACACAGTCTTGGTATTCGGCATGCTGACATTTGGTAGCACTGGCCGCAGGTGTCTGAGCAGCACTTTGGGCACCGGCACACATTATTTTACAAATTAATAACTAAGGATGCCTGTGTGTGGGAGCAGTTTTGTGCATCAATAGGGAAGTTATTGTTTAGGGTGTGATGTTTGCATGGGTGTGCAGGGTCTTTGTACATGGATTCTGCATGTGGATCTATGCATTTTTATAGGCTTTATTTATAGAGCTGTGCCAATGTGTTGTTGTTTCTTTATGTGGCAGACTACGCGTATTTGAGAGATTTTGTTTGTGAAATCAAGTGCAGGCACATCATGAGGAAGGTCGGTAAGTAGTAAGAGGCCTGTGTGTTTGGCTTCTTCTTGACTGTGGGCTTCTGGGGAACATTGAGCCAGGGTAGAAAGAAGCTATGAAATAGGCAATCATGTAGGGTGACAGAAACTCTTTAATCCGTTCTGTGTACCTATTCATTGAGTATCTGCATTCTGTTAGCTACACTGGATCCATTTTACCATCACGTGTCACCATTACTTAAAGTGTTCATGATTACTGATGCTATTGAGTTGTAACATGGTGCTATAAAGGCACGAGCTTTGAAATTGTTCTTTGATGTAATTTGGATAGCACATGTAGCATTTTTTGTGCAGGACAGAGTTTTTATTTTTCCTCTGCTGTTTTTTTTTCTTTAAAGTTTCACTCATATACTTCTCATTCCCAATTCCATCTCTTCTGTTTTTTAAATTGGTCGGATTTTTCCTTCTTGTTCCCATTCCTTGTGTTTTCTGCATTTTTTTGCACTTGCAGTTCTTCCCCGCTCTCCATTCCCCCAAAAAAGCTTCTGTTCGGCAAGAGAAAATATATGTTAAATATATGCAATGTTTCTCATGCCAAAATCGATGTTTTTCCAAACAAAACATCAAAAGTAAATAATGTCAACCCTGATGGGGCAAGTAAAAGGTTTACAGACCCAATGGGATTCAACGTTTCTGTTTTCTCTGAGGGACTCCGACTACTGAAAGAAGCTGAAAGTTGCTGAAACTCTGAGATTACCATGCGGAGATCAGCGTGGAATAACCATTCCAGTATGTAATTATTCAAAATCGTAACTGGGAGTATTTTTTCCTCATGTGGTGTTTCAAGAACAGTGTAATCAGGTGGTATACAATGCTGATTTATTTTAATCATGGTTAATATCTCCATGTTTTGAGGTGAGAGACTGGTGCTTCTGACTGTTACAACTGCACCAGTTGCACTGAAAAGACATTCAGCAGACACGCTGGCTACAGGACAAGCCAGATATTTTATTATCAGCCTGCTGAGTTCTGCCCATTGGCGCATCTTCTCATGTCAATACACCAATAGGTTTTGATCCACATATACCTCTTTTGGGTCATGCAGATACTCCTGGAACATCTTCTGAATGGTCATTGGTGCTGCTACCTGCTTGACCACTTTTTCTTTCACCTCTGCACTGGACTGAAGACCTGCCACCTGAAACCAAGCCAATGCAAAGGTTGGTTCTGATTCTTCTGTTGCTATTGTTGCCAGTGTTCTTGTTGGTGGGGTTGGAGTGTGTGAGACAAGATTGCCCTCTCTGGAAATTGAAGGCGGCACCCCAGAACTGCAGAGTGGAACTCTAAGATCCAGCTGTTCTTCTTCCAGTTCTCCTGCTTGCTCAACAATCCACCTCTTGTATTGTGATACACACCTTTCAGAAAAAGGAATGATAGCCAAAAGAATGTTTTTGTAACATAGATCAAGTAGGCTAGCACAGATGTAGACTTGGACAAGATGATGTTATTTTGCAGCCTTGCATTATGGTCAAGCTATAGCTTAGGCTAGTAACCAAGGCATGCGCTTCTGGGTTTTCATTCACACTCCCGAATGTGAACCTTTCAGGCACCTTCTTTAGCTGCTCCTGTAGCAGATGCATTTATGGTATAGCTTGGCCCATTGTACTGTCCTCCTTCATAACTTCCCACATGAAAAACTCAAAAGGGTGCAGCATCTGTGTGAGGCATTTGACTAGGCCCCATTTGTCCGCATTCATGGTCATAACTCTCCCAATTGCATAAGCTCCTCTTTCAATGACATATTCATTGATCTGTTTGTACTGCTCAAACAGATGTTGCAACTTATAGTAGGTTGAGTTCCAATGTGTTGGCACCTCCTGTGTCAGGGCTTAAACTGGTACTCTGTTATGACACTGAATAATCCGCAACTATTTCTTGCCTTTAAAAAGAATGGCGAAAAGGAGTGCAGATGCTTCTCCAGGTGGTCAGTATGTTGCTGACTATGTCTTATTTTTTAAGAAAGTCTTGCACAACTAGGTTGATTCAGTAAGCCAAACACAGGGCCCTGAAATAGCCACAGTCTGCCATGGCCTTGACTATGTTACTGCCATTGTCCATGGCAACAAATCCTACTCAAAGACCTCTGGGTCACAGACATTCAGACCCTTGCTATTAAATTCTTCCTAGATGTTTGCAGCTGAGTGTTACTTCTCGCTGGCGAACATGGCTACTGTTGCATGCTGCCAAATGCTCTTAAAAAATGCTTCAGGGCCTAGACCCGTGATAGCTTTTGCTTTAGCTCGAGAAAAGAGATCCATTTGCAGTGGTGCATATGTAATCAGTCGCCTGACAACTGGTCCACGTCTGTCATCAGGTGCATAGTGCGGTAAACACTTTGTTGCAAAGCTTGGCTAACAAATTGCAGAACATTGTGATACAGCGCTGGAACAAGAACTCTGGCAAAATAGGTCTGGCTTAGAACCTTCCATTTCAGCCAGAGGGCTGCCACAAACTCTAAGGCCCAGATTTATGTGGGCCTAGCGCCATTCCAACGCCACATTAGCGTCATTCTTTTAGGCTAATGTGCCATTGATAGGCCAAAAACTATGTACCATATTTAAAAAGTGGCACAATGCTTGCATTGTGTCACTTTGTAACTCCTTGCGCCATATTATGCCAGCGCCAGGCATAATGGATGCAAGGGGGGTGTTCCAGCGCTAGGGGGGCTGAAAAATGGCACAAAGAAGTCTATGAGATTTCTTTTCATAATTTGTATCTGCATTTTTTATCACCTGCTAAAAACAGGTGTTACAAAGAGGCTCCCATTATGTTCAATGGGCCTCTGGGTGCTTTGCAGGATTAGCGCCATAACTTTTTACACTAATCGTGCAAAGCACCGGAGTAGAGTAAAACATTATGACACTAGTCCTCCTGATTACCGCCATGGTGCGACATATTTTAAATATGGCGCATACATGGTGGCGCTAATGGGTGCAAGAAAAGTGGTGCTGCACTTTCAGAAATCTGCCCCCTCCTACCAGAAATGAAAAAGGGAGGAGGTCCAACGCTAACATTTTGCCAGCATGCCATTGTACAAACGTGCCAATGGGTGGTTGGGGTCGTTGGGCCCCTCATTCCCAAACATGTCCATAATTGTAGCCTGGATTTTCTTTCTTTGTGGGGCCACTGATGCAGGTGACTTTTCAGGTGGTGGTAGACTTAATGTGCATTGTGTTGTTGTCATCATATGCTGAGGTGTCTCCATCTTACTCTGAGTCTTCTTGTGCCCTTGTGAGGTCACTGAGGTGGGTGATTCTAGGGCTCTGGTGGGGAGAGGGCTGCTTTGCGTGAGGTTGATGTCACCCTCTTCTTCCTCACCTCCCACCGTGATTTGACCAGGTGTAGCTGATGTTTCTAGGCTCTCCTCACCTTCATCACCGGACCACATTGAGCTGTTTGTTTAAGGTGATGCTCCCACCGGATTGATTGATGTTTTTTTCATATAGGTCATCTGTCCTTTAGTACCATAGTGTGAACCAGACTCATCTCGATAAACACTCATGTGGCAAATGGAGCATATGGCAGCGTTGTTCTCCTATTTGCTAATCGTAAATGAGTCCCAAACTGGGAAGGAGTACTTTCTTGTTGGGCCACTGCCAATGTCTGAAGAAGAACTGGATGTAGGTGGTCGTTGGTGTGTTGATTGCCTCTCTGCAGTGCATACATGTACTGAGATAAGGGATGTTTCAGGTCTCTGCTGGGGTCTTACAAATATGGGAGCTGTAGGTGCTGCCTGTGCCACATCCCTCAGAGCAGGTTGGATAGTAATGTCGGACTCCTCTGTGCCAGCTTCCACAATGATTGTGTCATCGTCATCATCCTCATCATTCCCTCCCATGGTTCTAAGGTTTTCAGGAACTTTTCTTTTTCCTTGCCTTTCCTGGCGTCTCCCGGACTTTGTCGGGGTCCACTCCATGTCACTATCATTGTCAACAGAAGTGGTGCTTGGAGAAGATGGTGGAGTAGTACCCTTCCTTTTTCTTGCTGGAGATCTGGGAGCCCTTGATTCTAAAAAAGGAGGTTTTTGCTCAACCTCCTTTTTTGCTCCAACTTCAGGAAGATCTGGCTGTGGCTGCTGTCCACTTTGCTCTGTTTCCTGAAGTGATTGGGTACTACTTTGCGAAAGGGACATATCCAATTCAATATCACTGCTCGTCGGCATAGCCATGATTGCAGTGGCTGCCTCACTGACAGACATGGTCTTGGGCTTGGGTTGGGGTGGTGCTGTTGATGCTGGAGTGCTCCCAGGTTTCTCCCTGGAGGCTGGTGTAGCAGCAGCATACATCTCCCAAAAAAGGTTGCGGTTGGCACGCCACTGGCAGAAAGCTGCTTCTTCTCACTGGCCAGTTTCTTGGGAGTAATTTTCTTTGGAGTCATCTTAACTAGTTCTAGGTTGGCAGTGGCACTAAGATGCACAAGAGAAAGAGTTTGGTGCCTGTGGACCAAAGTAACTGTATGGCCTTCTCTTTGGCAGTACTGCAGGTGATTTGGGGGTCTCTTGTGCAACTAAAAACAACCAAGCAAGAAAAACATGTAGTTAATGAAACATGGCATTGTTGCAGCAGGTTGAAAATAGTACAGAGAAATACAGTCTTAGTGTAGTTGGTTACTTATGCAATATACCTAGTATTTAATCAAACATTGTAAAGGCAAACCACTCCACTACACCATAAAAAATTACATTTCAAATCAGAAAGCACAACAGGCAGATCTAGCCTTTTGCTTTATTTCCATCTTTTTTAGGAGACACCTGGGGTAGTCAGAGAGAGGTGCATGGGTAAATGGAGTAATCATTTAAATAACCTATGGCGGCAAGGTGGTCCAGGGGAAATGAAGCACAATTAATTATGCTGTTGATTTGTCTGCCGCGCTCTACAGCCAGGGTGTCCTCTAGGAAATGGAATTACACCTAAAAAAATGATTGCTGTAGTACAGCTCTGTGTTTTTGATAGATGGATGGATGGAGGAATGAAATGAATCAGATGGATGGATCAAGGCAAAATGCTAAATTAAATAAAAATTAAAATACAAAACATATTTAAAAAAAATATATATAAAATATAGAAATAAGAAAATTAAAATTAAAATTAACAATCAAAATATAAAATAAAAAAATAATGTAAAAAGTAAAAAAAGAATTAAAAATTAAAAGAAAAACATTTAAAAATAAATAAATAAAAAAATAATTATAAAAAAGCTAAAATATACAAATAAAAATAAAACAATACATTTAAAAAAAATATATAAAATGGCATAAAAATTAAATAAAAATAAAAAAATTGTAAAAAAATTAAATAGAAAAACTAAAAATAGAAACCTAAAAAACAAATTCTCTATAATTAACAATGTTTCTATGTAAGCTTATGTCAAAGACATACTAGCTACACAGTGAACACACAAAATGGCTGCCAGCCAGTCACATGGTCAAACAACAACAAGGAGCAAGGAGGCATGGCAAACAAAGAACACATGCAAGCCTATGACAAGGGACACTGGCTGGATGGACATAATGGCTGCCAGTCGGCCATATGGTCAAGCAACAACAACAAGAACCAAGGACGAAGCATGGAGATCAAGAACACATGCAAGCCTATGGCAAAAGACACTGGCTACATGTACAAAATGGCTGCCAGGCAGCTACATGGTCAAACAACAATAGTAAGGAGCAAGGAGAAAGCATGGAGAACAAAGAACACATGTAAGCCTACGGCAAGGGACACTGGCTGCATGCACAAAATGGCTTCCAGCCAGCCACATGGTCAAACAATAACCACAAGGAGCAAGGAGGCATGGCAATCAAAGAACACATACAAGCCTATGGCAAGGGACACTGGCTGGGTGGACAAAATGGCTACCAGCCACATGGTCAGACAACAACCACAAGGAGCAAGGTCGAAGCATAGCGAACAAAGAACACATGCACCCCTATGGAAAAGGACACTGGCTGCATGCACAAAATGGCTGCCAGCCAGCCACATGGTCAAACAACAACAACAAGGATCAAGGTGGCAAAGCCAGCAAAGAACACAAGCAAGCCTGTGGCAAGGGACACTGGCTGCACACACGAAATGCCTGCCAACCAGCCACATGGTCAAACAACAACAACAAGGAGCACAGAGAACAAAGAACACATGCAAGCCTGTGGCAAGAGACACTGGCTGCATGTACAAAATGGCTGCCAGCCAGCCACATGGTCAAACAACAACAACAAGGATCAAGGAGGCTTGGCAAGCAAAGAACACATGCAAGCATATGGCAAGGGACATTGGCTGGATGGAGAAAACAGCTGCCATCCAGCTACATGGTCAACCAGCAACAACAAGGAACAAGGAGGAAGCACAGAGAACAAAGAACACATGTATGTGGCAAGGGACGTGGCTACATGCACAAAATGGTCACATGGTTAAACAACAACAAGGAGCAAGGAGGCATGACAATCAAAGAACATATGCAAGCCTATGGCAAAGGGACACTGGCTGCATGCCCGAAATGGCTGCCAGGCAGCCACATGGTCAAACAACATCCTCCTATTCCATCAAATATGATTACCCCACAATAAATACAATTTTGGCAAAAAAACTGAAATGCAAACAATAGCCACAATTTTAAATTTAAATTAATCCAATGCTATCCCTGCCCTAAATTAGATTTTAAATACACATACTACTAAAACGTGTATTTAATGCACTGATTACTACTAGTCACTGAATTGGGCTGACTGGCTTAATGACCCTTTAGAAATCTAGGCCACATACTAAAATAATATTGCAGATATAAACATGTAAAAAAGTACTGAGCTGTGCAACAATTTCCTTTACAAACGGTAAAAAATCAATGAAATACAAAATAAATAGAAACTAAGCCCATATTTAAACACCAGGCCACCCACAACTATACATTTTTAGAATCAAAGTAAAGTGCATAGAAATACTGGTGCATGCCCAAGCAAACAAACAACAACACCCATATTCAATATAGTTTTAGAACTTACGTGTGTGATGATTTCACAAAAACAAAGTCCTTAAATCAAAAGGTATATCCGGTAGATAAAGAGAGCGATCCTTCCACCTCGAAATCCAAGTAAAAAGTGACTAGGGGATGGACAAAGCAGTGGGAGGAGCCTGCTGCACAGGAACAGGAGGTTGGAGTCTCTGACACACTTCCTTCCTGTTTGAAAAAAAAATGCTTGTCAATCTAAATAAACAAATTGCAGGGTCCACTGGAGAAGAAAATCTAGTCAAAAATCTCCTTTTTATAAAATTTAGTTGCTCTTGAGTAGAAAATCTACTTCAGAAGTGAGTTCGCACTCGCGAGCGGCCCATTTTGGCCACTGGTGTGGCTGGAAGCAACGCAAGAGAACATGAGGTCTTGTGTGGTCTCACTAGCGGGCCAGGAAAATCGTTGCACTCACGAAAGAGCGCTAAAACCCAAACTTGCAAGTGCGAACCAACTCCATGCAGTGACGGAGAGCGGAATCTGGAAAATCCGCGCTACTCTGCGTAGTGCGAAGTGCCCGAATTCTCTGGTGGCAAAGCAGAGTTTTACACCCACGCCTAATTATTACCTGCCCTGTAAGTATGATGGATATCCACTACTGGCTTTACCTTCTCCTGCAGTCATTCCCACTATGTTTAAAAGGTGGTTGGGAAAATCAAGGAAAAAGGAGCACTCCCACTAATACTTGCATTTGCGCATTCCACTTGTGAGGCTTAAAGGAAGCTTGTCACAACAAATAACTGTGTACCACTGTTAGCGCATCAGACCTTAATAATTATACTTACAAGGGGATGTGAATAGGTCAATTAACCTTTTGACTCGCAATTAAGAAGTTCTTACCATAGCTCCAGTACATTATCAATAATCAATACACAATAATTGTAAGGAAATGCCTCCTTGGCATGGTTACCCCCTGACATTTTGCCTTTTGTTGATGCCAGTTATGATTGAAAGTGTTCTGGGACCCTGCTAAACAAGCCCCAGCACCAGTGTTCTTTCCCTAAACTGTACCTTTGTTCCCACAATTGGCATAGGCCTGGCACCCAGATACGTCCCTTGTAAATGATACCCCTGGTACCAAGGGCCCTGATGCCAGGGAAGGTCTCTAAGGGCTGCAGCATGTCTTATGCCACCCTGAGGACCCCTCACTCAGCACATGCACACTGCCTCACAGCTTGTGTATGCTGGTGGGGAGAAAATGACTAACTCAACATGGCACTCCCCTCAGAGTGCCATGCCCACCTCACACTGCCTGTGGCATAGGTAAGTCACCCCTCTAGCAGGCCTTTCAGCCCTAAGGCAGGGTGCACTATACCACATGTGAGGGCATATGTGCATGAGCACTATGCCCCTACAGTGTCTAAGCAAAACCTTAAACATTATAAGTGCAGGGTAGCCTTAAAGAGTATATGGTCTGAGAGTTTGTCAAACACGAACTCCACAGTTCCATAATGGCTACACTGAAATATGGGAAGTTTGGTATCAAACCTCTCAGCACAATAAATGCACACTGATGCCAGTGTGGAATGTATTGTAAAATACACCCAGAGGGCATCTTAGAGATGACCCCTGAATACCAGTCTGACTCCTAGTACTAGGCTGACCAGTTTCTGCCAGCCTGCCACAAACAGACGAGTTTCTGGCCACATGGGGAGAGTGCCTTTGTCACTCTGGGGTCAGGAACAAAGCCTGTACTGGGTGGAGGTGCTTCTCACCCCCCGCAGGAACTGTAACACCGGGCAGTGAGCCTCAAAGGCTCATGCCTTTAGTTACAGCACCCCAGGGCATCCCAGCTAGTGGAGATGCCCGCCCCTCCGGCCACTGCCCCCACTTTTGGCGGCAAGGCTTGAGGAGATAATGAGAAAAACAAGGAGGAGTCACCCACCAGTTAGGACAGCCCCTAAGGTGTCCTGAGCTGAGGTGACCCCTCCCTTTATAATCCTCCATTTTGAGATTGGAGGATTCCCCCAATAGGATTAGGGATGTGCCCCCCTCCCCTCAGGGAGGAGGAACAAAGAGGGTGTAGCCACCCTCCAGGACACTAGCCATTGGCTACTGCCATCCTGACCTAAACACACCCCTAAATTCAGAATTTAGGGGCACCCCAGAGCCCAGGAAATCGGATTCCTGCAACCTACAACAAGAAGAAGGACTGCTGACCTAAAAGCCCTGCAGAGACGACAGAGACGACAACTGCTTTGGCCCCAGCCCTACCGCCTATCTCCAGGTTCAAAGAACCTGCACAGCGACGCATCTGACAGGGACCAGCGACCTCTGAAGCCTCAGAGGACTCCCCTAAAACCGAAGGACCAAGAAACTCCCGAGAACAGCGGCACTGTTCACCCACAGTAACATTTTTGCAACAAAGAAGCAACTTTTAAAGAACTCACTCTTCCCGACGGAAGCGTGCGACTTCACCCTCTGTACCCGACGCCCCCGGCTCGAGCTCAGGAGAACCAACACTACAGGGTGGACTCCCAGGTGACTGTGACCTCGTGAGTAACCTGACATGACCCCCCTGGACTCCCACAGTGACGCATGCAGAGAGAATCCAGAGGCTCCCCCTGACCGCAACTGCCTGTAACAAGGACCAGCGCCTGGACCAAGTCCTGCACCTGCAGCCCCAAGGACCAGAAGGAACCGAACTCCAGTGCAGGAGTGACCATCAGGCGACCCTTTGCCTAGCCCCGTCAGTGGCTGGCCCGAGAAGCCCCATTGGGCCCTGCCTGCACCGCTAGAGTGACCCCCGGGTCCCTCCATTGATTTCTATTACAGACCCGACGCCTGCTTTGCACACTGCACCCGGCCGCCCCTTTGCCATTGAGGGTGTGTTTTGTGTGCCTACTTGTGTCCCCCCCCAGTGCTCTACAAAACCCCCCTGGTCTGCCCTCCGAAGACACAGGTACTTACCTGTTGACAGACTGGAACCGGAGCACCCTTGTTCTCCATAGGCACCTAAGTGTTTTGGGCCCTCCTTTGACCTCTGCAGCTGACCGGCCCTGTGTTGCTGGTGCTGTGACTTTGAGGTTGCCTTGAACCCTCAATGGTGGGCTGCCTATGCCCAGGAACTTGAACTTGTAAGTGCCTTACTTACCTGAAAGACTAACCATTACTTACCTCCCCCAGGAACTGTTGATTTTTGCACTAAGGGTCCACTTTTAAAATAGCTTATTGCCATTTTAACTAAAACTGTGTATGTTACTGCTCTAATTCAAAGTTCCTAACTTACCTGTGTGGAGCACCTTGCATTTTATATATTTATTTCAAATCTTGAATCTTGTGGTTCTAAAATAAATTAAGAAAATATATTTTTCTATATAAAAACTATTGGCCTGGAGTTAAGTATTTGAGTGTGTGTTCCTCATTTATTGCCTGTGTGTGTGTACAACAAATGCTTAACACTACCCTCTGATAAGCCTCCTGCTCAACCACACTACCACAAAATAGAGCATTAGAAATATCTAATTTTGCCACTATCTTACCTCTAAGGGGAACCCTTGGACTCTATGCACACTATCTCTTGCTTTGAGATAGTATATATAAAGCCAACTTCCTACAATAATCATAAATCATTTGTAACCAATAAAATCAATAATCGATGGCGTCAGTAGATGTCACGCACCATGACCTTTCAACCATGAATAATCACACCTTTAGTAAAAGTTTAGTAAGTTTATTTCCCTATATTAACAATGCTAAAGTCATGTAAATTAATCTCAAAATCAAATGAAACACATTACAGAAACAATACTGGCTGTCCAAAGCGGCGGAAGAAACGCAATCTAATCAATGCTTGAACACAACACATTCTAAGGTTACAGTGCAAATCAATAGCAGAATCAGCTGCCTCAAAGTTATAACATACATGAAATGCAACAAAGTTGTCAAGCATTTAGTCACTGTAATCGTTAGTAATTTATGAGGGCCCTTAACTAACACCAGATAAGCATCAGCATGTTAGGCTTCATGTGAAACATTTAGGGGGTTATTCCAACTTTGGAGGAAGTGGTAATCCGTCCCAAAAGTGATGGTAAAGTGACGGATATACCACCAGCCGTATTACGAGTCCATTATATCCTATGGAACTCGTAATACGGCTGGTGGTAAATCCGTCACATTTGGGACGGATTACCACCTCCTCCAAAGTTGGAATAACCCCCTTAGTAACATAAATTTTGAAAAACATCTAACTATGGCTCTATCAAAACAATGCAGTTAGTACCTACAAAGAAAAAGCATAAAATGCATAACAGTTACAGTCTATCATTATATACCTATCCTCGGTATGGGTCAGCAAAGCAGAATCAATCTTTGTCCTCAGGGCATCAGTCGATCAGCAGAACATCAGGCTCTCGGTCAGAGAGTATGAGACCAATGTCGGTATGACTGTCTCTCTCCTAAAATCTCAATTCTCTCCTACAGTTCTGAAGTCTCTTCTTTCTGTGGTGTTATATAAAAGTCCCCTAAACTATCCCCTAATTCCCTATTGGTCAGTTAATCGTATGTTCATACTTTCTCCAATAATATTTCTATACCAAATCTCCGAATTCTAATATTTCACTGTTCACATGCAGTTGATTGGTCTCATCATCCGGCTCATCAGGTAACAATATTGTTGCATCTTCAACTCCAGTCAGTATGTTCATTGTTCTTGTCCTGGGAAAGTCAGTCTCACACACATTACATCAAAAATGTTACATTAGCTGGAACATCATATCCTAGCAGTCGGTTCTCATGAAAAGCTACAGTTAAGCACGTTTAACAAGACAATGGCCTGGCAAAATAGGCCACAACACTCACTAAGGTAAGGCCTACAATTAATAAAGCTAAAGCATGCTTCATAACCCTTAATATGACATATTACTGCATTAATCTAGTACATATTCAATATTTAATAAATATTAATCATTAATTAGTACATTTCGTGAGCATTGGTGCCCATTCTTCGAGGCCACATTTTCAAATGCTTGCATTATTTTTCTACGTTAATTCATTTTCTACATAAACTTATTTTTCAAAATACATAAACATTCACCAATACTTTAATTAAAACACGTGTGCTTGCAATCCCTCCTCTGATGACTAAATGTGTCATCACACCAACCTAAGTCCACAGATTTATGCTTCAACCAAAACTGTTATAATTAAATTTCTTCATAATTTAGCTTTCCCCTTAAATTTTCCCTGTAACATTTTTCCCTCTTCTTTTCTTCCCTCTTCTGATTATTTTTAGACATTTTCAATTTAATCCTTTTACATAATTTGCATAATCCCCATATTCCAATTAAACAAACCACGACAATTAATATTCCTTGTAATATTTTCAATAGTACCCCAATCCAAATGTTGCTGAGCCAATTTCCCACTGAAGTAAACCCTTTGCCAACCTTTTCCCAAACGCCTTGTTTTTTCAATTCTTTCAAATCAACACTTGCATTAGTCAGATTAGTAAGTAAGGGGGTTATTACAACTTTGGAGGAGGTGGTAATCCGTCCCAAATGTGACGGATTTACCACCAGCCGTATTACGAGTTCCATAGGATATAATGGACTCGTAATACGGCTGGTGGTATATCCGTCACTTTACCGTCACTTTTGGGACGGATTACCACTTCCTCCAAAGTTGTAATAACCCCCTAAGTCTCTTATCTCTTTGCTATTATCAGTTATATACGAACAACAATGCCTAGAATTAATCATTCTACAGACTCTGTCATCCTTTGCTAAAAGAATGTCTAAAGAAAGACGATTTTGAAGTCATAGCTCTCTTCGCAGCTAATTCAGTATCTATCAGGAGTATAGCCCCTGAAAAATTTGTCAGCATGTTATCCACAATAGTAGACAACTTTCAAATCTTAATCGAATTCAGGATGTCTCCCACTGAAGGAATCACCGCTCCAAATATATCTCTCACTATCGCAGAAGAGGATTCCCTCCCCTGTCTCTTATGATGTAATTTAGTCATTTTCTGAAACTTTTTCAAATCCTCCATTTGATAAATCTTTTGGAAAACTATCCCCAAATAACTTACCCCATACCATCCTCTTGGAAGACGGTAATAAGCATTAAGTCCACAATTATAATATATCATTGGAATTGCAGGGTCCTGCCCATTCATCTTAAAAGTCCATTTGCTCTGAAACAAAAACACATGCCTGCATTCACTCGTACCCACAAATAAAGTGTCAGTGCATGATTTAGGCCTATATATACAAAGCTTCCCTATGTGTTGCGCATTTAAAGCTAATTACCCTTGTGTTTTAATTGCACTATAAGCATAATCACTTTTGTAAGTCCTTTTCTCTAAGCCTTATTCTAATTTCTCTTTTAACGCCTTTCTATCATCAGTGTGATCTAGACATCTCCTCTCTAAAGGTGTAAGCAAGAATGTCAGGTTCTTTCGGTGTGCATAAGCTGTGCCAAACGTTAATCTAGGTTCAAAGAATCCTCTAATTAATACTATGTCATTATCTATAGCTACTTTACTCAAATACCTAATTATAGGGACAAATGAAAACACAAGATCATGATTCGAATAGAAGTATTGAATGTACTTCTGGTTATAAAACCTTGTTAGTAACGGACTACAACCTATCCCGTATGTTAGAGGTAAAATATGATAGGTGACTCCTTCCTCGACTGATGAAGGAATCTGCGTACACACAACACAGTTCTTCGCATCCATTGTCTCAACATACTCACTCAATAAGCGATAGAAAACGTTAGAAGCAAGCTCTCCTTCAGCATTAGTATTATCATACAAATATTTCTCATCTAACTTAAATCTCTGTAATGCCATTAGTGCAGTAGTCGTCTCAAAAGCAGAAGTATGGTTGGCTCCTCTCGTATCAAGAACAGACATGCCAACAATCAACACTTCAAACAATAACCCACTCATAATTGCCAAACCAATGCTCATATATTTACAGCGCCTAGCACCTCTACCTTGTTTATTAAAATCAGCCATGATCTGTAAAGAATCAGAAACCAGAAGAAATTTAGAAAACGTGCAGCAAAAATCAAAAATAGACAACTCTTCTTTCAGCAGTTCAGCTTCATTTCCAGGAACCCTTTTCCTTGTCAAAATCAGTTAGCAGCTCTGTTAAAATCGGGTTTCAAAAGTCAATTCAGGTTATTTATGTCTCTTCCGGTTACTTTCAACAGTCATTTTTTCCCAGAAATTTTCTCTCAGATTGTAACAGTTCAGTTCATTAGCTTCCTTCAGGTCAGCTCAAAATACTGACCAGAAACTTCTCTATCAAAACAAAAAGACAAAAATTCTTGCTGCTGTTCATTTGTAGTTGCATACGCCCATTCAGGACCTGCGTATCTCCAACTTGCTATTCTCTTTCTCTTCAGTTTTCGATCACCCTTCAATTATCCTTCACTTAGATCTTCTTCCCTGGTGGTATCTACTTCTTCCTCTATTGTTGGTTCAACAACCACCTCTTTCCCTTTTGCCACTTGCAATTCTGGTCACTTTTCTCTTTGCAGTGGACCTTTTGTCACTATTCTCTTCAAGATTAAATTTTAACCTTTTCCTTGTTCTGTGGTGTTTTCTCTTGACGGACCTGCTACCGGTTCAGGAGGAGTCAGATCACTTTGACTTTGATCCACCTCAACTCCTTCCCCTGCTGGGTCTGGCAATTGCTCTGTTTGTCTCTCAAGATCGTCTGCTTCTGGGAAATCCCTCCTCTGACTAGGCTCTCCTGCTGCTTCAGTTGAGATAGGCTCTTGGATACTCTCCTGAAGGTCTCCTCTCTCGTCTCTCACAGGAATGACTGAAACGTCCTCAACAAGCTCAGCTCTGGTCTCAGTTCCTCTTTGCTCTTCTTCCGGCCCTGAGATTTGTCTCACTGTTGTTGGTATTCTCAACAACACTTCTTCATGATCCAGTGGACATACCACTTTCTGCATGTGACTTGCGTGAGTCCAGTTCGGGATCCCAGCACATTTCACGGCTGTAGTAGTCATCAGGGCCACTTGGTGGGGTCCCTTCCAACGAGGCTCTAAACACGTCTTTCTCATGTGCTTGCAGATGACAACTCAGTCCCCAGCTCTCAGGTTGTGCTCTGGGTCATGGATCGGTGGCAGTATGGTGGCCTCCACCTGTTGAGAAAAAGAGCAGACTACATAAGCCAGACCCTTGCAGTAATCCAACACCATATCATCTGTAATGTTGACAAGTGCATTTACTGGCACCACTGGTAACCTCATTGCTCTGCCCATGAGGATCTCATGGGGTGACAATCCTGTCTTCCTGTCACGTGTTTTTTTCATTGACATCAATACTAAAGGCAACGCATCGGGCCATTTCAAATTCGTAGCTGCACATATCTTTGCAACTCTTGACTTCAAGGTACCATTCATCTGTTCCACTAGTCCTGAAGCTTCAGGGCGATAACTACAATGCAAATTCTGTTAAATGTTTAATGCTGCACACAGTAATTTAATTACTTCGTTATTGAAGTGACTTCCCCTATCTGATTCTAAAGAGATCGGAAACCCGAAACGCTGTATCATTTCCCTAAGCAGTAGTTTCGCTACTGTAAGACCATCATTTCTTTGTGTGGGATACGCTTCAATCCAGACTAAAGATGCATACAATCACCAACACATATCTCAAACCTCCATACACAGGCATCTCACTGAAATCCATTTGCATTCTGCTGAATGGACCTCCTTCTCTTTCAATGTGGCTCAGGTTAACCACTGTCCCTCTCCCCGCATTTAACTGTTGGCAAATGACACAATGGCAAACTGCTTCAGCAACTTGTCTAAGCTTTGGGTTGAACCAATCATGTTTAAACAGACGAACCATGGTATCCCTCTCAATATGTGCTTGACCATGATAGTACCTTGCCATTTGAGACAACAGGCTATTTGGCAAAACCAATTGACCCTCCTCAGAAACCCAATATTCATCTTGTCTTTGAACACATTTCAATTTGCTCCATGAACGCTTTTCCTCCTTGTCAAAATTATTTTGCAACAACTTAAATTCTTCCAAAGTGTCAATTACTTTCAATGCATAACTTGTACAAGTTTCGTCTTCTTCAGGTAACAGATCCCACTTGTCTTCGAACGATGTACAGTTCAATGAGCAAAACCTTGTGACTTGATCCGCATATGCATTTCCCAATGATACATAGTCCTGTAACTTCAGATGTGCACTGCATTTCACCACGTCTGTCTTTTCAGGCATTTGTATTGCATGTAACAATTCTTTAATTCTCTCACCATTTCTCACTCTGTGACCATAATTGACCAAAATCATGAACTATTCCGAATCCATACTGGCCATCTATATAGATTGTAACTCTCAATTGAGCAGAAACATGGCACGCTCTAGTAAGGGCTACCAGTTCCGCTACTTGGGCAGAATACACTCCTCAAAGCCAGGAAGCTTCGAAGGTACCTGTAATTGTGCACACACCATATCCTGCTCTCAGTGCCCCTGTATTGTCTCTTAGACAAGAACCATCTTCAAAAATAATTTGGTCATTTTCTTCCAATCTGGTATCTCTAATGTCAGATCTCGGTTTTGTGCACAACTCAGTTACTTCGAGACAGTCATGTTCAACATCTTCCTCTTTTTCGATTTCAACATTTTCACTCGGAAGTAAGGTTGCCGCGTTCAGCACTGTACACCTTTTCAATGTCACGTTCGGTGACCCCAAAATACTAGTTTCATATCTAGTCAACCTCGCACCAGTCAATCATTGGGTTTTCGTCCTTGTCTGTAAAATCTCAATCAAGTGAGAGACCATTACAGTCGGGGGATATCCCATCACCACGCCTTCACACTGTGAAAGACTTCGACCAACTGCGGCAACTGCACACAAACAACCTAGTAAGGCTGCTGCAACTGGGTCCAAAGTAGCTGAAAAATATGCTACTGGGCGATGTGAGCCTCTATGGACTTGCGTCAAGACAGACAATGAACATGCATCATACGCATGACAAACAATGTGAAAGGATTTGTGTAGTCAGGCATACCCAACGCTGGAGCCCTGCACAAAATCTCTCTCAACTCAGTGAACGCTTTCATTTCATCCTGGTCTAACACTATGGGATCAGTGACGTCCTTGTGAGTCAGCTTCAGCAATGGTTTTGAAATGACTGAAAAATGTGGGATCCATTGGCGATGATAGCCCACCATTCCCAGGAACATCCTGACATCTCTCTGTGTGGTTGGGGAAGTTATCTGCAATATCATTGTAATCCTCTCTCTCGATATCTTTCTAGACCCTTTTTCAATTTAGTGACCCAAATACTTCACTACTTTCTGACAGTACTGCAATTTCAGTGGGGACACTTTATGACCATTCTTTCCCAAATGGTTCAAAAAGGCAATCGTATCATACTTGCACTCGTTCATTGTCTTGGACGCAATCAGTATGTCATCAATGTACTGCACCAGAGTCGATTGGAAAGGCAATTCCAACGACTCCAAATTCTTTTTCAAGATCTGATTGAATAAGGAAGGTGACTGAATATTCTTGAGGAATTCTGCACCAGAAATAGACTCAATCCAGGAATTTGAAACAAAAGAGAAAATGGCTATCCTCATGAAGGGGCACAGAAAAGAACGCTTGTGACAAGTCAATGACCATGAACCACTGTGCATCACATGGAATGTGGAATAGTATCACAGCTGGATTTGACACTATGGGATAACATTTGACCACAATCTCATTTATTTTTATCAAATGCTGACCAATCTGAACCTTCCCACAGGGCTTCTTCAAACCCATTATCCGTGAGTTACATGCACTGCTCAACACCTCCTTCAAAACTCCCTGCTTCCCTGCAATTATCTGAGCCACTTTCATCAGAACATCTTTTGACATGTGGTACTGCGGAAGTTGTGGAAAAACTGAATTCGGTTTTATGGTAACTTTGACTGGCTCCACTCCTTTAATCAGACCTACTTCTTTTCCTGTCAAATCCCACACCTTCTCTTGCACTGTTCCTTGCAAATCAGGATGGAGCTCTTTTACTGTGAACATCGGGAAAAACTTGATAAAAGGGTACTCCTCATTTGTAATTTCACACTCTGTTTCTGGGGCTTGGTCTGAATCTCAATTCCATAATTTGAGCAAGTAATCAAACATTTTGTTTTACACAGCAAGTCTCTTTCCAGTAGGGTTACCGGACTTCAAACTTATGCAGTCCTTGAAAATTGCCATTCTCGACTTGAACTGGATCTGTAATCGGGTTTGTCAAGTACTGATTTGCTACACCCACAACCTGAACTGTTCTACCTGAAAAGGGCAAATTCGGAATTTCTGCACTTCTCACTGTAGAGCGTATAGCTCCTGTGCCCACCAAGAATGAAACTCTGTGACCCATAACCTATCCCCTCACATAGGGTAATTTCTGATCTACTTCTAAAGACGTCGCAAGCACACATGGCTCCTCATCTGAACTGCCACTCGTTCATTCACCATTTATTCCATCCTCACTGTGTAACGGGAATTGCTGCACTGTGTTACTACTTCTGTATTGCCTTTGACCTGTGACCTGTTGAGAAAGAATCATCTGTTGCTGCTCTATAGGGGCCTGAGATATTTGCATTTGCTGTCTAGGTACCATGGCAACCTGCTGCTGCATTGGCTGCAACTGTGACACTTGTGCCCAGGGCATTTGCACCTGCTGCATGGGCTGAAAATGTTGCATTTGATTCACATTCTTCTGAAAATTTGTATTAGGTCCTCTCAGCCTTGGTCCTTTCATATTCTGAAATGAATTGATGTAATTTCTTTGCTAAACACCTTCCTGCACCATCATCAGACACTCCAGTTTCTAATGTCCCACGTCTCCGCAAATGTGACACGGCAATAGCTTCTTCATTCCCTGCACATCATTCTGAACCACTGCAGTAGTCAAATCCGGACCACGATTCATATTGCCCCCACAGCCTCTACCTCTCATCTGGGGCTGAAACATGACATTTCCCTGCTGCTGCTGTGGCAACTGCTGCACAAAATTTCCTTGCACCCCTGTTTGAGCTGCTCTAATCTGCATCACCATTGCCTTCTCTTTCAACTTTGACTGCTTCAACTCAATTTCATCACAACAGTATTTTGCGTATTGCAACACTTCACCAATCAGGTTTGATTGCCAGTGAATCAAATGATTCCTAATCTTCTGGCTAATTTCAGGTCTCAATCTTTCCACAAATCTGAACACAAAATGTAGCATGTCTTTGGCCTCAATTGTCTCTGTACCACTGTAATGCTTGAACGCCTGCAACAATCTCTCATAATACACATGTATCGACTCCTTTGCTTCCTGTGCTGTCCTGTCAATCCTCTGCCAATCAATATTCTATGGCGAAATCCTCAATTTCAAAAACTCAATCACCTTATAGTAATATTTCATTACCTCAGCAGACGGTGCACCTGTATTCTCATCTCTCCCTGGTTCACTTGTTGGCCAGTTTACGCTCCTCTTATACTCGACACACAGGTCAGCTGGACCCACTATCTCCAGTAATGTGTTCAAGTCTTCCCACAAACACTTTGCAAGTTTCACAAACCTGTCTGTCTGCTGATACCACTCTACTGACTTTTCTCTCAATTTTGGATAATAATTTGTCAATTATAAAATTTCACTTCTGCTCCAAGGGACATGAACAAAATTCCCTCCTGGAATTTCTCTCATTGGTAATATCTTTACTGGATCTTTATCCAGCTGCACATTCTCAGTCAGCTCCATAGAACCCCTTTTCCTCTTGTCTCTTTTCTTTACCCATCTGCCTTCCCTTTTGTCTAATGCTCCCCAGGTCGGAGCACTCTGCAGTAATTCTTTAAGATTCCAGCCGACCTCATGTGTTAAAAATCTTTTGCCTCGAAATCTAATTGGTAGCTCCATTTCAAATGCTTATTTTTCTCAATCACTATGCGATACTTCTCTGCCAAATCTGCTAATCTCTGATGCACTCTATTCACTTCTCTGGTAATCTTTGGGCACACATATCTCAACTCTGCTTCTGTATAGGATTCTAATCTATTCACCCCCATCTATTCAATGAGTTCGCCCGCTTCCATGCTTAGTCTGGCACAATTCAAATACTCCTCTCCTTTAGGGGCATTCTGCGGGGTATTCAGCTTGTCTAACCATTCAGTCAATTGCAGAGCTGTCAGTCCCTGTAATGAAATGTTACTCGCTTGAATCAGGGGCACCTGCTGTACAACTACATTCAGATTCTGCAGTGTCAGTCATTTCAGGCTCTGGCTTACATTTTGTCCTGTCATAGCATCTGGAAGTGCAACAAGTGGACTGAAATCTAACAATGATCTGGATCTGTCAAAAGTCTGACCCACGGGAGAGACTACCTGAACTTGTTCATTATGACCTCCCCTCATTAGACTCTAGGCCATTTCTCCCTGTTCACTCACAGTTTCTTTTGTGCAAATAATGGTACTGTTGGCCCAACAGTAATCTGTAGGGATATAGCATCCAGGGCTGCTCTGGCACCTACACTCTGTGGGAGAATCACTCCCAAATTCTGATTCATCATCGGAGTCAAATCTGACTGTGTCCCTGTCATTGGCACAAATCTTGGCATTACCTGCAGCAGCACTTGAGGCAACAAAATTGGAGTCTGCTCAGTCTGGACCAGTATTGGTCTCAGAACCACCTGCCCCGTGGGCACCACTAAGTTCAAATTTGTCCTTAAAATTGGCACATCAGGATATATTCTCTGTATCTGTGATGGCTGCATCTGAGTCTGCACTACAGGAATAGCTGGCACATTAGGACCACTTTGCGCAGCATTCTGTGTCAGGTTAGCATTAACCTGCACCGGACTCGCTGTCCCATTAAACTGTGTCGGGGCTGTCGGATCAGCACTAGTACTCGGACCACTCTTGCGTACTGTATATGGTGGTGGTCGGTCTCTCAATAACTGTGTAAGGAATTCTTCATCATCCGATTCCTCTAGTCTTGAAGACTTTCTAGCTTCCTTACTTTCGGACGGACCTCTATTCGTCTTCCTAGTCACTTTCTTTCCTTCCTTCTCATTTTCCTGCGTAATTGCCAGAAACAACTTGACTCCCTGCAAAGTCTCTGTTCTCTGTATCGTCTGATCCCAATCACATTAAGCCTCCATGTAAGAGGCTGGCCTGGCTTTTAGTGGGTACCTTGTGGTACTTACACCTTGTGCCAGGTCCAGTTATCCCTTATTAGTAGAATAGAGGTGTTCTAGCAGCTTACTTAGGCTGATAGAGGTAGCTATAGCAGAGCAGCTTAGGCTGAACTCGGAGACATGCAAAGCTCCTACTATACCACTTATATCATATAGCATTATATCATAAGAAAACACAATACTCAGAGTTACTAAAAATAAAGGTACTTTATTTTAGTGACAATATGCCAAACGTATCTCAGAGGATACACTCCCTTAGGAGGTAAGTAATATACACAAATTATATGTACACAAACCAAAATCAGGTAAGTAACAGTAAGAAAAGTAGTGCTAACAATGTAGAGTCACAATAGGATGCAATAGGTAGAAATAGACCTAGGGGCAACACAATCCATATACTCCAAAAGTGGAATGCTAACCACAAATGGACCCCAGGCCTAGTGTAGGTTGTAGAGGGTCGCTGGGACTGTTAGAAAACACTAAGGGTGTCCAAGATACCCAACCCCAAGACCCTGAAAGTAGGAGTAAAGTTACCCTACTATCCCAGAAAGACAGTAAAGTCGAGATAGGGGATTCTGCAAGAACAACAACTGCCAGCAAAACACTGAAGACGGATTCCTGGACCTGAGTACCTGTAAAGGAAGGGGACCAAGTCCAAGAGTCACGCAAGTGTCCAGGGGGGGCAGGAGCCCACTAAACCCTGATTCTGCAACAACAGAAGGTGCCAGGAACTTCTCCTTTGGTCAGAAGATGTCCCACTGTGTGCTGGAGGACGTAGAGTTGTTTCCGCGCAGAAAGACCGCAAACAAGCCTTGCTAGCTGCAAGAGTTGAGGTTGAGGATTTTGGGTGCTGCTGGGGCCCAGGAAGGACCAGGAGGTCGCCCCTTGGAGGAGGAGACAGAGGGGGCACTCAGCAACTCAGAGAGCCCCCACAGAAGCAGGCAACACCCACAGAAGTACTGGAACAGGCACTTAGAAGATCTGAGGACAGTGGTCAACTCAGAGTCACAAAGGAAAGTCCCACGATGTCGGATTCAAACTCAGCGAGTTGGGCAATGCAGGACTGAGTGCTGGGGACCTGGGCTAGGCTGTGCACAAAGGAAGTCTTGGAAAAGTGCACAGAAGCCCGAGCAGTTGCAGATAATGCAGTACACAGGATTACTGTCTGGTGTGGGGAGGCAAGGACTTACCTCCACCAAATTTGGACAGAAGGGTTACTGGACTGTGGGGAGACACATGGACCCAGCTCCTGTGTTCCAGGGACCACGCTCGTCAGGATGAGAGGGGAACCCAGAAGACCGGTGATGCAGAAGTTTGGTGCCTGCGTTAGCAGGGGGGAAGATTCCATCGACCCACGGAAAATGTCTTCTTGGCTTCCAGTACATGGTGAAGGCAGACAGCCCTCAGATCATGCACCACCAGGAAACAGTCGAGAAAGCCAGCAGGATGAGGTGCTACAATGTTGCTGGTAGTCATCTTGCTACTTTGTTGCGGTTTTGCAAGAGTCCTGGAGCAGTCAACAGTTGATCCTTTGGCAGAAGTCGAAGAAGGAAGTGCAGAGGAACTCTGGTGAGTTCTTGCATTCATTATCTGAGGAATAGCCCAGATGAGAGACCCTAAATAGCCCTCAGAGGAGGATTGGCTACAGAGAAAGGTAAGCCCCTATCAGGAGGGGTCTCTGATGTCACCTGCTGGCACTGGCCACTCAGAGCTGTCCATTGTGCCCCAACACCTCTGCATCCAAGATACCAGAGGTCTGGGACCCACTGGAGGAGCTCTGGGCACCTCCCCTGGGAGGTGCTGGTCAGGGGAATGGTCACTCCCCTTTCCTTTGTCCAGTTTCACGCCAGACCAGGGCTAGGGGATCCCTGAACCGGTGTAGACTGGCTTATGCAGAAAGGGCACCATCTGTGCCCATCAAAGCATTTCCAGAGGCTGGGGGAGGCTACTCCTCCCCAGCCCTTCACACCTATTTCCAAAGGGAGAGGGTGTAACACCCTGTCTCTGAGGACATTCTTTGTTCTGCCTTCCTGAGACCAGGCTGCCCAGGCCCCAGGGGGGCAGAAACCTGTCTGAGGGATTGGCAGCAGCTGCAGTGGAGACCCCGGAAAGCAAGTTTGGCAGTACCCGGGTTCTGTGCTAGAGACCCGGGGATGCATGGAAGTGTCCCCCCAATACCAGGATGGTATTGGGGTGAGAATTTCATGATCCTAGACATGTTACATGGCCATGTTCGGAGTTACCATGGTGGCGCTACATATAGGTATTGACCTATGTGTAGTGCACGCGTGTAATGGTGTCCCCGCACTCACAAAGTCCAGGGAATTTGCCCTGAACAATGTGGGGGCACCTTGGCTAGTGCCAGGGTGCCCACACACTAAGTAACTTTCCACCCAACCTTCACCAAGTGAGGGTTAGACATATAGGTGACTTATAAGTTACTTATGTGCAGTGAAAAATGGCTGTGAAATTACGTGGATGTTATTTCACTCAGGCTGCAGTAGCAGTCGTATGTAAGAATTGTCTGAGCTCCCTATGGGTGGCAAAAGAAATGCTGCAGCCCATAGGGATCTCCTGGAACTATAATACCCTGAGTACCTAGGTACCATATACAAGGGAATTTTAAGGGTGTTCCAGTGTGCCAATGCCTGCAGTGACAATTTTAAAAGCAGTGAGAGCATAAACACTGAGGTTCTGGTTAGCAGAGCCTCAGTGATACAGTTAGGCACCACACAGGGAACACATATAGGGCATACATTATGAGCACTGGGGTCCTGACTAGCAGGATCCCAGTGACACCTAGGCAAAAACAAACATACATACAGTAAAAATGGGGGTAACATGCCAGGCAAGATGATACTTTCCTACACAACCCCCCCAAACGAGGGACAATAAGGCTAACCTTGCCCAGATGAGTCTTCATTGTCTAAGTGGAAATATCTGGAGAGTCCATCTGCATTGGAATGGGTACTCCCAGGTCTATGTTCCACTGTATAGTCCATTTCCTGTAGAGATATGGACCACCTCAACAATTTAGGGTTTTCACCTTTCATTTGTTTTAGCCAAAGTAGAGGTTTGTGGTCTGTCTGAACAATAAAGTGAGTACCAAAAAGGTATGGTCTCAACTTTTTCAGTGCCCAGACCACAGCAAAGGCCTCTCTCTCTATGGCAGACCAACGCTTTTCTCTAGGTGTCAACCTCCTGCTGATAAAAGCAACAGGTTGATCCTGGGCCTCAGTATTCAGCTGTGATAGCACTGCCCCAACCCCTAATTCAGAAGCATCAGTTTGTACTGTGAATTTCTTGGAGTAGCAAGGGCTTTTTAGGACAGGTGCAGAGCACATGGCCTCTTTGAGCTCCTCAAAAGCTTTTTGACAGCAAGCTGTCCACAATACCTTTTTAGGCATCTTTTTGCTAGTGAGATCATTAAGAGGGGCTGCTATGGAGCCATAATTATTGATGAATCTCCTATAGTACCCTGTGAGGCCTACAAAAGGCTCTCACCTGGGTTTGAGTTGTAGGGGAGTCCATTCCATAATGGTCTGGATCTTCCCCTCTAGTGGTGCAATCTGTTCCCCACCTACTAGGTGGCCCAGATAAACCACTTTCCCCTGCCCTATCTGACACTTTGAGGCCTTGATAGTGAGGCCTGCCTTTTGCAAGGCCTCCAAAACTTTCCATAGGTGGACCAGGTGGTCATCCCAGGTTCGGCTAAAGACAGCAATATCATCTAGATATGCTGCACTAAAAGCTTCTAACCCTTACAGGACTGTATTCACCAATCTTTGAAAAGTGGCAGGTGCATTTTTCAGACCAAAGGGCATTACTGTGAATTGGTAGTGCCCTCCAATGGTTGAAAATGCAGTCTTGGGTTTAGCATCTTCTGATAACCTAATCTGCCAATACCCTGCAGTTAGATCAAAAGTGCTTAGATATTTGGCAGAAGCCAGTGTATCTATGAGCTCATCTGCCCTGGGTATAGGGTGAGCATTTGTCTTGGTTACTTATTTGAGCCCTCTATAATCAACACAAAACCTCATCTCTCTTTTTCCATCTTTACTATGAGGTTTTGGGAAGCACAACTGGGCTAGCCCAGGGGCTTTCTGAAGGCTCAATCACCCCTAAGTCTAACATTTTATGTACCTCTTGTTTAATGCAGTCCCTGACATGGTCAGGCTGCCTATATATCTTACTCTTGACAGGTAAACTGTCTCCAGTATTGATAGTGTGTTCACACCAAGTAGTAGTACCTGGTATCAGTGAAAAGAGTTCAGAAAAGTGACTTAAGAGATTAATACAGTTGTCTTTCTGTTCTGGTTTAAGACAATCTGCTAAAACCACTCCCTCCACTAAGCCACCAGCTTCAGTGGTAGAGAAGAGTTCAGGGAGAGGGTCACTCTCTTCTTCCTGTCCCTCATCAGTTGCCATGAGCAGGGTGAGATCAGCCCTGTCATAGTAGGGTTTTAGGCGGTTGACATGGATCACCCTAAGGGGACTCCTGGCAGTGCCCAGGTCTACCAAATAGGTAACCTCACCCTTCTTTTCAACATTAGATGGGGTCCACTCAATTTGTCCTGGAGTGCTCTTGGGGCCACAGGCTCCAATACTCACACCTTCTGTCCTGGGTGGTACTGAGTCAGGACAGCCTTCTGGTCATGCCATTGCTTTTGCAGCTCCTGGCTGGCCTGAAGGTTTTTACTGGCCTTTTTCATATACTCAGCCATTCTGGATCTTAGGCCAAGTACATAGTCCACTATGTCCTGTTTAGGAGCTTTTAAAGGTTGTTCCCAACCCTCCTTAACAAGAGCAAGAGGACCTCTTGCAGGAGGAGTTCAAAGGGGCTGAAGCCCACTCCTTTTTGGGGTACCAACCCTGTAAGCAAAAAGGAGGCAAGGCAACAGGACATCCCATCTCCTTTTGAGTTTTCAGGGAGTCCCATTATCATACCTTTGAGAGTTTTATTAAACCTCTCAACCAGACCATTTGTTTGTGGATGATAAGGAGTTGTGAACTTGTAAGTTACACCACACTCCTTCCACATTGCTTTGAGGTATGCAGACATGAAGTTTCTACCTCTGTCTGACACGACTTCCTTAGGGACACCCACTCTGGAAAAGATTCCCAGGAGGGCCTTTGCCACTGCAGGAGCTGTAGTGGTCCTTAAGGGGATGGCTTCAGGATACCTAGTGGCATGGTCCACCACCACAAGGATGAATCTATTGCCTGAAGCTGTTGGAGGGTCAAGGGGGCCAACTATGTCAACCCCTACCCTTTCAAAGGGCACCCCAACCACTGGAAGTGGAATTAAGGGGGCCTTTGGAGTGCCACCAGTCTTGCCACTGGCTTGGCAGGTCACACAAGAGCGACAAAACTCTTTAGTGTCCTCTGACATATGAGGCCAGTGAAACAGGGGGACAAGCCTTTCCCAAGTTTTCGTCTGGCCCAAATGCCCAGCCAAAGGAATGTCATGTGCCAAAGTAAGAAGAAACTCTCTGTACTGCAAGGGAATGACCAATCTCCTGGCAGCTCAAGGCTTAGGGTCTCTTGACTCAGTGTACAAGGTGTACAAGAGGTTGTCTTCCCAATACACTTTATGGCTATCACTGACATCCCCATTCTGCTGTTTGACAGCTTGCTGTCTTAAACCCTCTAGTGTGGAACAGGTCTGTTGTGCCACACTCAGCTCTTCCCTAGCAGGCCCCCCTGCACCCAAAAGCTCAGTAGTGTCTGCTGGCAGCTCCTCTGGTGTAGGTTCTGCACAGGGAGAGGATTCATCTTCCTCAAAAGGGGAATCTTCTGGAGAGGGAGGGATAGTGGGCAAGGATTTACCCTTTCTACCCCTAGCTTTTGGGAGCACTTGGTCCATTGTTCCAGGATCCAAGTTCCCCTGCCCTTTTTGCTTTTTGGCCTGAGCCCTTGTCAAAGCAAATATATGCCCAGGAATGCCCAGCATTGCTGCATGAGCCTCCAAGTCCACTTCTGCCCAAGCCGATGTTTCCAAATCATTGCCTATTAAGCAATCTACAGGTAATTCAGTGGCTACCACAACTTTCTTTGGACCAGTAATAGTTGAGATTCACAACAGCCATGGGGTGGCTAAGAGTGTTGTTATGAGCATCAGTCACTTGGTACTGCTGACCAAGTAGGTGTTGATCAGGGTGGACCAGTTTTTCTATCACCATAGTTACACTGGCTCCTGTGTTCCTGTAGGCCTCGACCTCAACACCATTGATTAGGGGTAGTTGTTTGTACTTACCCATAATAAGGGGCCAAACAACCAAGGTGGCAAAGTCAATGCCACCATCAGAGACTAAAACAGCCTCTGTGGTGTCCCTAACAAGACCAACCCCAACTACACTGCCAATAGTGAGCCAAGCTACACCCTTGGATTGGCTATTTGTAGTAGATTTACCACCACCACCACTGCTATTACTAGGGGCACTAGAGGTTGCAGTTGGGGTTGTGGTGGTGGGAGGTTTGGTGTTTTTCTTTGGGCAAGTGGAATCACTTGCCCAATGGCCTTTTACTTTACATAAATCAAACCAAGGCTTTTTCTGATTGTTTGAAGAGGATTTGGACCCACTACCCCCAGAGGATTTTTGTGGGCCTGATGAAGACTCAGAATGTTTTTATCTTTGTCCTCACCCTTGCCAGAAGACTTACCATCCTTCTTCTTGCCATCCTTGTCACCCCCTGTATGAACTTTCTGTTCACTCTTGTTCTGACCCATGTGTCTGCCTTCTTTCCCAATTCTTGGGAGATGTCAGATCTGAGTCTACCAAGTACTGGTGCAACAAATCAGACACACAATTGTTAAGAATATACTCTCTCAGGATTAGATTATACAGGCTTTCATAGTCAATCACCTTACTGCCATGTAACCAACCCTCCAAGGCCTTCACTGAACAGTCAACAAAATCTGTCCAGTCTTGAGAGGACTCTTTTCTGGTGTCTCTGAACTTAATCCTGTATTGTTCAGTGGTTAAGCCAAATCCATCCAAGAGTGCATCCTTCAAAACTTTGTAATTATTGGCATCACTTTCTCTGACAGTAAGGAGCCTAACACTACCCTTTCCAGTGAAAGATAGCCACAAGATAGCAGCCCACTTCCTTTGAGGGACCAAATGTACCATACAGGCCCTCTCAAGTGCAGCAAGCCACTTGTTAATGTCATCCCCCTCCTTGTAAGGGGGGACTATCTTATGCAGGTTTCTGGAATCTTGCTCTCTAACAGGATTACTACCTGAAACACTGCAGCTGCCACCATGGGGAACTAACCCCATTCTCTGTCTTTCCCTCTCCACTAAAGTCTTTTCTGCCTTTCTCATCCTTCTCTCGAATTTGAATTGCTGTTGCTGTCTGGCTACCAGTTCCCAAACCGCTAATGCCTCAAACTGTGCTGGTCTCGGACGGGGATTTGATTCATATAGCGCCATCTGTAAATGCTCCAAAACCCTCAAAATTGAACGTCGTATTTGTAGGAAACGTTAAGCTCCTATCTTTCTCTGTCTATTTGCACCATTGCTTTAGCCAAAGACATGGCTCGACACCTCTCTCTTCCATTACAATGTAAGCCAGTGTACCTTCCGGCGGTCTAGCCTCACCTACACTTGCTGTAATGTACCTATCTCCCCTTAGGGCACTTCTCAATGCTTTGAAAAACTTCATCTTTTCTACTTTTTGCTTATTCAAAATCACATCAGGAAATGACTTTTAATCACAAGATTCCTTTCACCCACGTTCTCAACCAACTGCCTCTCACAGACGGCTGCCAATCCGTGCCCAACCCTTCTCACTAACCGACCTATCCCAGCACGGCTCCAATGATGTCACACGTACTGCGGCTGACAAAGTCTTGAGCCTTGTCTTCCTAAACTCCAATCCACACAAACCTAATGCAAAAGATTGCGAGCACCAATCAAAAAACAAAAACAAAAAAAACCAAATCTGATGGTTTAGTATAGGAAAGGTAGCACAACCGCTTCAGAAACCTTACGAATTTTCACTGATGGCTCCTTTTACGCATGCAGGTATTCCTCTTTCTCGGTCTCCCAGATTCACAAGCAAAGTTCGACCCGCAAATTTTACTCTCAACTGATCAATGGGTCTGTCCTGGTGCACATAGAACTCGCCAAATCTCAGTTGAAATTTTCTCTCTCCCACTTTAATTCACACACTGACTTGTTGACCATGCCCGATGAACCTACTAAACCACACTAATTGCAACATATGACCAAGTGTCTCATACAGTTTCCAATATACTCCGGAGTCTTAGACCACTCAGGGTCCGTACATCAACAACCATGTGGACAATTTTTGAGCACAAAGCGCCACACACATATGCAGTTCGACGACTTCCCTACTCTCACACTGCGGAGTACGCACACTCCTACTACAACTTCATTTGGAGCATGCAAACTCCCTAAAGCCCTCACGTATGTCATAATTCACCTGCGATTTGCATAAGCTTGGGTAAGCGCAACCTATTTAACTCACTCTATCACTAGAACGCCGGGAACATCCTCAACAATCAATAGCAGGATCCAGGATCTGGGAAAGTCATTTCTGGGCTTAAGGGAACATTCTTTTCTCTCCAATTATCATTATTGAAAAGTAAAATCCAAATCTTAACAATAATAGACTCTCAAAAGGACCAACTTCAAACTGCTCCCATAACTGGGAGCACCTGTCACTGTATACTGCACGTCTATAGTAGGCTCCTAAGGAGACGAACCATCAATCTCTTACCATCTCTATTATCACTCTTTACCGGAAACCTATGGCAAGCTCTAAAGGAGACAAATCATCAGTCTGCTACCCTAACTGTTAGCACGTCAGACCTTAATAAGTATACTTACAAAGGGACGCAAATAGGTAGATGAACCTTTTGACTCGCAATTACGGAGTTCTTACCATAGCTCCAGTACATAATCAATACACAATAATCATAAATCATTAGTAATCAATAAAATCAATAATCAATGGAGTCAGTAAATGTCACACACCATGACCTTTCAGCCATGAATAACCACACCTTTAGTAAACGTTTAGTAAGTTTATTTCCCCATATTAACAATATTAAGGTCATGTAAATTAATCTCAAAATCAAACGAAACACATTACAGAAACAACACTGGTTGTCCAAAGCGGCAGAAGAAACACAATCTAATCAGAGCTTGAACCACAACACATTCTAAGGTTACAGTGCAAATCAATAGCAGAGTCAGCTGCGACAAAGTTCTAACATACATGAAGATTATCATCAGCCTGTTGGGCTTCATGCAAAACATTAAGTAACAGAAATTTAGAAAAACATCTAACTATGGCTCTATCAAAACAGTGCAGTTGGTATCTACAAAGAAAAAGCATAAAATGCATAACAGTCACAGTCTATCATTATATACCTATCCTAGGTATGGGTCAGAAAAACAGAATCAGTCTTCGTCCTCAGGTCATCAGCTGATCAGCAAAACATCTGGCTCTCGGTTAGAGAGTATGACCCAATTGTTAGTATGACAGTCTCTCTCCCAAAATCTCAATTCTCTCCTACAGTTCTGAAGTCTCTTCTTTCTGTGGCATTGTTATATCAAAGTCACCTAAACTATCCCCTAATTCCCTATTGGTCAGTTAATCGTATGTTCATACTTTGTCCAATATTTCTATACCAAAACTATGAATTCTAGTATTTCACTGTTCACATGCAGTTGATTGGTCCACTTTACGATGTTCTCATCATCCAGCTCATCAGGTAACAATATTGTTGCATCTTCAACTCCGGTCAGTATCTTCATTGTTCTTGTCCTGGGATAGTCAGTCTCACACACATTGCACCAGAAATTTTACATTAGCAGGAATATCATCTCCTAGCAGTCGGTTCTCATGAAAAGCTTCCATTAATCACATTTAACAAGACAATGGACATTTCACAGTTTAATTCACCCAGTCAGCATTTTTTATTAAATGCTCAGAAATACAGCTTCTGCATGAGGCCTGGCAAAATAGGCCAAGACACTCGCTAAGGGAAGGCCTAAAATTAATAAAGCTAAAGCATGCTTCATAATGCCTAATATGACATATTATTACATTAATCTAGTACATATTCAATATTTCATAAATATTAATCATTAATTAGTACATTTCGTTAACATTGGTGGGCATTCTTCGAGGTCACATTTTCAAATGCATGCATTATTTTTCTACGTTAATTCGTTTTCTACATAAACTTATTATTCAAAATACACAAACATTCATTAATACTTTAATTAAAACACCTGCACTAGCACCACCTCACAATAACTTCCAGAAATCTTGCTGCAGAATGGAAATAAATTACCGGTAACCAAGTTATTAGACATTTTATTTCGGCTTCACAGTTTTACCTGCGGGTATCGATTGCCCCCTAACCTGAAATCAGTCAGCAGTCATTTATATAATGCAGGTGCTGTTGTCGTATGGGCCCACCACAACAGTGGCCAGAAATACCACGTAGTTGAACCGGGAAAGCAGAATAAGCGGAAACAGTCGGGTGGGGGTCCTCACAGATATTGGAATGTCTGTGAGTAATTACATTATTACCAGTGTGATCCTGTGTAACCACCAAGAGACCCTTCTTGACTGTGCTGATCTGTTCCCCCAGACACACCCGATCAGGGATCGAACAGTAAACAGCAATTCATGCCTCACACACATATCCATACTGCCTTCAGACCGCAGTGTGCAGCCCCTCAATCTACAACTTGCTGCCGTTGCTGTCACGCTGGTGGTACTGTGTTAATCACAGTCAACACATTAATCAGATGTCTTCGCATCTTGTCATTAACTAGACATATGATTATGCAGTTTTGATACATTTTATCCTGATTTTGTTGATTTAAAACAGGTACAGAAAAACAGGCACAACTGACCTCCGTGCGATTGTAAACCGATAGTTTGGAAATGTCTTGTGTGACATGTAACCTCTTGTCCAATTTCCTCTATTTCTCTTTTACCTCAGAAAACATTTCACTCCTGTCAAACCAGGCCTAGTACTGTTTACAGAGCTGCGCATTGTAAATAGCTTGCGGTGTTAGATACGTCAGAAAATAATTGAATTTTGATGTAATTATGGCGTAAACAGGAAACACAAATAACCAAGTACAGGGCAGGCATAGACATTAAATACATATTTGCAAATCCATGTGGCCGGTACCACAGCAGAATATCACAAGGTGCCCAGGCTCCAGGAAGTCCTTCGTTTGCTGATTTTACAGTGTCGGGTCTGTAATCATCGTTCATTTACAAGCAGAGAAAAAAATACACAAGACGCACGTTTTGAGGCAGTCAAGCGCACAGCAGAACATTTACAACGAACTGTAGCGTTAAGGAAAGCTTGTCTTTTCTGCATAGGAAACCTCTGTTTTAGAGCTCCTCTACATGTACACTTGTGACAGACAGCACAGAGCACGAGTTAACCTAATGTGAGCGCCAGGTCGTGCTTTGATGCCGGGGCCGAGCTGTCCATTCTGACACCCTGGCATTTTACGGGTGGGGTTCTGGCCTGCAGGGATGCTCTCTGAGCTGTGTGGGTGCCATCACCCAACCATTCCCCAACTGGGCTAATCCGATTTACGGCCTCCTCCAATGTGCGGCTGGTGTGAATATTTATCCTACACTGATTTCAGTTTCCAGCTGGGCCTTTCTCATTGCGCAGCCGTTTTATCACATACCAGCACATTGCGAATCCTGTGGTGCAAAGGTTTGAGCCTAATTTCACATTCTGAGTCAGGTGCAAATTGTACTTCTACCGTAGATGTTTCCCTATGCGACTCTCTCGAGCGATTAATTGGGGAATTTTCGAGGGCAAAACATGGTGGAAAAGGCAATTATTCAGCATTCAGGAATACAAAACTGAACCTTATTTCACTTTTCAACTTGTGAAAATTGAATTCAGGAGGCAAAATACCTGGGGCTATCCCGTTACCCTGCTAAGAGTATTTCCCCCTGACTGTTTTACCGCTCGATTATTCCGGGGGTCTCTGAATGACCCTGATAGCAATGCAGAGTGGGTCATTCTGGGATGCTGAGACTGTGAATGCCATACTGCTGGACAGATAAAAGGGAATCCCCTGCCTCAGTCAACTGTAAATTAAATTTGGATTCTGAAAGTAGGAACTGGCTTAGTGAGTAGCCTACTTTGTAATATTGGAGAAAACATTTAGGGGCAGATTTTTTAAGGACAGTGGCACTGCACCCAGTGCAGCTCCACATTCCTCGCGCCCCTCTACCTCCACTATGTGTGCGCTGTATCTAAGATACGGCGCACCATGGTGCAACATTGTTGACGCTATTGATGTACGGTTCAGGGTTAGTGCCAAAATGTTGGCGCTAATCCTGAGCAGTACATAGGGGCCCATTTTAAACAATGGTGTGCTCCTTTTAACGCCTGCTTTGAGCTGGCATTAAAAGTGCCAAAAAAAAGACGCAAAGAAATCTCTTAGATTTCTTTGTGCCATTTTTTCATCCCCCCCTAATAGGGGAACTGCCCCTTTGCATTTATTATGCCTGGCGCATGCATAATGTAGCGCAAAGGGTTACAAAGTGGTGCAATACATACATTGCGCCACTTTGGAAATCTGGTGTGGGGAAATGGCCACCTTGGTGTAAAAAAAGTGATGCTAAGGTGGCGCCAAAGTGGCCTTAGGCCCACTTAAATCAGGGCCTTCGAGTTCATTAACAGCTGACATCCCAAGAATGATGTCTGAGCCCAGGGCCGGCTTTCAGGTGGTATGAGCGGTGCGGCTGCACTGGGTGTTGGCCTGGATTGGGGGGCGCTGATCTCAGGGGCACTGCGAAAAGCAATAACTTAGAAACTTGCGATTTAAAAGCACCTCCTGAAAAGTTCCTTGCATGTCCAGCCTTCAGGAAGCAGTTAAAATGTCAAGATACCTCTTGTGATTAATGTTCCTGCTAGGGGGAGAGAGAAGGGAGTTTAGTCTAGCTGCAGCTTTGACTTGCCAAAAAGCAGCGTAGATGGTTAATATGCCTACTGCAAAGAACTATGTTTTAAGTGGATAGCTAAGTGGATTAGTAAAGTTTTACAAGTGCCTTTAAAACAAATGAATGTATGTGAAAGAGAGACTATGGAGAGATGAGGGGCACATTTGCCGGGTGGTAGTGAGGAAATCTGAGGAGGGTGTCATGGAGTGGGGGGCCGCCAAAAAATACTGTCACCACCAGCGCTAAAGCCGGCCCTGTCTGAGCCCTAGGGATTTACATAAATCCGCGCTCCCCGGAGAGTTTTGTGCAAATAATCAGCCATTGAATTTACTCTTTCTAGTACTGTGACCAAAATGGTGACTATTGTGTTTAGGAATTCTGCAGATTATGGTATTTTGATCTGTCTCTTAGGAAAGGCCAAATGTAATGCAACGTTGGCACTTCGGTTGCAGGGGGAGAATATTGTGAAGAACTGCTAGAGAATAGACCTTCCAAGAAGGGAAAACATTATTTAGATCAGATTGAGTTACAACAAAGATGGAGTCATATGTTCTTTGTGAGTTCATGGATGCTGCTTCTCGGGCTGTCTATCCTTTTCCTCGGGATTTGACTATTTCTTGCAATATGAGGACATGCCTTGAGCGAATTCCCCTCATCATGAAGCTCCAATACAGCATACAAAATGAAACATGACATTTTCTTTTCCTGAAATTCATTTCATAATCATGACGTTCTGTTCCAACACATGCCACTCACAATCTTTTGTTGAAAAGAGAGAAATCCCCAAACCAGTCTACAGTATTGGACTATGTTCACCCATAGTCCTAGTGGCAAATATTATTATTTAGATGTCTATCAAATTAAGGTAATAAAACATTATACTACTTCCAGAAGGCAATCAAAAGAGGAAATAGATCGTTATAAAAATAAAATCACAACACTGGTGTGTACTCTTCATTTAGCAATTTAAAAAAATCCAAGAGCTATAGCCATGTCCAGAAACTTCATTTCAACCGTCAGGGATTTGACTAGTTTCGAAGTCAAAGCACTATTGTTGATAAGGATTAAGAAAATGACGATGACGTGCAAGATATAAAAAATCTAATCTAATAAAATATGTATACAAGTGCATTTCAAGGTATGAGCATACCAGCATATCCCTCTATCCTTTTTTAGTTTCTCAGGATCAATTATGAGGGGTTAATACCGATCCTGATTTAAGAATGTCTATGTTAGGAAGAAGTGAGATATAAAGAAACGAAATATCTGGCTCCAATGAGCATAATGTTAGGGAAACAGATTTCTTGCATTTTAAATAGTTTTGTTCCCTAAAATTGATGATTGAAGTGCGATCAAGTTAATTTTCTACTTAAGGACCCTTGTGGGATCCCATTAACATAATTAAATGACTGCCTTATTCAAGTGACTTTCAATTGTGTAGTCTTGGTCCAATTAGATTCACTATGGTTAATTCATTCCAATACAATACTGATATTTTATGTTGATCTCATTCAGTAAGGGGGTGCAAATAATGAAGTGAGTGACTTGCCACAAGAAACTGGCAAGACATTTGGCTATTTCAAGTCTGATGACTTGGATCAGGGTTCTTTGAGGGAGGACTAGTAGCTGTTTCCAAAAGCTGCTTTCTAAGGCATTCCATTACATTTTGGGATCCAAGATTTAGAGTTCAGCACCATAGAGCACTTGCGGAAGGAGTTTGTTTTTAAAAGGTAGAATTAGGGGATCTAATGAGAGTCCAACAAACATTTGAATAAATTTCAATATTCTACTCATAGATACTTTTTTTATAGAGGCAATAAAACTGTCTAAAAAAGAGTAGAATGTCAGACCTGTAATTATAAGAGCCCACCTTGTGCACCCTAGTCAAGCCTAGATACTAAAAGAAAGACCTGCGTTTCTTACCAAAAATGAAGGGCCTCATTTACAAGAAGCTGGTGCATCGCTCACTGAAGCACCAGTTTGCTTGCGTCGCCCTGCACCTCCTAATGACACCATGGTGGCGTTGTATTTGCAGTGCAGCGCACCATGGCGCTCGTTAACACAGCTGCGTCAGAATTTCTTACACAGTTGTGGCACTTTGCTGGACTAGCGTCAAACCATTTGACGTTAGTCCAGCAAAGCACGGGGAGGCCCATAGAACAAAGCACAGCTTCACTTTAACACCTGCCCTGAGCAGGTGTTAAAAAAAATGCCACTAAAATGAAGCAGTGAAATCTTGTAGATTTCACTGCGCCATTTGTAAGGGCCTCCTTCAGGGGAACGCCTCCCTTGCATACATTACACCTGGCGCAGGCATAATGTGGCACAAGGGTCTGCAAACTGGCACAATAGTCCCATTGCGCCAGTTTGTAAAATGACGCAGGGTGGGGGGCTGTTTAGCGCCGCTGTAGCCTAAAAGAAAGTGACACTACGGCAGTGCAAGAGGCTTGTAAATGCACCCTTAAGTTTTTTGTTTTATTGAGTTAATTGTGAGAACATTTTAGCACAATATTCATAAAGCAACAATAATTTCCTGTAAAAGATGATTTGGGTGCAATCTAATACTACTAAATCATCCGCAAATAAGAGACAAGAGATACGTACACCATCAATCTCTGGAGAAAAGAATCTTTTTCAGCAAATGTAGTAGATAAATCAGCCAGATAGAGTGCAAACTGGGTCGAGCCAAACACAATCCCGTCTTAAGCCATGTCTCTGTTCACGTGTCTGTCAATAATGTACTGTTTGAACTTTCTCTTAATTTTCTAAGGAGACCATTAAAGGGATTATGCATATGTCAAAATAAAAAGCCATTTGTCAAGTTACGTTTGACTTACTGTCAATCAGCCGAAGTCTCATGAACTGCAATAATTCAGTACACTTTTCTTTGAATGTAATAGAAAAAGCAATTAGCAAACAGAGACGCGCAATGAGTGACAAGGTACTGTCAAGCAAAGGCTACAACTTTACCCGAAATGAATCACTCTACTTCTTTTCCTACATGGAACTAATCATATTCCCTTTGCCATACCGCCTATTATAGAATAGCAAGTCAAATGGACACTTGGCCACTTTAGTTTTTACCACTGTTAATTCTTCCTTGTCAAAAACTGTAAAATACAAACGGACACTCCTAATAGCTTACTAACAAAGGACTTAAAATCCTTCATTGATCACTAGATGAAACCGCCTCTCCGGGTCTAAGGTCACACACTGGCCCTCATCAGTGTAAGGGCATTATGCTGAATCCGAGCTACACAAGGTATGCGGTCATCTCGTTGCTGCCATTTTGTAAACACTTACAACTTCGATGTTACTAGAATCCTTGCACTTTACCACCCGTGACAATCCACTGCAACGAGTACGAGGACTTCTGAATGCATCACTTAAGATTTGTTGCATGAAATATATTAACAATGTGTGCATGTTAGACCACTCTTCCTAAAGAAGGGAAACTTCGATTCAGTTCTGAGAGAACCATTTCAAGAAACTACATGTGTTGCAGTGGAAGCTTGCAAACCAAAATGTAGTTTGGCTTTTCATCACACTTCTGCTCTGGTTAACTTGTTTTTCTCTTGTGCACTGCCATGACCCTTGCATTTGAAACCATGAGCATAACAGTGAGAGCGACCTATATTGCACTGTGGTCCTCCTCTGTCTAGGAGCTAGCAATTCTGGATCCCTCCCATTTTTAATATATATTTATCCTGCTCAGTCTATGTTTTGAATTCAATGCTCTTATTTTATTGTGTGCGGGTTGCAACTTCTCACAGCTGGTCCACACAGCTCCTTTTTACACCAACCATGGCTCCACACAACTACAACTAGAGGCACACTGTTGCAGAGAACACTTCTTCAATCTTTTTAATCCACAATTATTACACCCCTGCAGCAGTACAATATCTTTTTTTTGTTTTTTCTTTGTTTCTTATTTTATTTATTTCCCGATTGGGCCTACATCCTAGGTATTTGAAACTTGTGGTGTTCCCTCAACATTCTTAATACCATATCTTTGAACACATCCATCTTCCATACTGTTCTTGTTCGTCCAATTTCTCCACCATTTCCACTGATCGTTCTTATGACCCTAAATGGACATACAATCCCTTGTCTTGATTTGAGCCTTTTGGAGGTATTGTTTGAAGCTACAATATATATTGTGACTCTTTCTGCCTTAATTTCTTTTCCCTGTCACTGCCCCGTTCTGCTTTTTTTGTATTAGGTCTATTGCGTTGAATGTCAACTGCTCCCACTTGCTCAAATGATGAGTTTCAGTGTGTTTATTAACAGCATTAATCATAACCTTGATGTGTTCTAAGATTCTTTGTTTCAGTTCACAAATCGTACTTCCAATATATTGTTTCCCACATGAACATTCAATTACATACACAACAATTCCCTTTGACAAGTTATATTTTGCCTGATCATCCATTTTCTATTGGTAGCTGTTCTAAATTCTTGCATATTCTTAGCAATTCTACCTGCCTTGCATTTTTCACAAACCCAGAATCCTGGGAGGGTCATCCCGTTTTTCTTATCTCTTTTACAATGGCTGTGCACCAATCTATCCTTTAAACTTTGGGTTTTCCTAAAAGTAATTTGAGGATAGTTGCCCACAATGTCTTTTGATGTTGCATCCAGTAGTAGTAACCCCCAATGTTTCTTAAGAATCCTTTTCAGTTCTTTTGCTTCCACCATGAATGTTATGACTAGTCTGATTGTTTTTGTTTCTTACTTTCTGTCTTTTATAGCCAAAATGTTTGTTCTATGCACTACTTCTACTTTATTCATTACCAATGAAGAAAGACTTACGTGGTCATTACAACCCTGGCGGACGGTGTTAAAGCTGCGGTAATACCGCAAACAGGCCGGCAGACAAAAAAAGGGAATTATGACCGTGGCGGAAACCGCCAACATAGACAGCCACTTTAACACTCCGACCGCCACGGCGGTACAGACAAGCAGCGCGGCGGTCACCGCCAACAAACAGGCGGAAGACAATGTACCGCCCACAGTATCACAACCCGCCAATCCGCCACCTTTTCCGGGGTGGATTCACCGTGGATAAAAACACGGCGGAAACAGCTTTTGCAATGGGAAAACGCTCACCTTAACACACTCCACGAGGAAGGAGGCCACCATGGAGCCCAAACTTCAAATACTCCCTGCGCTTGTCTTCCTGCTCCTCTACGAACACCAGCAATGTAGGCGCCGAAGACAACGGTGAGTACTGCACCTATGACATAGGGGAGGCAAAAGTCAGGGGGACACACACGCAACACCCCCACCCGCAACCCTACCCTCACCCACTACAACACACACACCAATGCATTTCCAAACAGCACAGTAACAACCCACAACCCCCCCGGAAGAATGCAAAGACAAAAGGAAATCAGTTCAAACATTGTAATGTATCAAAATACAGTAACCAAATATATACAGATATATATAAACATTTGAAAATCATACATCACGATTAGTACTGCAGGTATGCACATATCAATGTCTGTGGACCACTGGGCCCAAAATGCATGGGCGAGGCCCACACTAGATACCTGTCCACAAACAGAGAGAACACTGCAGGGGCATCAGATAGAAATACAACAGGCACCTCAGGGGGAAGGGAGGAGGGGGCACCTCAGCCGGATTACAGCACCACGCCAGATCCACGACGGGGCTCCATGCCCATTGATGTATCCTGGGGAGTGCAAAGCCACAGTCTCTCAAGTCTCTCCAGTAGGTGGTTTGCCAACTGTACCATCCTGGGGAGTGCAAAGCCACAGTCTCTCAAGTCTCTACAGTGGGTGGTTTGCCCACTGCTTTATCCTGGGGAGTGCAAAGCCACAGTCTCTCAAGTCTCTCCAGTGGGTGGTTTGCCTACTGCTTTATCCTGGGGAGTGCAAAGCCACAGTCTCTCAAGTCTCTCCAGTGGGTGGTTTGCCCACTGTACCATCCTGGGGAGTGCAAAGCCACAGTCTCTCAAGTGGATGCAGGTCTCCACTGGTTCTGGAGGGGGACTGGTGCCCAGAGTGCTTCATCCTGTGAAGGACAGAGAGAGTGAATGCAGGTCTCCACTGGTTCTGGAGGGGGACTGGTGCCCAGAGTGCTTCATCCTGTGAAGGACAGACAGAGTGGATGCAGGTCTCCACTGGTTCTGAAGGGGGACTAGTGCCGAGAGTGCATCACGCTCCCCGTGACGGTCCCAGTTCCGTCACTGTCCCAGCAGCACATGGGCTAACGATGCTTGATTTGGCGGTCTTTGCCCTGTTCAGCGGTCTTCACCATGGCGGTCTTTGCCCTGTTCAGCGGTGCTTAGCCATGGCGGTCTTTGCTCTGTTCAGCTGTGCTTTGCCCTGTTCAGCGGTCTTCACCATGGCGGTCTTTGCCCTGTTCAGCGGTGCTTGCCTTTGCTGTCTCTGACCTGTTCAGCAGTGCTTTGCCCTGTTCAGCGGTCTTCACCATGGCGGTCTTTGCCCTGTTCAGCGGTGCTTGCCTTTGCTGTCTCTGACCTGTTCAGCGGTGCTTTGCCATGGCGGTCTTTGCCCTGTTCAGTGGTGCTTGCCTTTGCTGTCTCTGACCTGTGCAGCAGTGTGTGGAATGACGGTCCCTCAGTGCTCAGCGGGGCTGTGGCTGCCGGGGCCCTCCAGGTCACTGACGCTGGCGGTGGTCTCCGGACCAGTGACGATACTGCTGCCCTCCAGGTCACTGACTCTAGCGGTGGTCTCCGGACCCGTGACAATACTGCTGTCCTCCAGGGCACTGACTCTGGCGGTGGTCTCCTGACCAGTGACGATACTGCTGCCCTCCAGGTCACTGACACTGGCGGTGGTTTCCGGACCAGTGACGATACTGCTGCCCTCCAGGGCACTGACTCTGGTGGTGGTCTCCTGACCAGTGACGATACTGCTGCCCTCCATGGCACTGAATCTGGCGGGGGTCTCCGGACCAGTGACGATACTGCTGTCCTCCAGGGCACTGACTCTGGGGGTGGTCTCCTGACCAGTGACAATACTGCTGCCCTCCAGGGCACTGACTCTGGCGGTGGTCTCCGGACCAGTGACGATACTGCTGCCCTCCAGATCACTGACTCTGGTGGTGGTCTCCGGACCAGTGACGACAGTGCTGGCGGTGGCGTCCTGGCCGGCGGGGAGGATGGCGGCCTTCTCCGCCGTGCTGCTCTTACCAGACTTTGGAGACTTCTTCTGCCCCTTCACCACCTTGGGAGGAGTCACAGCTGACTCGGCACTCCCCCCGGGACCCTTGTGAGCTGTTTTGCCGGCAGGAGTCTTCATCCTCTCCCGTCGGCCACTTTCCAACTTAAGGTGCTTTACAGGGGGTGGACTGGCAGTGCTTTGTCTCCGTGTCACACTGGCTGCCCTGGTGGCCGGTGCACTCCACACACCTTTAACACGCACCACTGGTACCGGACTTTTTTTGGCTGAGGTGCTACTACGGGACCTTTGAATTGGAGGGGTGGGGGTGGTGGGAAAGAGGTCAACATTGCTGAGGAAGACTTTCTGATGAACACTGGGATGGGTAGCTGGAGGGGGTCTGGGAGTGGAGGAAGAGGAGGTGGTTGTAGGAGGTGTAACTTTAGGTGATTTGGGTGCAGGTGCAGGTACTGGAGGCTGTCGTGAGGTGGATGGATGTTGGGTGTGTGGGTGCCCGCGTTTGTGTACTTTGGGAGGGGGCGTCACAGACACACTGGGAGTGGACACAGGGGACGTGTAAATGGTAGTGGGGGTGGTGAGTGCAGGTGGCGGGGTGTGGTGCTGGGTGTTCTGGTGCGAGTCCTAGTGCCTGTAGATGTAGTGCATGCAGGTGAGAGTGTAGACGACACTGGGAGGGAGGAGGGAGACGACGAGGAGGGGGACACAGTGGAGGCAGTGGATGTTGCTGTGTCTGTATGTGGGTGATGCTTGTGTGAGTGCCTGTGGGATGTGTGGTGCTTATGTTTGCCTGAGCTACTTTTGTGTGTTGAGGTGTATGCATGCTTGTCTGATGGTGTGCTTGGGATAGGCTGGGGTACAGGGGATTGGGTCTGGGTGGAGGAAGTTGGAGGGGGGAGGCTAGACACAGGGACAATGGCTGGCATCAGTGCTCAGGCCAGAAATTGCAGGGTTCGATGATGGGAAGCCTGACCAGAATGAATGCCCTCCAGGAATGCATTACTGTGTTGCAACTCCCTTTCTACACCATGGATGGCATTCAAAATGGTAGACTGCCCAACAGTGAGTGACCTGAGGAGGTCAATGGCCTCATCACTGAGGGCAGCAGGGGTGACAGGGGCAGGGGCTGAGGTGCCTGGGGCGAAGGTGATGCCCACCCTCCTGGGTGAGCGGGCACGGAGCGAAGGCTGAGGGGCTGCTGGGAGGGCGGTGCTGGTAGGGGGGGTGGCGGCTGTACCTGTAGAAGTGGGGGGCAGAGATGGTGCCGCCACCACAAGGAAGCTCCCATCGGCGGACGAGTCCGTGTCGCTGTTTGCTGATCCGGTGACCGACGTGAAGCTCCCCTCGCCCTTCGTCCCACTGGTGTATTCAGAGTCTGTGGTGTGGCCCTCCATGGCCATGTGGGATGCAGCTCCCTCATGCTCCGGTGCCACTGAACCTCCGCCTGATGATGCTGATGCACAAAAGAACAGGGAGAGCACAAAAAGGGGGGGGATGACAGAGGAAAGACAGGTTGAGTGCATGGCTTACCGCAACCGATGGCGGACAATACAGACACAGCAGCCCCCTGCACTATGCCGTGCTCTTGGCCTCTACAGATGCAATTCCTGGGATATGGCCTACATGGCTATGAGTGTCATCTGTCCACGTAGATGACACAGGGGCATGTATACCTGTACTTGGCACTCTACAGAGGTGGGGTGGAGGGCCACAGGGCCATGCCTTACGAAGGGGCCTAGCCTACGTAACTTGCCCTGGCCTAGGGAAACCCACAGCCCTCCTCCCCACCCAGACCCCTCCACTGCGCGCAAAGTCCACAGAATGAGAGTGTACTCACCCTCTTGTGTCTGCTCTGATGCCCTCAAGCGCCTATCCAACTCCGGGTAGGCCACCACCAGGATCCAGAACATCAGGGGGGTCATGGAGCGACGGGCACCCCTCCCACGTTGGGAGGCCATCCCCAGCTGAGCCTCCGCCGTCTTCTTGCTCCAGCGGCGAATGTCCTCCCATATTTTACGGCAGTGGGTGCCCCGTCTCTGGTGGACCCCCAGGGTCTGGACGTCCTTGGTGATGGCACGCCAAATGTCCTTCTTCTGGTGGGCGCTGACCTACATGACATGTACACAGGAAGAAGAGAAGTCATTACCAACTGCACCGTCGAAGTGAGTGGCCCCCACACCTACCATTGCCATGTGGCACATGCATTCACAGTCCTTCATGGTCGCTGAACTCTGCCCCCTTCCTACTGACATCCAGCCCTCTCCACCCAGCATAGCCCATACAACGTGCTCCCTGTGTACTTACCTGTTGGTCTGGAGGACCGTAGAGTAGCGTGTACTGGGGGAGGGCCCCGTCGACTAGCTTCTCCAACTCCTGAGCAGTGAAGGCAGGGGCCCCTTCCCCGGACGTAGCAGCCATTGTCTCTTCCAGACCGAGGTCACAGCAGCACTTGAGGTGTAGGTCCTCTCCTGTCGAAGATCAGGTATCGAGTGATTGAACAGATAGAAAATGGCAGTCACGTCCGCGCGGTGACATCCGCGGCGGTGCGTATCATCACCACCGGCGCACTTCATCATTGGCTTCTGGGACCCATAGGGTCCAATGTTAACCAATGCAGCATTGTGCAGCGGTCTATGACCGCCTACCGCGACGGTGTACAATGCCAGCGCAGATACCTCACATCCCATTGTCCCACTTTAGAGGTCAGACAGCCGCCATTTCAGGGGCCCACATGGCTTCATTTACTACTGCGTCACACATACCTAGGCCTACACTCAACACACATACAGGAAGAGTTTTGTATTTGGTGTCGTGTTCTGTAGCTGTGGGTACATACCTGAGAATTTGTTGACTCTGTGGTCGCTGTTGTCCTTCTTAGGCACCATCAGCTGGGACATTTGAGGAGATGGCGGAATCCTCCGGTGTACCGACCGCTGGTGGACCTGTTAACAATGGAGGAGCGACATTTGATCATCACCTACAGGTTTGACCGTGCCACAATCCAGGAACTGTGTACCAAGTTGGAGCCAGACCTGATCTCACCAATCCGCCATCCCACAGGAATACCCCCTGAAGTGCAGGTGCTATCAGTGCTCCATTTCCTTGCAAGTGGATCATTTCAAACAACTGTGGCCATGGCATCAGGGATGTCCCAGCCTATGTTTTCCAACGTGTTGTCCAGAGTGTTGTCTGCCCTGCTGAAACACGTAAGGAGCTTCATCATTTTCCCTCAGGTGGAGGATTTGGCTACAGTGAAAGGTGACTTCTATGCCCTTGGACATATCCCCAACATCATAGGTGCTATTGATGGCACCCATGTAGCTCTGGTCCCCCCACGCAGGAGTGAACAGGTGTACAGGAACCGGAAGAGTTATCATTCGATGAATGTACAGATGGTATGTTTGGCAGACCAGTACATCTCCCAGGTAAATGCTATGTTCCCTGGCTCTGTGCATGACGCGTACATCCTGCGGAATAGCAGCATCCCGTATGTGATGGGTCAACTCCAGAGGCACCAGGTGTGGCTATTAGGGGACTCTGGTTACCCCAACCTGTCCTGGCTATTGACCCCAGTGAGGAATCCCAGGACCAGGGCAGAGGAAGGCTATAATGAGGCCCATGGGCGGACTAGGAGGGTGATCGAACGCACCTTCAGCCTCCTGAAGGCCAGGTTCAGGTGCCTCCATATGACAGGTGGTTCCCTATTCTACTCACCAAGGAAGGTGTGCCAGATCATCATCGCCTGCTCGATGCTTCACAATCTTGCTTTGCGATGCCAGGTGCCTTTTCTGCAGGAGGATGGTCCAGCTGACGGTGTTGTGGCAGCTGTGGAGCCTGTGGACAGTGATGAGGAGGAAGCTGAGGAAGAAGACATAGACAACAGGGAGTCAGTCATACAGCAATATTTCCAGTGACACACAGGTGAGAATTTTTTTTTTACTATTACATTCACTTTCACACTTCTACCTTTATCCTGTCTGTCAATTAGAAGCAGTATTTGGTAACTGAGTTGTACATTTCCATTATGGTTTCACAAGTGTGGTTACCAACGTGTGTCATCTGCTTGCATCCTTCATGGACTTGTGATGTGTGACATAGGTATGTTGGCATTACATTTGAAAACGCATTTTGTCACTGCCATTGCTAATACACATTTTCAAAATCACAGACTGACTCCAGATTGTTTTGTGGTTCAAGGGTGTTTATTGAAGTGCTAATTATTGGAGGGGGTGGCAACATGGTGATGGGTGATGGTGGAGGAATGTCCATGGCAGAGCCCAGTCTATTAGTCTCACAGGTGCACTGCCCATATGGGCATAGGAAGTGGAGCTGGGGCAGTTCCAATCTGGACAGGGTAACAAAGTGAGACAGTGGGAGGACAATCAGGGTGGTCTCATTTCCTGGCGGGGGTCTTGCCATCTTGCTCTGTCCTGTTCCTGGATCTCAGGGACCGCTTGCGGGGTGGTTGTCCGTCTGCAGGGGGTGGGGTGCTGGTGTGGTGGTCCTATGGTGGGGCGTCCTGTCCACTAGCGCCGGCAGAGGTGGTGGGCAGTTCATCGTCCATGCTAGTGTCAGGGGCCCCTTGGAGTGCCACGGTGTCCCTCATGGCCTTTTGTATGTCCTTCAGCACCCCTACGATGGTGCCCAGGGCGGAGCTGATGGTTCTGAGCTCCTCGCTGAACCCCAATACTGTTCGTCCTGCAGGTACTGGGTCTCCTGAAGCTTGGCCAGGACCGTAGCCATCGTCTCCTGGGAGTGGTGGTATGCTCCCATGATGGAGGAGAGGGCCTCGTGGAGAGTGGGTTCCCTTGGCCTGTCCGCTCCCTGTCGCACAGCAGCCCTACCAGTTCCCTTGTGTTCCTGTGCCTCCGTCCCCTGGACCGTGTGCCCACTACCACTGCCCCCAGGTCCCTGTTGTTGTTGGGCTGGTGGGTTATCCTTGGTTCCCTGTAGTGGTGGACACACAGCTAATTGACGTGTCCTGGGTACGGAGGTATGGGCCCGCTGGGTAGGTGCTGTGCTGGTGTTACCAGAGGGTGGAAGGTCAGTGTTGGGCTGTGCCTGTGCAAGGGGAACCGACTGTCCCGAGGCCCACAATGGTCCGGGCTGGTCATCTGGATCCAGTTGGCCAGAGCTGCTGTCGTCACTGTGGGCCTCTTCTGTGGGTGGAGTGGAGATGTCTGGACCCTCCTGTGTGGTGACATTACATAGTGGTACTGCAGGGGTATAAGAGCATGATTATTGCATGTGTGTGTGTCATGGTGTGCAATGGGTGGGTGTGCGTGTACCCCAGTGCAAGCATTCCTGTGTTGGGGCTTGTATGATGATGGTTGGGGGTTGTCATGGGTATGTGCAGTGAGCATGCTTTAGTGCTGGGTGTCCATGCTTAGTTGTGTCATGCAGGGCTTGGTGTTGGGATGTGTGGTTTGTGTTATTAGTACATTAGTGAGGAGTTGGAATGATAGGGGAGGGGGTGAGGGTGGGGGTGTGTGATAGCATGCAGGTAGAGTGGGGGATATGATAGTTAAGATTAGACTTACCAGTGTCCATTCCTCCACCGACTCCTCCGAGGCCCTCTGGATGCATGATGGTCAAGACCTGCTCCTCCCATGTTGTTCGTTGTGGGGGAGGAGGTGGGGGTCCGCCGCCAGTCCGCTGAATCGCAATGTTGTGCCTGGAGACCACTGAACGCACCTTCCCCCGTAGGTCGTTCCACCTCTTCCTGATGTCCTCCCGATTTCTTGGATGCTGTCCCACAGCGTTGACCCTGCCGACGATTCTTCGCCATAGCTCCATCTTGCTGGCTATGGAGGTGTGCTGCACCTGTGCTCCAAATAGCTGTGGCTCTACCCGTAAGATTTCCTCCACGATGACCCTGAGCTCCTCCTCGGAAAACCTGGGGTGTCTTTGGCGTGACATGGGGTGGTGTAGGTGATGTGTGGGGTGGTGTATGTGTTGATGAGTGTGGTTATGTGTGGTGGTGTGGGGTGTTTTGAGCGTGGATGTTGTATGGGTGATGGTGTTGTGTGCCTCTGTGTGGTGGGGTTGTCTGTTCTGTGCTCTCTCTCTGGCCTTCGTCATTCAGTTTTGGTCGTAGGGGTTTGTGGGTGATGTGGGTGTGTGTTTTATATTGTGTTGGGTGTGTGGGAGTGGTGTTTGTATGTGTATCAGGTGTGTGTATTTGGAATTGTCCAATGTGGCGGTGTTTTGGAGATGTGTGTGTATTTTGAGCGCGGCGGTGTGTACCGCCAATGGAATACTGTGGTTGAAAGACCGCCGCGTGGATTCGTGGGTTGTGATAGCATGGGCGTGTTTCTGTTGGCGTGACGGTGGAGGTTTTGTTTTTGCCAGTTTATCACTAACCTTTGGTGTGGCAGACTTGTGTGGGTGTCTGACTTTCGGCGGATTCCGTGCTGTGGGTCATAATAGCTGTGGCAGAATTCCGCGGCTGCGGCGGTGTATTGGTGGTCTTCTGCACGGCGGTAAGCTCCTTTTACCGCCAATGTTGTAATGACCCCCTGAATGTCCGAAACGTGCCGTGGAATGTATTGCAGACTGACTGCATAGGTTTTGGTTGTGTTTTACCATTAAAGTGTGATGGAACGTGAGTGCATCTTTGCTTTGGGGCATTTTGGATGGATATGGATACTGGCTGCCCAGCTGGAGACAGTGCACCACCACAAAATGGAATGTGGGTCTGGCTCGATCTTTCATTGGAGTCGAGTAATACCGTTCTGTGGGTTATCTTAATTTTGTGACTAAATCCATAAATGCAGCACTTCAAGCCCAAATTTATGGTGAAAATTGTATTAACTACATGTACTGTCATGCATTGAAACTCACTGAGGGTCTCACTGAGGTCGAAATGATTGTTAATTAGGTGGGCAATATGGAGTAGTTTTAGTTGCAGTGCCGGACCCCATGAAGAAGGACGTAATGTCCGAAATGCATTGAGAAATGTATTTCAGAGTAACTACACTGGATTTGGTTTTGTTTTTACCATTAAAGTGTGACAGAACACAAGTGCATCTCTGCTTTGGGGCATTTTGGATGGACATGGAAAATGGCTGCCTGTCCAGAGAGACTGCACCACATGCAAAATGGAATGCCGGTCTGGCTCAGTATTTCACTGGAGCCCAGTAAGAACGTTCTGTGGGTTATATTAATTTTGTGACTAAATCTTTAAATGCAGCACTTCAACCCCTACTATAGGGTGAAAATTGAATTAACTAATGTACCATCATGCATTGAAAGTCACGGAGAGGCCCACTGACGTCGAAATGACTGTATTTGGCAATATGGAGTTTTAGTTGCAGTGCCAGACCCCATGAAGAAGGATGTAATGTCTGAAATGCGTTGGGGAATGTACTGTAGAGTGACTACATTGGATTTGGTTGTATTTTGCCATTAAAGTGTGATGGAACGGGCATGCATTTCTGCTTTGGGACATTTTGGATGGACCATAACTACCTAGTGGTGGTTGCCACTAGGAAGGTATAGTTAGGACCTAGCTTCTATAGAAAAAACATTCTTTGACTTGTGTGTATCTTTGACGCCGGTTGATGATTCTTCACAAAATGTTCCTCAAAAATTCGACAATCACTTGAGATGCTGTCTGGAAAGTTTCAAGTTGAACTGTCAAGCAGAGGCGGAGAAGGAGGGGGGAGGTCCCAAAATGCGTTTTCCCCATGCATTTTTCCATAGGGATTTTGAACACAACTATGGCCCGAAACACTGGATGGAATTACACCAAATTTGGCAAAAAGGTAGCTCTTGGTCCAGAAAGTAGTTTGGGAGATATTAAAGAAAAACAACATATCTATATCTATCTATCTATCTATCTATCTATCTATCTATCTATCTATCTATCTATCTATCTATCTATCTATCTATCTACATATATATATTTATATATATATATCTCAAATATCTATCTATATCTATAGCTATATATCTATATATATATATATATATATATATAGAGAGAGAGAGATATATATATATATATACATATATATATATATAGAGATATATATATGGACGCGAAGGCTTCACGAACCATCCCGATCTCATGCAGAGATGTGATTGGGTGCCAACATCAACATCAACCAGGAAGTGTTGGCAGCCATCTTGGGTTGGGGGCTTGGCTTCAGCAGAGTCCCAGAAAAAACATAAGAAAAAGAGGAAGGCTAGGGTCACCCTGTCCCCTTAACCCTGGTGTTGGGATCCCAGAGGGACCCCACCAGGGCAAAAAAGCAGTTTTTTAAAAACTTTTCACCGAACATCATGGCACATTCACAAATCCTTCTAAGAAGCCCTGGGGACCAGCACCTCCACAGGCTTTATTTAATATAATTACGGCGGGGTGCTGCACTGCCTCTCTCCTTGGCCTTATAGAGCCACGGGGACCACCACCTTCATGGGATGGCCTGTGATCAGAGAAGGAAGGGGTCATGTGGAACTCCCTCCTGGGCTTCTAATAAGCTCCGGGGACTGCCATCTCCTTAGGGCTTTGTTTATAATCATGGAGGGGTCCACGTGGCCCCCCTCCTGGGCCATATACAGCCCAGGGGATGAACACCTCCCCAGGGCCGGCCCGTGCTCAGAGAAGGAGGGGACCATGTGGCCCCCCTCTTGGAGCCAATTATGGCAGTGGGGACCACCGCGCCGGGCCAGCTCCTGCTATGTCCCAGGTTGCCCACCCCCGGGACCTAGCTGTTTGAGGTGACTTGGCAGGAGCTTTAACAGCTCCTGCTAAGTCATAGCAAACATGAACTTTGCTCCCAGGAAGCAAGAACTGTCAAACCACTCTTGCTTGCCGGGAGCAGAGTTTTCATCTGTTTCCCTGCCCACTTAGATGCGGGCAGGGAAACAGATGAAACAATTGCTCTCACACAGGGAGCTGCATGTTTAGCAGCTCCCTGTGTGTGAAAGCAATGCCAGCTCCAGCAGGAGGCGGGGAGCTGGCAGGGACCGCAAGCGAATTGAGGACCCCCATGGTCCCCAATGCTGCTGACTGTGTGCCCTGGGGGGCACTCAGGAGACATGGCTAGGCCCCAGGGATGGGGTACCTGGGCAAAAATTGGCCCGGGGATGGAAGTCACTTGGCCCACCTCCTCTAATCAATGGAGGCTGTGCCCTGGTTGATGGAGTCCCCAGGTACAAGATTAGCCGTGGAGGGGGGGGCTGCGCTCTGAAATCCTTCATGGAGGTGAATACATGTTATCTATTGGAGCACAATCTGTATGTGACTGTGACAAGTGGGTTCTTTCTTGCCCTCTACTGGTGAGAGCAGAGTCAATGGTTCTTCCTTTAAATTGCTACACGTATGCAAATGTGAAAATCACCTGGAACTCTGCCCGCTTGGCCCCGCATCGTCCCCCTTAGTAGTATGCAAATGTTTTCCTGCATTTTTGTCAGGATGATGGACATCTTAACAAAGGGCCTTCCAGACGTTTACCACCGATTTGGTTGGCACATTCTAAATGCCAAGGAATATGAGGACATCTCCACAAAACCAAGAACTACTTACCTCATATAGGTAAAAAGAAGGACCCTGGTTTGGTGGAGATTTACATCTGCGTAGTCTTGTTGGTTTCTGTATAGGAGGATTCATATTAACACAGAATTCTAGAGAAAGATACACCAGGACCAAACATGTTGTCAAAATGCACACAAGGTCACTAGTGACATTTCCTTGTGCTCCTTTGTAGTGTAGAATACATACTGGACATTTACCCAGGGAGTCAGATAGAACTTCACTTGGGTAGATATTTTGTGGAAAGCTATGGACTCTTGTTGGATAAAAGGGCAGGTGAGGTTCCTTTGTTGCCGAGTCACAGACACTCACACACCACTCACAGATGCACTCAGTCACTCACTCAGACACTCATGCACCCAATCACAGACCACTCAGAGACTCATGTACTCGCTCACAAACCCACTTAGACACTTGTGCACCCACTCACAGACCCACTCAGACATTCAAGCATCCACTCACAGACCATCTCAGACATTCATGCACCCACTCAGGCTCATTCACCCATTCACAGACCCCCTCGGGGACTCATGCACTTACTCACAGATGCACTAACAGATCCATATACCCACTTAAAGACCTACTCGGACACTCATGCACCCACTCACAGACCCACTCAGACACTCACACACCTACTCACAGACCCACGCAGACCCTCAAGCACCCACTCACAGACTCATTCAGGCACTCACAGACCCATTCACAGACCCACTCAGACCCTTCCACACCCATCCACAGACCCACTTAGACACTCATGCACACAATCATAGACACACTTAGACAATCATGTACCTACTCAGAGACCCATTCAGAAAGACATGCATCCACTCATAGACCTACTCAAAGAGTCATTCACCCACTCACAGACCCACTCAGAGTCCATGCACTCTCTGACAAACCAACTGAGGTACTCATACACACACTTTCAGACCAACTCAGAGACTTATGCATGCTGGGTTGGGTGGTTATAGGCGGATGGCTTCAAAGCCTGGCCGTGCGTGCCCCAGGGATGGGTGGTTATAGGGGGTTGGTAGCAGGGCTTGGCTGTCCCTTTGTGCATGGCCAAAGGCCATGCATGGCACAGGTTTGGGTAGTTATAGCGGGTGGCCCGCAAGGCCTGGCTGCAGGCCAGGCCATGTGGCCAACCCCTGCTGTGCATGGCCTTTGGCCGTGCGCAGCGGTGGTTGTATTAACATGAAGTAATTTAAATTACTTTAAGGTAAAAAAGCCATAGACATTCACTGAAAAAAACAAAGCATTACAGGGATGTTATAGTTAGGAAATAGAATTTAAAAGAAGGCCATAGAAATTCACTTAAAAACCCAAAGGTTACAGGGAAGTTATAGTTCGGATCTGAATTTACTCACAGAAAACCCTCAAAATTCAGCAGTTATATTTATGGTTAGCTCAAGTAACTATAACTTGTGCAATAAAGTAACTATAACTTGTGCCAGCTCCATGCACTGTTAATTACTTCACATATTACCCCAATCAGGACATTTTTGATAACCTCATTGATAATATCAATGTAACATTTACAGTAAAGTTAATGAGAGGAAAACTGTGCATGGCAGGGGCACGAGTTATGATTACCTTAGGGCACTAGTTATAGCTGTGTGAGTCCTAATTATAAGTCACTGAGCAGTGTTATTATGTTTGCCCTGGTCAACTCTCCACCCGTCTTTAGGCAAAGTCTGTGAATATCTAGGAACTCCTGATTTTGAATGTGTGACTCTGCAATAGCACTCACCATTCTTAGTATTAGAAAAGGACAAGGCAGCTAGTCTTTGTAATGTCAAAAGTGCTCCATGAATGTCAGATGACGCAAATTGACATTTGCATGGTATGTACTACTGCTGTAATGAATTCTCCTATGTTGTAGCCAGTGACCCGGATGAAATCCCTACAGGCCTCATTTACGAGGCCCTAGCCGCCCACTGCACCAACTGAGTGTCATTTTTTTTACGCTCTAGTGGTGCAGTATGCCAGCCCATATTTACAAGGCCACTCAAAGTTGCCTTACCTGGCTTTTTATGACCTTGGAAATATGGACCCCTTTCACGCGTATCACTGCTTGAAAGTAAATATGGACCCCTTACATGCATAACACTGCATGAAAGGGGCATTCACCTGGTGTTGCTTGGGGTGTTCCCAAACAACACTCATGGAACCCGAAGGAATCTAATGCATTCCCAGATTTACAAGTCTTGGAATGCATCAGATTCCTATGCCACCTCAGTGGTGGCATAAGACTGACGCAACGGGGAGACATATCTTTATTTCTCCCTGCTTTTCCTCTTTGTATGTGTGCTGCCATCTGCAGCACACATAGAAAGAGGAAAACACCTCTTGTGATACTTTTTGTGCAGGAAGGTGTCTCTTCCTGCACAAAAACAATTCTCCCCGCAAAACAGGCACCCCTACATCATTATGCAAGGAAGCCTGCATTAGCGCTAGGCAGAAATTTGTGCACCAGTGCAGGGGGAGAGGACAGAAATGTACTGTATCTGGTAGATACGGAGCATTTCTGCCCTGTTCCAGTGGCACCGGGCAGCACAGTAAGAAACTTGCTGTGCTGCCCGGCACCATGGGCCTCGTAAATGAGGCCCTACATATGCTCCAATATTTGGAAGCTGCATGCTATCCGCTTGATGAAACCCACCACATCTGGGTAAGCTAAAGCATCCATCTTTGACCTGTGTAACCATCACAGTTATGAGCTCTTGTTTAGGATCATTGCAGGCCATCTTCATTTTAAAAGCAAACTGGTAATTCCAGATGTAAATTATACTTTGCTTCACTGCAAAACCTTTGGCATTATTGCCCTGGTTTCTAATATGCCATAGTGTAGTAGCAGTAGTAATTTAGTTTATTAGTTAATTTAAACTGTAAACATACACAATTGTAGTATTTACGCGCGTGGTCTCGCGCATGGCCTCACGTTTGGAACCCCGATGGTGAAGGGGTTGCCAGGCGCTCGGGGGCAGCGCGAGCACCACGGGCAGAGAGCGAGGGAGAGACGGTTGGGAGACGGAGCGGCAAGCGGCTTGGTTCTGGGGAGGCCCGGAGACCTTTTAATAACGAAGAAAATAAAGGCATTTTGAACCTCACCGTGCTCATCATTTTTCCTCCGTTTTGCCCACAACATCGCGGCGACGAGATGGTCTGGTCTTCGGGCATGAAGAGCCCACGCATCATCTAACAAGTAGCTACGAAGTCGCCCCAGCGCCATTTTCGGTGCCAGCAAATTCGTGAGGGGATATCTATACAAAGGACGGCTGTTTTTTCAAGTCAGAAACTGGTTTTCTCCACCTCGTGGGAGGGGTTTCCTGCTCCGGTGTCACATCTACCAACCATAGAAAACATCTTCTGTGTTTGTGAGGTGGAGAGGTTACACAAATGAGGGTGAGACTTTGTTAAAGAAGAACTTTGTTTAACAGCCCCCTCTGCTGAACATTACAGTTTTTTTTTTTCCATTCAAGTTTAAAAAGGGAAAAGAGCACACTTAGGTGGCAATAAGGTCTGGTTGGATCATTTATTTATCTTCAACTAACAAAAACAGATATAACAAAGATTGTTACAATTTTGTTTTGTCTACAAGAATTCTGTAACTTATTGTGTTTTGGGGCACCATGCAATCCGTTCTGCCTCCACCGCCTTTTCTGGAGAGCCCTGGTGAACCACATATAGTATGGAAGCAATGGTATGACGCCTTTGAGACGTATTTAGGAGCAATAGGAGCATCACGGTACAGACCAGAACGCAAAAAGTGTCTCCTTCTCCATTCTATTGGCTATGAAGGGAGGGCTATTTTTAAGCACCTACCGGACTTACAACTTGACGATGGTGAAATGGATGAATACCAAGTGGCTATGAAAAAAATGAGTGTCAGGTTTGATACGCCTCCCAGCTTAGTAGTTGCTAGGCATACGTTTTTTAAAAGAGAACAACGCTCTGGCGAAGATGTTGACACTTATATTTCTGCGTTGCGTCTTCTGGCTGTGGAATGTCAGTTTGGAGAGCTGGGTGATCAACTTATTCGAGACCAATTCATTTGTCAAGGGACAGACAAGTCCATCCGACAGAAGTTGTTATCGTTGGACAATCCAACATTGACTGAAACTATAAGAATTGCAAAGAGTATTGAATCTTCGATCAAGTCCTCCAGAGAAATAGAACAGGCAAAGGACAACAGGGTCAATGCTATCATCAGCAGAGAAGATAAGAAAACAATATCCAAAGCAAATGGACAGAAGAACATTAAGTTTGCCAATTCTAATGTCTTCTTTAAACAAAAGAATGTTTGTTTTAGATGTGGGAATGCGTCTCATCAAAAAGGGGTTAAGAGTTGTCCCGCATGGAGTATCCAATGTAGGAATTGTGGCAGGGTTGGGCATTTTGCTAAAGTGTGTCAAGGTGGTAAGCGTGAATCTGTCATGACAGTATTGGATGAAAATGATGAAGTAGTGGAGCACCTCATGGAAGAGGTTCAGGATATGGTTCTAGTTGTTGATAGTGGGGTGGTTAAGTCTGGTGATCCAGATAACTGTGTGGATCCCTATGTGTGCGTAAGAGTTGGTGACAAGTCCTTGCGTCTGTTGGTGGACTCTGGGGCTAGGATCAACATGATCACCTTAGACTTGTTCAAGCAGAATTGGGAACAGCGAGCTTTGGAGCTACCGGACAGGGCTCCAGTGTCCTATGAAGGAAGGAAGATTGAGCTCTAAGGTTTTTTGAGGATATTCTTGAGTTTAGGGGACGACGTATACATGGGAAAGTCTATGTAGCAGCTAAAGGTTTGAACATTTTAGGTTGGTTCCATCAGGGACTGTTTGGAATGGTGTTGCGACCAGGTACGTCGGAACAGGTTGCAGTGATTAGAGAAATGGATGTGGTTGAAAGTCTACTCAATGAGTTTCCTAAAGGCTTCTCAGGTGAATTGGGAAAGCTGAAAGGTTTTAAACATAAGATAAAAGTAAAAATGAATGCCGCCCCTGTCAAACATAAGATTAGGTCGGTGCCTTTCAGGGTGAGAGAAGACCTGGAAAAAGAATTAGAGAGTTTACAGAACAAGGGGATTATAGAACCCATTGAGTCCTCTTTGTGGCTTTCTCCATTGGTTGTAGCGAAGAAAAAGAATGGAGAGTTGAGAATTTGTCTAGACCTGAGAGCGCTCAACAGGGAGATATGGGTGGACTCACATCCCTTACCCAATATAACTGAAATGTTGTCTACCATTAAAGGCGCAAAGGTGTTTACGAAGTTGGACTTGGCCAGTGCGTACCATCAGGTGGAATTGGATCCGGACTCAAGGTATTTGACAGCATTTGTATCACCTTTTGGCGTTTTTCAATTTTGTCGTATGCCTTTCGGGTTGGCATCTGCAGCCTCAGTGTTTCAAAGGATTATGTGTACACTGCTAAAAGGTATTTCCAATGTGCTGGTGTTTCAGGACGATGTTCTTATTCACGCACCCGATCTACAGGTACATAACAAGATTCTCAGACAGGTGTTGCAAAAATTCAAGGATCATGGTATCGTTCTTAGAAGGGAAAAGTGCCTGTTCATGAAGTCCTCTGTGGAATATTTGGGTCATGTGATTAGCCAGGAGGGAGTTGGCCCTAAACCTGGTTTGATTGATGCCATCAAGGCAGCACCCCCCCCTACTGACAAAGCTGGGGTGAAAGCGTTTTTAGGCATGTGTGAATTCTACTCTCGGTTTATACCGGAGTATGCTAGTCGGGTTAGAGTCTTGTCAAATTTGATGAAGGAGAAGACCAGTTTTGAGTGGAGTGCTGAATGTGAACAAGCGTTTGGGGATGTCAAAGTCATGTTAACTAAAGCCAAAGTGCTAAAACCGTATGATCAACAGTTCCAGTGTTGCCTAACGGTTGATGCTAGCAATATTGGATTGGGGGCTGTTTTGACTCAAATGGTTGAGTCTGACGAAAACACCATTGGTTTTGCGTCCAGAGTGTTAAGGGCACCAGAGGTGCATTACTCGGTCATCGAAAAGGAGTTGTTGGCCTGTGTATGGGCCATTGAAAAATTCAGAAGTTATGTGTGGGGAAGGCATTTTGTATTAAAAACAGATCATAAGCCTTTGGTTTCTATCTTAAAGGGGACAAACGATAAAACTGGTACACCTAGGATTGCTAGGTTAGTAGCTAGGCTCATGCAATACGATTTTGAGGTTATGCATATTCCTGGGGGAAGGAATATAAGAGCAGACTATTTGTCGAGGTTTCCCAGTCAGACTAGCCCGACGACTGATGAATTGGTGGATGATGAATGTTGTATGATTGCAAAGGTTGAAGTTGACCATGTTTGTGTGTGCTCTGAGACAGAGTGGAAGGAGAAGTTGACTGGAGACAATAACTTGTGTGCTGTAATGAAGTTTATTGTTGAAGGCTGGCCATATGAGAGAGATCTGGAGATGTGGATTCAGCCATTTTGGAAAATTTCAGATGAACTTACGATTGAGGAAGGCATTCTCTTGAGAAATGATAAACTCATTCCTCCAGAGGATTTGAGGTGTTCAAATGTGAAAAAGGCGCATGAAGGCCATTTGGGGGTTACTATGACCAAAAGACGTATACGTGATAGCTTTTGGTGGCCACGCATGGACGATGATGTTGAGCGATTGGTAAGAAATTGTGCTGTATGTTACAATTCTGACAAGGGTTTGAAAACGGCAACACCTCCCCTTATGCCTATTGTGTGTCCTGGAGGTCCGTGGCGAAAATTGGGGGTGGATATGGTGGGACCCTTTCACTTGCTCAATTCCAACCTACGGTATGCATACGTAGTGGTGGATTATTTCTCGAAGTGGCCATTTGTCAAATTTGTACAGGAGCCTAATGCTAGATCTTTAGTGACGTTTTTAAGAGAAGTGTTTATGAATGAAGGCTTTCCGGAAGAATTCAATTCGGACAATGGGGTTCAGTTCATGTCTGAGGAGTTTAAAGCATTTCTGAACCAAGGCTCAGTCAAACACCTGAGGTGTTCCCTCTATCAACCTCAAACAAACGGTTTGGTGGAGAGATTCAACCGTGTGGTGGGGGATTGTATCAGGTGGGCATTAAAGAATGGTTGTGATGTGTTGGTGTCGGTTCAGGCTATGCTTTGGTTTTACAGAACAACTCCTCATTCTACCACGGGGGTATCTCCCTTTGAAGCTTTGAAAGGGAGAAAACCAAATACCCAAATCAAACCTGGGTGGATGTCTAAGTTTTTTGAACAAATGCTAGTCGGAGATCGGGCTGAGGTTATCAAGGCCAATGTGGAAAGCAAGCAGTCTACTCAGAAGAGATACTTTGACATTAAGAAAGGGGTTAAAGAGTCACCGATTGCGGAAGGTGATTGGGTAGTGATAAAATTGCCAACGTATGTTAAGAAAGGTAATGCCAAATATTCCGAACCTGTTTGTGTTGAATGTGTCTTGGGCAATGCGGTGAGGGTTCAAGGCAACAAATGGTGGAACAAATCCAAAGTAGTTAAATTGACGGGCAACTGGGATTCTCAGGTTGTGACCAAGCGAGAGTTGGGGTCAAAAATGGACCTGATTAAATATGGAGACAATGGTCTTGTCTTACGCAGGAGTAAGAGAATATGCAAGTTACCTTGGAAATTCCGTCAATGATGATTTGGGCTATTTTTTTTTGTGGAAAGGTTGTCAACAATAATGCTTATCTTTAGCGTGTTAGTTAGTGTGTTAGTTTCTTTGTTTTTATTTGAGGGGGGGTGTTCAATGTAGTATTTACGCGCGTGGTCTCGCGCATGGCCTCACGTTAGGAACCCCGATGGTGAAGGGGTTGCCAGGCGCTCGGGGGCAGCGCGAGCACCACGGGCAGAGAGCGAGGGAGAGACGGTTGGGAGACGGAGCGGCAAGCGGCTTGGTTCTGGGGAGACCCGGAGACCTTTTAATAACGAAGAAAATAAAGGCATTTTGAACCTCACCGTGCTCATCATTTTTCCTCCGTTTTGCCCACAACAACAATCCAGCAATCTTAAAATCTTACATTCATTTACAGGACTACAATATTACGAAATTAGACATACGTTCAACAATCATTAAGTCGTACTTTTGTCTGAACACTAAAAAGTAGAAAAATTAAACAAAATAAAATCAGTGAGTCAAGCCTGTCTCAACCTGGATAAACACAGCAGGTCATACAGAAAGTGCATTGTGCAAACATTGAGAGCAAAGCAGGCAGTACATATAAACTAGTAACTACCCCAGGTTAGTAGGGCCATATAGCATACTCCAATGACCAGAGCTAAACAGCCCAAATGGTCGGGATAGGGGCCAATATTCCTTGCGCTCTACCCCTAACAGCCCACCCATTTGGGTGGTTGACAGTGAAATTGGGATGGGGTCGGTGATTCTTTTATTTGTTCGATAGGGTAGTCCAGCCATGTAGGCTATTCCAAATAGAAAAAAGAGCATAAATGAGAGCGACCAGGGCTAAACAGCCCAAAGCAGTTGGGATTTGAGTGGGTCACAGCAACGTTGCAATAGCGGATGGTGATTCTCTTATTCATCCCATTGCAGCCCATGGTGAAAAATAAGGCTCATCTGGAGTCCCATTGACACATGCCCTACTTTAAGCCATCGATAATGCGTTTATCAGGTTGCTAAAAATTTCTAAAAACTGCACCATCCAAACATTCAACATAAGGATTTGTGGGTTTAGGGCCTCAACAGCCGTCAACCTATAGGTTCTTGCTCCCAAGGCGAAAAACTCTTCGTGCAACCGGGCCATTTGATGCACTAGTAACTCAGGATATAAACAAAGTGTGTGCATGAATGTTTCATTCGATTGATGGCACCGGCGGCACAATTTGTCCTCCAATTGCCCCTTCTTCTGCCATTTGGGTGTAAAATCTTAAGATGGAAGGAGACCAAATCACAATTTCATGTGTTCCTTCTTAATGGTCAGAGAAAGTGCTGCCTCGAAGTAAGGTTGTTCCTTGCAGGCTTCATATGAATTTATCACCAGCCACCCATGTGCTCGATTTGCTAATAACATTTTGTCCTCCAGGTGGCTTTTCTGCTGGATACATTTATTCAAAGTTTTCTTAAAGATGAAATCGCTTATGTTCAGTTACCATAAGTCTGAAAGACCAAGGTTCTCTATAGTGTTCTCTAAGTACTTGGCAAAATGACTTTTCCCCCTTTGAAGTAGAATTTCCACCCAAGCAAGATGAGCTAATGTATCTTCAGGAGCACTCCTTAAATGGTGACAGCATCTGACAGAAGGCCTTTGTCTTGGTAATTATTGTTTTACTAGGGGAACTCAAGTCTTACTGGGGCAGGTGAGGCAGACTTGGGTAACTGAAACACCCGTTTATATGTTCCTAATATGAGCTTCTTCAGGATTGCGGCGTCCTCCCCTATCACTATCTCCCCTCCATAAGATATGGTGTGGTCAATTTTGATTTTATCACCATGATCAATGGCTTTAGATTATGCCCCCACAGGTTTTTCCTTAAATTTGAGAAGGCAAGGTTTAGCACGTCTGTTTTAGCTGTGATGGTTGTTTTTGTGTAGCAAAAAAAAACCTTGAGTCCAGTTTGAACGCTAAATATGTATATGCTGCTGATTCATCAGTCGTGGACCCATTGAGATACCATTTCCTATGTTTGGAATTCTGGTGATTTAAAGATATAACTTTGGTCTTTTTGCGATTTCTATCTGGTTGTTGGCCAAATATTTTGCAAGCCTATTAGTCAGTCTTTGTGGCCCTACTTGGTTGTTACTTAACAAAAGTAGAATAGAATAGAATGTTACACAGCTGCCAAGACTCAGTGCTTGCAATAACACTTTGGCGAGGAACGGCGGTAGATCCGAGATAAACTAAATGGAAGTGGAGCTAATTCACATCCCTGCTTTAGCCCTAGGTGTGCTGACTTCTCTGGAGAGACACTGCCTTTCCCCTATCTTTATCTTCACCAAAATTCTTGAATATAGCAGCTCAATTGCCCTCAGATGATTTGATGGGATACCTCTATGTTGTAACTTTTCCCAGAGCTGTTCCTGGTGGACACTGTCAACGGCTGCCTTAGAGTCCTTTTCATGATGAGGCCCATGGCCATCTGATTGGAAAGTGAACCCTGCTTGATTAATCAGCAGTCTTCTGGCCTCCTTCGCCCACTCCAAAAGATCTTGCAGGAGTAAGGTTGAGAAATATTTAAGGTCCACATCTAGCTGAGCTATCAGTCGGTAATTACTTGGGGACACAGCTCTCCCACTTTTGGGATGTAGGACTGACCCTCTCCAGCTTTTTGGGATGCTTTTGGTCAGCAATATACAATAACACATTGAGGTCAGAAAGCCTGCCCACATCGTAATGCTTTCTTGTAAGAGTGCTGATGGTATTCCATTGGGGCCAAGCGCACAGTTGTTGCGTGAGCTCTCAATAATAATGTTTGCCAGCGTCGCAGTTGGGTATTCTAAGATGTCTGATTCACTACTTCTGTTTTTTACAATATGTACTGTATCAGGTAGGCCTAAACGGAGTCCTGGAGCAGAAACAGTGTCTGTGCTTCCTTAATAATGCACTCGAAGGAAGTTCACCCTTCCTTCCTTGCTTATATTAGCATTATTTGTCACCCTGGGGCCCTTGTCGAGCTCATTTATTAACTTCCAAATTTCCGGTGATCATTTTTTTTTTAAGAGTAAAGGAGCCTGGACCATAGCACTTCAGATTTTCCTTTGTTGTACAGTCAGGCCTCTCTTTTAGTCCTCTACCATCGTGTCAAAGGCACTATAGTAATGCAGGGTTCTGCAGTAACGCCACAACTGTCGAAGGGTTTTTATTGATCCATGATTTTATAAGGGGATGGGGCTTGGCCATATAATATACCTTTTTACCCTAATATTTGTACTATTGTACGAGATAGTGGACGAGTACCTTGCAGCTAAACATTCTGAAAGGCGTTCCTGGTCCTTTATTAGATTCTGCTACCCATCTGAAGCTGCTTTCAAAATCCCACCAACTCACTTCCTAGGTCTTAAATATTATTCGGGCTCCAATTTGAGGCGTATTAGATTCTTGGTGTGAGCATCTGCCTGCACTATCAGGGAGCAGCCCAGTACTGTTATATTGGCTCTAAATCAGATGTTTTTTGGGTGGTGGTCACTCTCTGGTTGACTTTTTAAAACAAGCTGGCTCTTACCATGGTGTAGTCAAGATGGGAGATTGTCGTGTCAGAGGACCTTGTCCAGGATGGTGGAGTATCCCCCGCGAGGTGACCATTTAACATTATCAGCCCAGCTGGATCACAGGCCCTCACAAGTTTTTTTCCCAAGAATTTCTTGCCTTCTACATTGGGGATGGCTTAGGGCGGGCAAGAAATGTAGAGCTTCATCATCATTCCCATTTGTATCTTGGAGGAGGTTCAGGTTGAAATTGCCAGTGATTACCAGAATTGACATCCATGGATCAGCTTTCCACTCCAGGAGCAGGTTGATCAGTTAGTCAACTATTCCCTCAGGTTAATATAGATGCTACCAAGGATTAACTGACTTGTCTGCTGCTTATTACATTCTTTCAAACAGAGCACCAGTAACCATGGCTCATTAATATCTAGCATTGTGACCTTTGCAGTAAGTTTAGAATTCACATACGTCATTAGCCCACCTTTTGCTCTTCCATAGATGCTACTTTTGTTTGACAATCTGTTAAATTCAATTAACCCAATTAAGGGAATGCTGGTTTGTGCCCATGCCTCTTGAATGGCTATGATATTAAATTTGTTACAATATTCAGACAGCAAGGCGTCTCAATTTTCCAGATTCCAGGTGCAAAAACTAAGTGCAACGACTTGTCACACAGTGCCCCACGGGTTTCTCATTTCAATATACGTAGTGGTCAACTTGGTGTGCTGTTGATAGGGCAGATGGGAGCCAGCTCCAATTATCAGTTTCATCTGTTTTGGTTACTATTCTTATTTCTGAGCCGGAAATTCAATTTTTGCTGGACGACCGTCCCACTGCACCTTTCAGAATTGAGAATACCTGTTGCCCAGCTTTTTGTTTCAGGAGGGTTCGGGTGTGGGTCCCACTCTCAATAGCAGGCTGTTCTTTAAGCCAGGAGTAACAGGGGTACCTATCCTTCTGAAACTGTGCTATTTTTATACCCCAATTCTTCAAAAACTCCTTCCAAGCCTTGATTTTAGCTTGGATGTGTAGCAAGTTAAATGTGACTATTATAGACTCCGATACTTGCTTGCATTGCAATGGAAAAAATGTCCTGGGACTCCACTCTCACAAGCCCTGGTAGCGTAGACAGTTCTGCCTGTTCCTCTGGGGGCAAGCTCTTTACCCTGTTCTCCCCAGAGCTTACAGGTTACTTTGGGCCTCCCGAGGTGCCAGAGACACCACACCTCTGTATGAAAATATTGTTTGCCAGGGTAATTATGTCCCTTTGATCCACAATAATGGTATTGATATTGGCTTCAGGGTTGCTGTTAGCTTCATCCCTGACCTCATGCTGGTCCACTTCCTCCATTCCGGACTTTGGGTCCAGTCCAATGTCCTGCCTCTCACTAGAGTTGTGGTTCTCTTTGTCCAATTCAACTTGCATAGCACTTATCAGTGTGGGGCCACAACCCTCATTGAAGGTTCTTTCATAGGCTTGCCCTTTGTTCATTGTGGTCGGATTGGCCCGAGTTCTGCTTTACCTTGCATGCTTTCTTTCCTGCTTTGTCATATGGGTAGGTGCTGGGTGACCATGAAATCTTGCTGGGACTCTAGGTCACTTGAATTCTTAGGATACTCAGTACATGCTTGCTTGCTTTGGCTTTGGATGTCTTTCATATTTCCTCATGAGCAGCTGAAGTAGTCAATACCACTTTCTGCGCCTTCTCCGGGATGTGGCCCTCCCAGTGGTTGGAAGCATTTCTTATGTTCTCAGTCACTACCTTGGATGGTTGCTCCTTGTTGGTTTTTAATTAATTTGATGCATTCCTTATTTCCCCAACCATTTCCTCTAAAAGAGCAGGTAGTTGCACCAATTTGTCAATCACTTCCTTGCACGAACACAGTGTAAAACCATTATATTTCCTAGCTTGAACTCTTTTGATCAAGGCTTTTAGGTTCTCCAACTTTCCATCTATTCGAGACACAAAAAGAGTGAGCGTGTCAAGCAGATCGACTTGAATGTCCATCTTATTAGCGTGGTGATTTAATGCCTCCACAATGACTTGCATTGTGTTTAGTCCAGCATCCCAAAGACTATTGGGGGCCTTGGTGGAGTCATTTGTGGTCTTTGTGCCCTTTGCTCTGGGGGTATCTGCTTTTGGGTCACCCAGGGAGTTTGCTGTGCTTGGAGTGAGCACACCCTCGTTCACCTGAGAGGGCTCAGACTGACTCTCAGCCAACCCACTTCCTAGAACATTCGATTGAGCATGTGGGATGGTGATGGCGTCTCTATAGGCTGGGAAAGAGTTAAAAATTGAGGAAAAGTTTGAGCAGCAGCTTTCATTTTCAACTTTGACCGTGACACCAGTGGGGGTGACCTTCAGTCCCATATGTTGTAACTCCGCCATGGGCCCTTGCAATGGACTTACACCAGGTTGAAATAGAGTTGGGATTGGTGTTTGAGTGAGATGCCTCCAATTTAAAGCATAGGAGACTATGACCTCTGGGGTCAGTGGTGGGGGTGGTAATCGTGGCAATAGCCATGGAAATGCTTGCTGCTCCCAGCCCGTATTCATAACAGTTCATGGAGCTCGAGCTCATAAAGGGGCCCGGGTCCAGGGCCAGACCTGGGGCAGGGCCAAAGAAGTAGGGTAGATGCCGCTCTTCCTCCTCATTCAGCGGCAGAAAGTAATCAGAAATCTTTAAGTTCTTTAAACTCTTGGGGCCTTCTTCCATTGGCCCTGGTTCTCTATGACCAGAGAGCCATGGTAGATCATCATCCATCTTACCCTCGGCATTTTCAGTGAATGCTTCCCTTCCTGGAAGGAGGCAGTCTTCACCAAGGGTCTTTGCTGCCATCTTTCGCTTAATGTTTTTTGCGTGGGCTGTCTCAAGTGTGGGGACTTCCCTATTTCTTTTCTTTTTGCACACTGGTCTTAGTTTTTCCTGACCTAATTACGTTCAAGCTGTGGCCAAACACTTGGCCAAGCACTTGCCAAGCACTTGTCGAGCACTTGGTTGGCGCATGACTGGTGCTTGCAAATACTTGTGAGGTACTTGTGGTGGAATTCCGGTCGCTGACTCCAAGGATCTGCACTTGTATACCTGTATGTTATAAGTTGTTGTACTTTACTGCCAGTTGTAGGTTTAGTATGAGTTAATTACGAGCTATTCCAATCGTTATGTGCCTCTTATATTTATTTGGTTTTATTAAATCCCTTATTATTCCTTGCAGCCTAGTTTTCAGCTTTACTTGCAGCTCAACATGTCCTTCAGGGAAGCTCATCAGGCACTCAATAATCACTTTTGCAAAGGCTCTTGCCAGCTCCTCTAGCATTTAGCACCGCCCCCCAGCAATGAGGTGTCCTGTGTAATGCAAGACAGGGGGGCACAAGCACGCTACTTTGAATAATAAGCACAACACAGCAGATAGCAAAGTCTGAGAGGGCTTTGAGAGGATTATTTAACAGAATTCAGGCAGACAGCGGACAGGTGGAGGGTGGAAGGTCAAGGTGGGACAGAGCAGAGAGCCGCATGCGTGCAAGCTTCACTGGCCTAACGCTGCCACATTGGCACAATATGAGCTGGCTGCAGCCTAATGCTTCCTGCCCCAGTGCCCCTGTACCCCGCTCCTGCTGCTTTAAACTGCTGCTTAAGTGTTTGGGCCTGCGCTTTGAGCCCACCACCTGCCGCCTTGCCTCACCTCACGTGGTAGCACAGCACCCATGGGTGGTCCTCTCCCTCCACCTACCGACACTCTCTGGGTCTCCTTCACAGCTCCCCCGCCTGCCCCGTGCTGCCTGCTCCTGCTGAGCTGACGGGCCGGGTGCTGTATGCCCAAAACACATTGATGTGAGGTGCTTGTTCACTAGGTGGGATGTAGGGTTCAAGAAGCGGCTCCAACAGCCTGACCACCGGGCACCCAGCAGCATGGTGTCTGCATCCTGCATCCTTCACCCTACGTCCTGCTTATGGTGTCCTGAATGCACTACTGCAGTGTAAAACAAGTGGGTTTTCACAGCATCCCAACCTTATATTGAGAACTTTTATTTGTTGAAAAAATCCAAACTATTATTTCACCAATTTGCCGCACAACTGTCTTATCACATTGGTTGACTAATGTTGGCTTTTGCAGTGGGCACGCCTCACTCAAAAGGTTCCTGCGGTGATATGCTTTTGTAAAAATGGGTGGTACTGTATAAGGAAGAGAAGAGCAGTTTACTCTAGACACGAGGATGAGATACTGCAAGTGTCTGGTATGTGTGAACGCTTCAGTTAACTGCAGGTGAGTCTTCCAGCCAGATGCTGAGTCCGGGATGTGAATGAGAAGCCACTGTGCCTGCTTGCCAGAGCACAGGGCTATGCATGGATGCAATACTGTATTCGTAGCATGGAGAGCGGTGGTCCCTGTGTGGGTTTATTTGAGCTTGATGCAGGTATTTGTAGTGTCTGCATAAGGTTTTGTGTGATTATTGTAGGAAGAACAGCCCACGGCCAAGCATACTTGACCAAATGTAATCTCTTTGCAAACTCCCACCTCCAGAAGGACGGACGTCTGAGGCTGACAAGTACCCCAGCATGCTAAGAGCAGAGTTGAAGCTGCCCTCAGGGGCTTGGTCAGCAAAGGCACCATATCCCAGATGAAGGGCACCAGGACAGCCAGATCCTGAAAGGTGAACACGAAGCAGATGAAAGGCAAGACGATGGCCAAGAAGACTTTAGCCAAGAACAATAAACCAGCAGCCAAGAAGCCTGCCTCTGCTACCCGGAAGCCGAAGAAGGCTCAAGAAGAGCCCGAAGAAGGTGAAGAAACTAAAAGCAGCAAAATGTCCCAAGAAACCCAAGGCTGCCCAGGACCAAGAAAGCTACCAAGAGTCCAGCAAAAGCCAAGTCTGTGAAGCCAAAAGCCACCAAGAAAAATCCAGCCAATGTAGTGAAACCAAATCCAGTGATAGTCATTATGCTTTAGCTAGAGTAGTGTGAACGTCACTGTGACCTGGTCATCCCCGTATGAGTGTACCACAGGTTTAGGGTTTCTGCTTGGGATGCTTGCGGAGCCAGGAGAGGCTGAGCAGGTGAAAACTCTTTGGTTCTCCCACCTCTAACTGTGGGGAGAAGCGCGAGTTTGCAGTGGCAGAAGCCTTACCAATTTATGGTGGTGCTCCCCTATTTCCAATCTCTAAAGTTTAAACCCCCCAGTTTCTTCATCCAACTGGACGCCCAGGTTCCTGACCAACAGGGCAATAAACGAAGAAGAGATAGACGTGTTTGTAGCGCCGGGTAGGAGAATGCTGCATGAAGTAAATTGAACTTTAAAGAAATATCGTCCTTCCCTTAAGGCGATGTTACTGTCAAAGGCAAACGTACTGAACAAAGTTTTCATTGTGATTTAGAAAACATTTACATTACCAGTTCAGTAAACAGAATCAAACACACATTTTACTTTCAGTGCAAAGACTTATACCAAGCCTCTTTCTATGTATGCTTTCAGCACGGATCAGTACACCGAATGCTTGGGTGGTGTCTTGCAAGCTTTAATTGTACGTTGCACTTTTTGTATGCTTATGTTTGCCTTAGTTATTCGGGGAACATCCAAGTAAAATTAAAAAATTGCCAACAGCGGTTCAGACACTCCCGGTGAGGGAGGAGGGTGTGTACAGTATTTCACTCCAGAAGAGCGCACATAGGCCACCCAAATGGTTTGATGGCTGCACATTAACGTTTCGACCGAAAAGCACAGCATTGAACAGACCTCAAATGGATGCACAGGAATGCCTGGGCTTCAGAAGCAATCAGAAGGTATTCCTGTACTTAAGGTAAAATTGAATTCATGTTACGTTTGTTGGCATGTGAGTTTAGTGGAGATGAAAAGTGGATTTATCATTAGACGTGAAAAAGTGGGGTTTTGCAATGATAATATTTCACATTGCGTGGCTATAAATTGTGTTACTTCACCCTCAGAAGGCATGCTGGTGCATCCCTGTGTGTGTGTGTGCACTGGAATGCTGTTGAATTGAGAAGGCTGTAAACGTGCTACATTTGTGATTCTGGGGGATGTAGATGGACAGGAGTGTGGCTCCCTGTGGAGGATTTAGGGCCACATGTACGAAGTTCCGGTTTTGCGACTCGCAGACTGCGAGTCTTAGCAACTCACAATTTGCAACTCACTAAACCGGATGTACAACAGTGTCAATGCGATTTGCAATGGGGTCGCAAATGACGGTCGCAATTTGTGACACCATTGGAAATGGCGGCACTCACAGGGATGGTGGCCTGCTGATGTCAGCAGACCACCATGTCTGTGACTGCTTTTATAAAAAGCAGTATTTTTTTTTAAATGCAGCCCATTTTCTTTAAAGGAAAACGGATTGCATTTTGAAAACAAAAATGAAAAGTTTTCTTTTCTTTGTTTCAGAGACAAGATGAAGCAAGCATTTTGCATGGTGCAAACTGCGAAAATCGCAGTTTGTGCCATGCAAAATGCCGTTTGTGATGCTGATTCACAATTTGCGAGCTGGTACCGACTCGCAAATTGTGAATGCAACTCGCAAATAGGAAGGCGTGTCCCCTTCCTATTTGCGACTCGCATCGCTATGCTAAGTTGCTTTGTGACCGCGAATGCGGTCGCAAAGCAATTCGCAGTTACCACCAGTGTTACACTGGTGGTAACCCATTTGCAAAAGGGAAGGGGTCCCCATGTTGCCAATAAGGGTTTTTCAGAGCAGGCAGTGGTCCGATGGACCACTGCCTGCTCTGAAAAAACGAAACCAAAAGGTTTTGTTATTTTTTTATTTTGCAACTCGTTTTCCTTTAAGGAAAACGGGCTGCAACAAAAAAAAAAAACAGCTTTATTTAAAAAGCAGTCACAGACATGGAGGTCTGCTGACTTCAGCAGGCCACCATCCCTGTGAGTGCAGGGACTCGCTGTGGGGTCGCAAAATGCGACCCACCTCATTAATATTAATGAGGTGGGTCTTTGCGACCCCATTGCAAAATCGGAAATTGCTACATCTGGCCCAAAATGTCTTCACATGCATTCACAAAGGGGAAAGGGTCCCATAGCAACCTCTTCCCTTTTGCGAATGGTTTAGCACCAATTTGAATTTGGTGCTAACTGCGCTTGTTTTGTGACTAAATTTGCGGTCACAAAACAATCATACATACCATTTAAATTTGGTATTAGGAAGGAACGCCCTTGACACGCGCCTTCCTAATACCGAATCGCAAAACCCAAACTGCGATTCTGTAACAAGTTACCAAATTGCAGTTTGGGCTTTGTACATCCCAAAAAGCATTTTTCTAGTTGCAAAGGGGCCTATTCGCAGAATCTGCCCCTTTTCAACTAGAAAAATGCTTAGTACATCTGGCCCCAAGTGTGGTAATGTTGCATTGCTTCTTAGCATCATGTTAGTGCAAGCACCTGGAATCCGATGAGGAATGTTCTAGTGAGCGGCCTATATCGGCATTTGTGTGATTTTGTGAAGGACAAAGATGCCCTACCTACCATGGCACAATAATGATGTATGGAGAAGTTAGTGAGGGTATGTAAAGTGTACCTATATGTTCACAAACAGACCAGTTTGTTCAGTCAGTTGTCTTGCCACGAAGCCAGGTGAGTAGGAAGTCAGTGCGTCTGTTTCCACTGGTCTTAAAAGTACTCATAGCCACCCTTACTGTGATAGCCAGAGCCAGACTGGACATAAAATAGACCCAAGCACCAAAACAACAGTGGCCTGCATTAGTGAATTAAATAGCTAAAAATGTGGTTCATGTTTACAAATTAGGGCAGTTTTTAACTAGTGATGACATGCTTTGAAAGTGTTTTGTCAAAATGTGGAAGTCTACAAGGATGTTGATTTTGCTGTAGGTAATGTTTGTTGTAATATAAAGGAATCAACAGTAAAGACTGACCCAGCAGACCATAAAACAGGGTCACAAACAGCCAAAACAACAGGCACACCACCCAATCGAGCACTGCCTGATTGCCCTATAAGCCAGTCCGATCCTGGCGATGGCTATAATGCATTCCAGGATGAACACCAACAACCATGTTTTCAGTGCTTGAAAAAGGCTAGGGACCAGATGTTGCAACTGGTAAAATGCTTTTTGGCATGTACCTACCCTATTTTGCTAGTCAGCAACCTTTTACTGACTCTTAAAATAGGGGTTGTGACTCCCTGTTAGGAAGGGGCATGCCAAGGGCATACCTTACTAATAGCAAGTCACACTGGTCTGTAGGAATGCTTTGTGACCTGAAATGCAGTCGCAAAATATTCACAGATTACCACCAACTTCAAGTTGGTGGTTACCATTCGCAAATAGGAAGGGGTCTCCAAGGGACTCCTTTCCCTTTGTGAATGTGGGTGAAACATTTTTTAAGAGCAGGCAGTGGTCAACAGATCACTGCCTACTGTTAAAAAATGAGAAGCAAACTTTTCATTTTTCTTTTTATCATGCATCCCATTCTCCTTTCAAGGAAAATGGGATGCTTTACAAAAAAACAACTTTATTGAAAAAGCAGTCATAATGGTGGTCCTCTGACCCCAGCAGGCCACCACCCTTGTGAGTGTTGGCTGTTCCCAATGGGTCGCAAATTGTGACCTGCCTCATGAATATTAATGTGGCAGGTCCCTTGCGACCCACTTGGGAATCACAAACAGCATTGAACACACTGTAGTACATAGCAGTTTGTGATTTCCTAATGGTGAATCACAAAAATCCGGTGTTAGGAAATCTGAAACCTAAAGCTACATACATCTGGCTCTAGTATTTTGTGTGGATTACTTTTTAGTACCAAGATTCAGGTTTAAAGCTTTTTAGTCTTAACTGAGAAGATTGATACCTGAAATTCAGGGTCATATAGGTGTGGAGTTCAATTCAAAGGTACATCCTTGAATGAGGACCACCTCCCAGGTGGTGTGTGCAAATTCTCAACTGGAAGGACGGCTGTGTCCCATATAATGTTGGATGGATGATGTAGAAAGCCTTGAAAGAAAGTCTCATTGTAACTGAGACCCTGTGAGACACATGCATGGCTGGGTTGATGTGGTCACACGGTTGCAGATGTGATCCCACAGTTGCAGATGTGGTCCCACAGTTGCAGTCGTGCTTCATTGCTTTGAATTTGTTGAAGTATCCAAACCAGACATTCAGGTGCATCGAGGCAGGGTTCATTTGTTAAATTCAATCTATAGAGACCAAAGTAGATGGTCACATGGATCTGCTGAAAGAAGCTTGTTAACGTGTCCTTTGATGTTAATTTATTATACATTAGGACTCGTTTTAGGCCAATGAATCTTTTGACCCAGTTGAGAGACACCGTAGGACGAGATAGCTGATCACTATGTCAATCAATATATCAATAATGTCATCAATATTTATCACAACAATACACTTCACTTTGGTCAAAGACATTAATCAAAATGGACGACGCAACCATGACCTTTCAGCCATGAATAACCACACCTTTAATAGAATTTTATGATTTTTTTTTTCCCTATTGGTTACAATCTACGAGCAAAAGGGTTAATCTCAATACCAAGAAGCATAATAGCATAGTCACGATGTGGCAACTGTGATAAGATTTCTTTAACGCGAGAATCACAAATATTAGAACATAACACAGCGTAAACATAGATCAAGATAGCAGAGTGCTGAACACATGTCAATTCAACATAGCATAATGTCAGTCGTTTGTCTATTTGCGTCAGTTTAAGTGAACCCCTGTCCTAACCACTGATTAGCATTAGCATGTTGGGCTTCATGCAAAACAATTTAGAACACCAATTTGGAAAACATCTGACTATGGTCTCTATCAAAATTAAGCAGTTGGTACCTAGAAAGGAAAAGCAAACAGACAAATTACAAATTGCATTGTCATAATTACCCTCCAAGGATTAGGTCAGCACTCAGGATCAGTCTTCTTCTTCAGGACATCAGTCAAAACGCCATCAGTCTAAACCCAACTAAAGGGCATAGGGGACACTTCCCTCGTAAGGAGGAGAGGTGTAAAATGGGCAGTCTATGGGTGAGGATGGTTTTAATAAGTCTCAAAGTCACCAAACAGAGTGACAGAGTTTCTGGATAAAATCAAGAGCATTCCCTACCTAGTTCTAATGAACCCTTCTGTGACATGGGTTTTTATCCCTTTTTCATAGTACATTCCCCCCAAATTATATTGGACATTTACTATACCCCACTTTCTTTAACCTATCAAATTTAGCATTAGGTAATCCCAATTGTCACCCCACATTTATTCACGTTTCTTTGATTGGTCTTCGTAATTGACATCTTCGGAGGTGGCACATCCGGTGTTACTTCACTCTTTGGCACGTCTTTTGGGTCAGCAGATCCATTGTCCATCGGTCTAAGTGACCTTGTACATTACATTAATCTACATTTGTTTCAATTTGTACATAACTGTTAAACCAAGGCACCGAATATGCGCTTGGGAACGGAATCGACATAGATACATTCATCTTCCAAGTTGAAGAAAAAGGACATTTGCAGGGTCATGGCCCTTTGCGAGTCAGCACACTGGAAAACAGAAAAATGCATTTAATATGAGAGCTGGGCAGCTAAAACCCACAGCTCACGCTAACTTAAGGCCTATAAAGATTTTCAATATAGATGCAGTAACATAAATGTTAATATAAGCTTAGTTAATCATAACATAAACATTTTATTCATCATTATTAGTTTGCGTATACATTGGTGGCCATTTACCGTAATCATAATTCAGGTGCACGTTTAAGCAAAATCGTTATTATTATTGTTCTCTATGCAGCATCATTACACATTGATATAAGCATTTCATTTTAATATAGGTTATATAATCTACGCTCTCTCAGTCCCTCCTCTTATGACGCTCGTCATCACACAAACCCTTCCCTTTAACCTTTAATTTTTAAATTTTCACTTTACGCATAATGCACATTTCAACATATTGTCCCTTATGTGAACTCTCCCAAATTTCATTGAACATTTTCTCTCTTTCACTTTTTTCATTTCTTCTGGTTCATTTGGTCCAATTTTTCTTAATTTTATCATTAATTTTGCATGCTTCCCATAATCCTAATAGACAAGCCAGAACAATTAATAGACCCATTAGTATTTATGCAAGTACCCCATTCCAAATGTTAGTAAACCAGCTCCCTAATCTGGCAATTCCTTTTCCAAATTTCTCCCAAACTCCGGGTTCTTTCAAATCCTTCAAATCTGCACTATCTCTAGTTTGGTTAGTAAGCATACCTCTAATCTTTTTACTATTGTCCGGAATGAACGAGCAACAATGGCGCTCGTTGAGCATCTTGCAGACCCCTCCACTCTTTGCTAAAAGAATGTCTAAAGCAAGCCGATTTTGAAGAGTCATAGCTCTTTCTGCAGCAAGTTCAGGATCCATCAGGAGTATAGCCCCTGTAAAATTTGTCAGCATGTTATCCACAATAGTAGACAACTTTTGAATCTTCATAGAATTCAAAATAACCCCTACTGAAGGGATTATAGCTCCAAAAATATCACCAATGACAGCAGCTACTGATTCTCGTTTTTGTCTAGTATGTTGTAATTCAGACGTCTTAGGTATTTGTTTTAAGTCATCAATCTGGTAAATCTTTGGGAAAACTATTCCCAAATAAGATGTGCCATACCATCCCTTAGGGAGACGGTAATAAGCATTAAGTCCACAGATGTAATAGATCCCAGGGATCGCTGGATCCTGTCCATTCAACATAAATGTCCACTTACTCTGAAACAAAAACACATGTCTGCATTCACTCGTTCCCACAAACAAATTGTCCTGCTCAGATTTTGGCCTATATATACAAAGTCTACCTACATGTAATGCATCTATAGCTAGTTTGCCTTGTGTTTTGATTGCGGTGTAAGCATAATCATTTGCATATGTGCGTTTCTCTAACCCTTTTTCTAAACTTTGTTTCAATGCTTTGCGCCTATCATCAGTGTGATCTAAAAAGCTTTTCTCTACAGGCGATAGTAAGCAAGTCAGATTGTTGCGATGTGCATAAGCAGTTCCAAATGTAAGCGTCGGCTCAAAGAATCCTCTAACTATTTTTATATCATGTTCCTTAGCTAGCTTATTCAGGAATTCAATCACAGGCACAAAAGAAAACACAACATCCAGATTTGAATAAAAGTATTGCACATGCTCTTGATTATAGAATCTTGTTAGTACAAACTACAGCTAATCCCGTAGGTTAGAGGAAGGCTATGGTAGGTAACCCCTTCTTGCACAGATGAAGGAATCTTGGTACACACATAACAGTCTTTTGCATCCATGGTCTCCACAAACTCATTCAGTAAGCGATAGAAGACGTTAGTAGAAAGTTCCCCCTTTGAATTAGTCCCCTCATTCAAGTGTCTTGCATCCTGCTCAAACTTCTCCCACGGTGTTAGTGTTGTAGTTTCAGGTTTTGAAGTAGCGTTAATAGTCCTTTTCCCCAACCACGGCATTCCCACAATCACTCCCACAATTATTATTGCACACACAATGCCTATTATAAGGCTTAACCAACCACACACCTTGCTTCCCATATTACTACCTCTATTATAAGCCATGTCTGTATAGAATCGGATATCAGAATAACAATCAACTCGAGGATGATTTAGAACTCTTTTTTCTCTTGCTCTCTGCATGTATTTACAGCGTTTTCACTCGCTCCAGGACCCCTTTGTCAAATCAGGTTAGCAGCTTGTCGTAATCGGGTTTCTCAAAGTCGAATCCGGTTCTAATGTCACATCCGGTAATTTATAAGTCTCTTTCCTCAGTTTTCAATTTCGATTTTTAACCAAGTCTTTCCTTTGAATTAGTTCAGGTACCGTAGTATTGGCCTGGTACTTCTCGATCAAAACAGAATGCTAGGAATTCTTGTTGCCATTCAGATGTTGTAGCATACGCCCATTCAGGACCTGTATATCTTCTGTTTGCGACTCTCTTTCTTTTCAACCTTCGTTCACCTTGCTGTTCTCCTTCACTTAGGTCTTCCACTCGGGATGTATCAGTTTCCTCTATTATTGTTTCATCTGGTATGCTTCTTATCCTTAAGAGTGGTTTCTCTGGCCAGTTATCACCTTTATGCGTCTTCTTCTGATATGTCTTTTCAGGACGTTGGACAGCACCCTCCTCTTGTGATATGGTGTTTTCACTTGATGGACCTGCAACTGGCTCAGGGTATGCTAGTACACTCTTATCTCTTTCTGTTATTTCTCCTTCTTCTTCTTCTCCTTCTTCTTCTTGATCTGTAACGGGTTCAAGTTCTAACCTGTATCCATCTACTTCTGGGAGAACCTCTCCTTGACTTAGTTCTCCTGCCGCCTCTACTGAGATAGGCACCCTGTCACCTCCCTCGAACTCATTCACTGTTTGAGGGATGAGGCTGTTCTCAGTGGGCTCTCCTGCAGTCTCAGTTCCTTCTTGGCTGTTTTCTGGCCCTGAACCTTCTCTTCCTGGATCTGTTGTGCCGGAAACTTCAAGTTCCTCGTCAGTTGGACACGTTACCTTCTTTGTGTGACTGGCATGTATCCAATTTGGAACGCCTGCACTTTTCACGGCAGTGGTTGTTGTCAAGATTACTTGATACGGCCCTTTCCAAAGTGGCTCCAAACACGACTTTCTCACGTGCTTCTTGACAACCACCCAGTCACCGGCTTGTAGGATGTGACCTGGATCCCCAATCGGTGGCAATGTGTTAGCCTCTAACTGGTGAGAGAAAGAGCGAATCACGTCAGCCAAACCTTTGCAGTAGTCCAACACCATATCATCTGTGATATTCACTAGAGCATTCACAGGTACTGCTGTCAACCTCATAGCTCTGCCCATGAGGATCTCATGGGGGGACAGTCCTGTTTTCTTGTCAGGGGTGTTCCTCATTGACATCAGCACTAAGGGTAATGCATCTGGCCATTTCATATTGGTAGCTGCGCACATCTTTGCCATTCTTGATTTTAGAGTACCATTCATTTGCTCTACTAGACCTGATGCTTCAGGGCGGTAGCTACAATGCAACTTTTTGTTCGATGTCTAGTGCGGCACACAGGAGTTTAATCACCTCATTGTCAAAGTGTCTGCCCCTGTCTGACTCTATAGAGAACGGAAACCCGAACCTTGGTATTAGTTCCCTAAGCAGCAGCTTTGCAACTGCAAGACTGTCATTTCTACGTGTGGGGTAGGCTTCAATCCAGTGACTGAAAACACACACGATCACCAATACGTACTTCAGTCCTCCACAAACAGGCATCTCAATTAAGTCAATTTGCATTTTGCTGAAAGGACCACCAGCTCTCCCAATGTGGCTCAAAGTTACCACAGTCCCTTTTCCAGCATTCATCTGTTGACAGATGATGCACCTAGGACAGGTAACCTCTGCGGCATGTCTGAACTTTGGGTTGAACCAATCAATTTTGAATGACCTGATCATTGCATCTCTCCCAAGGTGAGCCTGTCCATGGTATAGCCTGGCAAACTGGGACAGAAGGCTGTTTGGCAAGACTAATTTCCCCTCTTCTGAGACCCACAAATCATCAGCCCTCTGTACACATTGCATTCTTTGCCAGGAACGTTTTTCCTCTTTGCTAGCACGACCCTGTAATGTTTTTAACTCATCTAGAGTATCGACCACTCTTAATGCAAGGTTCAAACATGTGTCCTTTTCAGTTTGCAGTAACGATTCCCACTGTTCCTTGAACGATATACAGTTCAATGCGCAAAACCTTGCGACTTGATCTGCATAACCGTTTCCCATGGATACAAAATCTTGTGACTTAACGTGAGCATTGCATTTCACCACGGCAATCTCAAGAGGTAACTGAATTGCATGTAACAAATCCTTTATTTGTTCACCATTTTTCACAGGAGAACCAGAAGAGGTCATGAAACCTCTCTGCGACCACAGTTTGCCAAAATCATGCACAATTCCGAATCCATATCTGCTGTCAGTATAGATAGTGACTCTCAGATTCACAGCAGCGTGGCATGCCTTAGTAAGTGCAATCAATTCTGCCACTTGTGCGTAAAACACTTTCTCGAGCCAGGAAGCTTCAATGATACCAGCTATGGTACATACAGCGTAACCAGCCCTCAGTGTTCCAACGGAATCTCTTAAACAAGTTATTAATTTATTTAAGCAAGAGACAATGCCTCCATATTGAGATCTCTCGAAACATTCTGCACAGAGGAAATCAAGTCGCAGAAGTTTAAATTCAAGCTGCGACAGGAGGCCACATTTTCACCAACCTGTCCTATATGATTCGATTGGCTTGATTGAAAATGAGTCAATATGCCATCCTAATGAAGGTCTATTGATGCCGTCCCCGTAACTCGACCTAGAAATACCCTGGGCTCATCTCTTTTGACTATCATGGAAAAAGGTGGCCGTCCAATGGGAGCAAGCATAAAAATCGTTCCCCCACCTAATAGTACTGCAATGCTTCCGATGGCACTTTTAAATACTAAGCACCCACTGGCAAACAAAGCAGATCCGGCTCCAGACATTCATCCACGATCAGGGCTATCACCCCCTACAGCTATTTCTCAAAGTAAACTAGTTTTTTTGTCTGCAATTTGAAGCAAGAGGTCCTTTTGATACCTCCAATAGAGGTAACATTGTGAAGCTCTTGGCTGCCCAAGCCACATTACAGCACTTATCTTGTAAGGATATTTAGTCAATTCAATTTGTCCATCCTTCAGGACTATCTCAGAGGGAATCAACCTTAGTTACATGGGCATCCCTGAAACTGCTTCCTTCTTTTATCCAAAAAGTCAATCTTTTTGCAATGGGGCATCATCATTGCTAAACCAATTGTGCAATTCTATCCCACTCCTCTCTTACCATCACCAATGTAATTAATGTCTACAAGTGTACGTCTTGTGGCACCTTCCCTTGAAAAATTCAAACCCCCAAAAAATTAACCAATCTTTAGCTGCAGCAAAAATGTGTTAAAAATGCTGCTGCTAGTATGACCAACAGTGGATCTTGGTCACAAAATACGTTATGTATTTCAGTTCTGGGCTCAGGTGCTAGCTTGACTAGATAAGTCAGCACTTAAAATGTGTCTTATGTTTCGAATTATTGAGAGTGGTTTGCATAGGTGTTAAACGGGGAGCATAATGCATGAACAGTACCGACAGTTAGGACACCCTAAAAAATTAACATATTCTTCTGAAATGTCGGTGATTTGGCTTGGCCGATTCAGAGGCTGCTAATTTTTTAGACTCTTTTGAAAGTTGTATGCCAGCAAGAGAACTGGCACGTTGAACCAACTCAAATCGATGGCTTGATTACCTATCATAAACAAGCCCAGAAGAAACCTGGCAAGCCTTTTGGGGGCTGGCATTTTCAGAAAAAGCAGATCTAAATTGAAATCTAGCTAGCATCAAGACCAAGTTGGACACCCTACAAGTAATTCGTGCAGAAGCTTTCTTCGTGTATCCTTTAAGTTGCTCAGTAATTAATGTATACATCAATCCAGGATTTCCTACGAAAATTACTCACATTAAATAACCCGAAGAAGCTCTTATTTCCCTTCTCCTAGGTTACCTTGAGGATAACGTTCTTGGTTACAGGGAACTTAAATTGGATGCAAACTTCCAATGATTCAGAAATGGTTGACTCCCAAAATCAGATTGGACAGGCAGTGAATACTCCACTAAAACATGACTACGAAGGAGAGAAATTTCTTGCCTCGTTAGATGCAAGGGGTTTTTGGTCACTTAATGTGCGGTCCCTATATGATACTCGCCATGTAGGAATGCCATCCTATATTATACTTTTGTTAATTTAAATGCAGTGTCACTCCTAAATAATGATATAATTGAACCAACACCTGAAGGCGACCATCACCCTCAAAGCATATAGATTTTAAGCCAGAACCTCCTCTGGGGTTTCTTACAGTCTTTTGGAGGAATATTATCCCTGGATACTTTGAAGAGGCTGAGATGGGCAGGGATTCTAATACCCTTGCTAAAAACGTTGAGCAACTTCTGATGGATTTAAATGTCACGCTTTCACCATCGATCACACACTTCCCTGTTTATTCTCGAATCTGGGACGTTTTTTCTCAAGATTAATCATCTGATCCAAAACTCTGAAACAGGTTCCAGAGTCACACTCTTCGGTTAAAAAGAACTTGTTTAAGACTGGTTTAATAAAGACTTCCAGAAAAAGAAACACTATCTCAACAGGCCATTAAGATGTCATGGAGGTCTACCTTGCGACCCCAAACGGTGTGAATATAGGAAATACTTAAAAAAAGAATATAAAAAGTTGGTTAGAGAACCAGAAACTGCAGTTCATGACAAGTACCGGCTGCTCTTACTTCACGCCACGGAGTTGGAGAATAGCAAACGATTTGATCTCTGGTCAACCATTCAGGGGCGAGCTGCAGAGGGTTGGAGTGTAAAAATATTCCAGGAATTAAATGGGTCCAGTTTATGCAATATTTATACAGTTTAAACTCTGATGATCATTCACCCCAGTCCTGCAAAATGGTTACTACGGCCATGAAGCCAGCAATCCTTGTCAATGCGAATAAAGGACAACCTGATGAGTCGTATCATTTGTAAAGGGAAGTCTTGGCGTATGGGCTAGCTGCCATCTTATTCAAATCTAACACACCTTTTTGGTCAAGTTGGTGTAATTTATTGTTCAATGAATTTATCTGTTTTCAGACAATACCAGAAACATACTACAACCATTGTCCTACAACATTTGGAGGTTTGGAGTTCCAATTTAAATTTATTTCTCATGTTTACAAACGGATTACGCTGTGGGAATGGCACAGTACAAAATATACTAGCGATTGTGATACCTAAAGCATTAAATACAAAATCGCAGCTTTATGTAGGATTCATTGACTTTAAGTCATCCTTGAATAAAATTCCAAGGCCCAAATTATGGGCAAAACTCACTAAACGTGGAATACCCATGCATATTTTAAAAGGCATTTATTTAGCTTTTATAGGGCACGTGTCAGCATCAAGATGTGGAATAGGGTGTTCTATAAGATAAATCCAACCTTTAACACGGTCAAACAAGGCTGAGTATTAGTCCCCATTCTTTTTAATCTGTTTCTGTCAGACCTGGCAGAAGTTTTAGACCCGACAACAGTAGAGGCTCCCAAAATAGTATATCTGCTTACATGGCAGTATGCGATGGCACGATATTAATGAGTAAGACCTCTAAAAGCCTGAAACATCTTCTGGACAATGTAAGGTTTAACTGCAAATCTAATAGTTTGGCAATTAATTTGGACAAAGTCAAAAATAATGATTGTGGGCCTGAGGGGTCGCTTAGTTCTTACATTCCCAGAAAATCGACCTTGTCCTCTCTTGCAAATATTTGGGCATCCTTTTTGCTGTTCGGGGCTAATTTGATGAATCATAACGCCATTTTAGAATCAAAAGCCACCGCCTTGAACATTGCTTCTAAAAAACCATATGCCAACCCCTTGTTCAAAGTCATGGAAAGTAAGTTAGAGCCTGTCTTGTCTTAAGTATGGCCTTGCCTTACTCTCAAACGGTCTAGCAGTTTGTTTGAATACATTGGTAGCAAACCTTTACAAGGAAATATGTTCTCTTCCATCACACTCAGCACAATGCTAAATGCGGTTAGAATTTGAGCTTCACAATTTAGTCAACGTAAAGAAATTGGCCTTCTTCAAGCACAAAATAAAATCATAAAATTAAAATTTATTAAGCTACTATTGGGGTCATTACTACCCCGGCGGGCGGTGTAATAGTGGTGATAGTACCGCCAACAGGCTGGTGGTACATACCATCACTATTATGACATTAGCGGTTTGGCCAAAGCCAAACCGCCAAATGAACACACCGACCGCCACGGCAGTAACAAAAGCTGGGCTGGAGACTACAATCGCCAGCCCGGCAGCCGTCACTAGGCTGCCCATGGCATTTTGACCCCGCCCACCACCATGTTTTCTGTGGTTTCTCTACCGCCACAGAAACCATGGTGGTAGGCACTATCAGTGCCAGGGAATTCTTTCCCTGGCACTGACAGGGGTCTCCTCCGCCTCCCACCCCCTCCCTAGAGACCTCCCCCTCCCGACCCCCCACATATACACACATACACTCACATATATACACACCCATACACACACGCTCGCTTTCCTACATTCACCCACGCATGCATACATTCATACACACTTACAGTAACACTCATTAACATACATCCAGGCACACACACAATCACATGACACAACATGCACGTACACACACCCATTCATGCACACACGTATAACACATGCATGCATACAAACACAGTCACGCACCCCCTCCCACACAAACACAACACCCCCCACCTCTTTCTCCTGTCGGAGAACCCAACTTACCTGCTTGCAGGGGGTCCTCCGGCAGGAGACGGGATGCGGCTCTGCTGCGAGCAACAGCGTCCACCAGCAAAACACCACCAGGCCGTATCATGGCTTATGATGCGTTTGGTTGCGTTCTGCAGGCGTGGAGCTGCTGCTGGCAGCAGCGCCACCTTACCGCCGTCCGCCACCATGACCGTAGATGGAATTCTGCCAGCCTTCTGGCGGAATTCCACCTACGGTCATAATTAGGTGGACGGTTGGTAGCCACGGCGATGGCATGTTGGCGGCCGTCGCTGTGGCGGTAGGCAGCATTTGTCACCAATGTCATAATGAGGGCCAATATTTGGTAGGAAATTACAACTAGTCACCAGACAAAGGTTAATCCGTGGTTGCAGTTCTTCAAGGACTCAATATCTCAGCTTGAGCTTCAAGATTATTGGGAAGCACAGATGTGGGGCAATCTCTTCAAAAATGTCTTACTCCCTGGCACAGAAAGTCTCTTAACATGAGGATACAAATTACTTCAGTTTCAGGTCACATTCGTGTGTGATAAAATCTCACAAACTATTATGCCCTTAACTATACCTCAGTTGAGCTAGTGCCTGAGTCTTAATTCTAGTCCCAGCCTTACCCCTATTCTTATAGAATTGGTGCATCCCTGTTGATTGGGGGGGTCAACACTCAAGTCTTCTCATACAGGCAGTTTTTATACAGGGTATATAATACTTTCTTGTCATTTAACTTAGCCTGCGTTCTAATATTTGGAAACGGAAAAAGAGAAACTCTTGTACATACACCATGACCTGATTCGCAGAGTACTAGCTAAGGAGGAGGTTAGTACAGTGGCTGCCATGCCAGCACACATTTTCTTCCAGATGCTCTATGGCAGTGCATGTGTGGCAGCAGCCAAAAAAAAGTCATGGAGGAGGGAATGCAAATTAGGAGGACTTACAGGTGTGGCAGGAAAACGGCCTTTGTAGGGAGGTTGACATACAAGACAAACAGGAGTTACCTGAGGCACTGAAAGCCTGAAGTTCCAAAGGGGAGGTACCTACTTGATGGACCTGTAAGACGTAGAGGATGGGTGTAGACCGTCTTGCTTTTGTTGCACCATCAGCATGTCCGCTGCATGCACCCACTGCACAAGCACGCAATGGTATGTTCAATGTATCCACCATAAGTGGTGGGTGTAAGGAAATGCCTCTTTTTGCGTGATCACTCCCAAGTGTTTTGGACTGATCCAGTTGGTTTTTTGACTGAATGTGCACTGAAGCCTGCTAAAGAGATCTCAGTGCCAGTGCTCTGACCCTTAATAGGTATTTGTTTCATTGGTTCACCCATAATTGGTATAGAGTAACTTACTTATAAGTCTCTAGTGTATGGGATCAGGGGCAGCCAGGGCCTGTATGTTAGTGTCTCCCGTGGACTACAGCACTTATTGTGCCACCACGTGTCCCAGCATGCCACTGCTTGATGTTAGAGCAGTTTTTAACACTGCTAACGTATCTTTGAGATTTAAAGTTATGGCAAAGCCCAAACCTTCCTTTTTAATATTTATAAGTCACCTCTCATGCAGGTCTACTGAGCCCTAAAGGCAGGATGCATTACAGCAAAAAGTTTAATTTTACATGTCCTGACAGTAAAAACTCTTCATTGTCGTTTCTACTGTCAAAAGGCTAGTATGCCCACTGGTAAGTAGAGAGTTACACACTGGCAACTCAGAAGTGCTAACTCCAGAATGGGAGTACTAAAAATTAGGTCAAGGTGGAATTTTTTATTCTGCCGGCTATATCAGAGGAAATTTGGTAATTCCATGTTACTCTTTCATGACGGAATTACTGATAAATTAAAATTTCACTGCTCCTTTGGTGGGATTAAAAATTATTCACTGGTTTCTAAAAGTTTAGAAGCCCTGCTTACCACTTGGCACCACTGTTCTCTCTAAGGTGCACACCTGGCCGGCTGTACAAGCTCTAATTTATCACAGCGCAGAGGCTTAATAAGAGTGCACATTACAAAGGCTCCTCCTACTGCTGTGGTGAAGATGAGCTCTTAAGGTACTACGGGCCATATGTACGAACACATTTTCCCATAGACACAGAATGGGCAAAACTGCTTGCTACATCTGGCCCTAAGTGGCAAAAGCAGACCCAGAAAGAAAACAAAGGATAGACACAACAGCAAAAGGAAAGCAAGCTTGTGCACATGTTTTCACACTTTTAGGTCTTTCATCACATTCTCCTATTAATTGTTTTTGCAACTTCATGCTTGATTTGATGCTCAAATTGAATTTAATCTAACTTTTGTTCAAGTGGAAATTTTAATAAGAAGCCACTTTGTTGCCCAGAGTTTTCCAGTACCATTTATGGCTGCTGACTACACAACAGCCTTCTGCCCTGCTCTGGGGAGGTGTGAACAACTCTCAAGAAGGAACACAAAGGGCCTGCCAGTGGGAGAGGTATGTCTTCTCCCTGGCAAGAAGGTCAAAGAGGGTGTGAGCCCAAAAGACAAGCTTTAAAGGGGAAGCCACCTTTGATGGGCAAATGGTGGATAAACGTGAGAGGGGCTGCTTCTCTGTTCTTGCAGATAGGCTGGTCAAGGACAGAGAGGAGGAGCCATTGTCAAACAATTTTTTCCATGGGTGGCTAGCCACGAGGTAGCCACACATGTCGGGTGGGCTAAGGAGCTCCACAAACCAAGAGAAGAATTATGCATTCTTGGACAGCTAGATGCCACACTTAGGGCCAGATGTAGGTACGTAGCAAATTGCGAGTTGCAATTTGCTATGCAGAACGGTGTCTCAGACAACGTCTGCGACTCGCAATGGGGTCGCAAAGATCCACCTCATTAATATTAATGAGGTGGGTTGCAGTTTGCGACCCCATTGCGAGCCTGGGCACTCACGGGGATGGTGGCCTGCTGGAGACAGCAGACCACCATGTCCATGACTGCTTGTCAATAAAGCAGGTTTTTTTTTTTCCATCTGCAGCCCGTTTTCCTTAAAGGAAAACGAGCTGCACTTGGAAAAAAATACCGAAACCTTTTGAAAAACTATTTGAACTATTTGTGATCATTCACAAAGGGGAAGGGGTCCCATGGGGACCCCTTCCCGTTTGCGAATGAGTTACCATCCACTTCAAGTGGATGGTAACTGCGAGTTCATTTGCGACTGCTTTCGCGGTCACAAATGAACTTGCATCGCGTTGCGAGTCGCAAATAGGAAGGGTACACCCCTTCCTATTTGTGATTCAGAAATGCATTTTGCGAGTCGGTTCCGACTCGCAAAATGTGTTTCTGCATCACGTAGATGCTTTTGTGCCTCGCAAACGGCGTTTTTCGCCGTTTGTGAGGCGCAAAACCCTTGCTACATCTGGCCCTTAAGGAAGAAGTCACTAGGCCTGAGGGGACTTGGTAGCCCATTCGCTAATAGTTTTCACATCCCTCAAGGGGACTAACTGTCAACAAAAGTGGCACCCCTGGCAGCCAGATGTCGGATCACATCTGTACTGAAGAATGGATCGAAGAACGACTACTCTGATGTTCCCTGGATCCATCAATGTGAGGCTGCACCAAGATTGGACTGCACCTGTTGCTTCATGGGCTAACCAAGAGAGTACTGTGGCACCCTGCTTGAGACAAAGATGTCCCCTGAGCCTCAGATAAAAGAGATGCCTCCAATTCCTGGCTGAGTTCTAGTTAAAGCAACAGGGCCACAAAAGCTGAAAAAGCCTGTCTTGGCAAGTTGGTAGCCATGAACACCTGACCGCCATTCTCTGCTGATGTACAGCCTGGAAGACCGAGAACCAACCCTCAAAATCTGCACTTGAGTCTGCTGGATTCCAGGAGAGTTGTTGTGAGTGCAGAAAACCCCTGTTTTTTCTGTAAGTGGAGATCAGTAGAAGAGTTGTAACTGGTTTTTGGCTGTACAGCAACTGGACTTCAAGGGACATCGACCCCTGTAGCCAAAGTTGCCCCACCGTGTTTGTGAACCGAGGAGTAGCCCATCATTGGATCCCCATCCTCAGCATCTTTCAGCATCCATGGATGGTATTTAGGGGTCGCCAGGGGTTGCAGCTGTGCCCCCTGATTTGCCCCTTGTGACCCCTGACATTGCCTTTGTGTGTTGCCGAAATCAGTTCATGGAATACAAAGCAGCTTGTTCTTATGGATGTCGGTTGTGGCTCCAGTTTTCTTTTTTTCTGTCAAGTGTTTTATTACAGTAATAGTGAATACTATTATAGAATATTACAGAATTATTATTCACTATCACTGTAATAAAGACTGTATTAAAATTTGCTGGAATATGACCCTCCCTTGCAGCTAAGGTAAGTAAAAAATGTTTTAAAATATATGTTGTGTACGTGTTTGCGGGTGAGAGCATGTTTAAGTGAGAGAGAGTCCGTGTATGTGTGAATGTGTGTGTATGTGTAAATATGTGTGAGTGAGTAGGAGTAAGGTCAAATGGTATGTGATGTCACTTCTGCTACCACTGGCAGTTTGGTGAATTGACGTTAATGTCAGCATCCTGTAGCGCTTGCCTGGAACTGGACTGGAGATTACTATGACTGTGAGGTAACAGTGCAACCAAGCCTTTTGGGCCTCTGTGACTCACTTCCTGCTGGAATTGGTCACTACAGTAGTAGTTTATAACTTTTTAAAAGTTCCAACGTTTGCAAAGTTGACCGAAAGCACAGTCCCTTACAATGTTTTATTGCTTTGAATGGAAAAGCTGTGGGTTATTGTACCTTTAAAAATTCATATCTCTGGAATCCTCTGGTGAATGTATGTTGTTGATGTGTCATTTGAAGATAAAAACGCAACTTATCTTTATAAATTGGTAAGTAATTGGTGCTTCTTAATGATTTACGCTTGTTCCTTTGAACAAGCCTCACTGCTATCTAGAGTTGAACTAAGGTTTTTCAAATGAATCTGACTGGAACCAGCACAGGTAGTTTGTTTATTACAGGGTGAGGCCTCACAACCACACTGTAAAATAAAACACTTTCCTCACAGTGGGCATGTCAGAAGGGAGGCCGCTAGAGTGCTGACCCTGAATGCTGTTTCAGCATTTTCTTCCTTCTCAGGAATCAGTGCCCTTCGAGGTTGATTAATCTTTGGACCCAGCATAGAATGTAGTAGAACCATTAACAAAACCTCAGTACAAACCGAAGTAAGTTACACACCATGACCAATGTGGCCACCAAGGAAAACGCCAGCCAGCAAAAGAGTTACGAGATTTATTACAAACTCAAGCTCAAAGCCATGTAAACAAATTGCAAGACCAGGTTATAAAGATACATAATCACCAGGGGTTGCCCAAGGCGACAAATGAGTTTGGATGAACTAACATTAACATAACTAAACATTGAAGAAAAACAATACATATCATCAGCAAGAATATCTGTGATACAGAAATTAAGCGTTGCTCAGGATTAGAAATCATCAGTCCATTCAGTTTAGCAGAGTCATAATTTTAGATGGGAACAGGGTAACCCTACAGTTGACCAAATCAGGGAAATACATGTGTGGGCTGAAACACATGCGGGCAAAAAACAAAAAAAACAAAAAGGACAAAAATAGTTTGGAAAAAGTTTAACTCAGACCACAAACTACTAGCTAATGTGGACAAAAGATAAGTAAAAAGGGAAAACCATCAGTGTGTCAGAAACTCGTTAAAGTGTCTTCTGACGGGAAATTGGAAGAAAGGTTTCCAAGTCTCAAAGGATATCTCAAGGGGCAGCGGTAGAGGAGAAGATACCTCTCCAAGGGACACAGCATGCAGGGATCTTCATCAGCAGGGGTCTGGAGATTCTGAGGATCTGACTAAAGTCCAACTGGTCATTGGTATACCAAAGTTCATAAAACATTCTGATTCACTAAAGATATCAGTCCAATTTACATTGAAGGAGCAACACCCAATAGAAATCAATCACACAACTTCAAGTTGCAACATCAACCTCAATTCCAAGGTCTGTCATGGGAACTCCTCAGCTAGCTCGAAACAAAGTTGAAACACTTGTACAGTTTGTGAGTCCATCTATTCCAGATGTTCAAGTTTCAAGGAAACAATTACACTTTCTTTCTATCTCTAAACAGTGGGGCCAATTGCCAAAAGCTAGTGTTCTCATGGTAATGAAGTCTGAAAGAAAGCTCAAGTTAAGGAAGTAATCAGCATTTCTTGCAAAGCCACGAAATGCAAGCTTAGAAGGACTCACTTAGGCTAACGCAAGTGATTTACAACAATACATTCAATGAATCCGTCTTAATAATACACACTTAATATGCAAACTTATGAATGCAACATTAATAATACTTCATTAATATATATGTGTTACATTTGCTTTAAACGGGGAAAGACTTTTTCAACTTATGTCATTAGATAAAATAGCAAAATACATTTCTTTCATTTTTGCATGCATTTTTAATTTATTAGACATTAGAAATTCAATACTGTTTCAGTATATTCTATTCGTCTGGAGTCTAACTTACATCGTAATATCAATTTAGTCTTTCTAACATTTGATTTAATTCAAATACCAACTATGTCAAACTCTACGCTTTAAACTAATGCACATTAATAAACGTGTAAGTGCAGTTTCTACATTCAAACCGTTAGTGCTTTGATTAACATAAGGCATAAACTGTCACATTTTTGAAGACTTTTGTGACAGAAGGGACACTACTACATTTTAAATGAAATCAGTGCTTTGTCACATGTAAAACAGGCGGGAGAAATAACATTCTAAATGGAATCCTGAGAAGATTGGCAAACTCCCTTGCTTTCAGCTTATACTTGGAAATAAAAAATAATTAAAATAACAGTGAAAAATATAGACACATAAAAAGATAAGATGATTTGCAATATCCAGCAGCCTCAACCATGCACCTGGAAGTGATGGGAGGGCAGGTGATGCCAGGCACCATGACCTGTCCTTCAAGTTACAAATTTAGAGAGAAGATGACTAGCACATGTATCACAGAGAGCACAACAACATACACGACTACAGAGTCTTGGAAAAGGAAGAGTGACTTACGTTTATTTTGGAAAGGAATTGGTAGTAGACGCTCTGACCATGAGTTAGCATGCAACCTAGAGATAGACTACCCCCTTCCAAATGCAGGTGCAAGAAATGTCTTGGAGTGTACTGCAGGTTTTATCCTGCTGGAAAATTAGAAACACATGTGAACATGGCAATCTCCTTTTTAGGAAGGATATCCCATTACTTGCCACCCCTAAAGGAGACCGCAGTCCTATGTAACCCATAATCTACTTGAGAAGGAGAAACCCTCCAAATTAACTGAAATAGATTGAGCTAACTCTGCAGGGCATGAAACCGTGTAATAAGTAATTAAACACTACCAGGACTGCTGCTAAAAGCTTGGGCCTTTTGGCACATCTTCTTGTGAAATTGTGTAGTAAAATCTCACCTTCTGGCAATATTATCTCAAAATATTCTGGGAGAGGAGGACTTCCTTTGAACATTTTCCAGTGGTGGTGGGAGAGGATTGGTATTGCCTGCTTTGTTTCACTCACTTATACTCTGCTATTTGGGTACTGTATTAAGACTATACCCATTTCTGAGACCACCAGCCATCACTGGCTTTGAATGGGCATTTATGTGGGTTGGTTTGAGATCCTCCATACTCAATAAAAATCTGGTTTGATATGTAAATACCTGAGGTAATGGCCAATGCAAACAGTTGGATTGCATGCCATTCTCTTGGATGTGCACTCCGCATATGTACTTTGTAAGTCTGCACAGAACATCTAAGTTGATTCTTTGGAGAACATATCCATATTGACTAGTTTCTCTGCTGAGAGAATCTATGTTTGTATGCCTGCTAAGTTTCCTTCTGTTCTCTTGCTGTGAAAAGGGTTCAGGTGCTGCATTTCATTATTTTTGTATGATTTCTGCTGTTTGTGGAGAACTCACCAGTGCTGGAAGCATTTTGGAGTAGACAAACTTTTGTGCTACTGCTAAGGACTAAGCAGTCCTTAGCATTGGTTTATGCTATTTTGTGTCAAGGAGGCATTACATGGGTGGCATACGGGGCATTCCCAGGCTACCACCCAAGGTTTTTGACTCAGTGCCTAATCTGCTGAAATTATTAAGCAATGTTTTGCACCACAAATCAATAAGTAATAAGTAGAAGAAATCCTTTAATGTCTCTTAACCTTCAGACATTGCATTGTGCTGCACTGTACTGCAGACATCCAATGTATGAAAAGTGTGGAAGTCTGTTTGTGCCTAGTACTTTGTACTGGAAGCGTACCTTCCTGTATTAAACCTATACGAAACATCACAAACACATCTATGCAATCAGGAGCAAAGGGGTTTGTGTAGTGCTAGGCAACCTTTATGTGTGCCAGTGCTATGGAAGAGAGCAGCAGGACCATTTCTTAGTAGGTATGAATGTGCACTGCTGACTCCTCTTAGTCCAATGCAGCACAGCAACTTTGGTTCCTGCACTACACAATTTTGTCTTTTTACAAAATCTACAGCTTTTACCTTTTTGTTTACAGGTGCATGTGAACCTTTCTGACTCACCCTGACTCTCCCTGACCTCTCCCCCCTCTTCAGTAAGAACCTCATAACATGGCTGTTTGAATGAGGCCCAGACCCGCCACCAGAGCCTTGAGACCCTCACAGGTGAGTAGTTGCGCTTCATAAAAACTGATTGATTGATTGATTGACTGAATGAAGTTTGTGTTTTTATGTAGGGATATTGGGATATATTGAAAATGATTTATGGTACTTTTCCCTAGAGTGGATCTAACTAGGGTGGTAAATAATTAATTTCCATTTATATTGAATCTCAGGGAACAGATCCTGCACAGGTGCAAAGGACATTGGTATTATTTACCAAATGAGTAAGATCTGTTGTTAATTATTACATTTGGTGTATGGTGCACTAACAATGGATGCTCCTTTATGTGGTCTGTCACCAAATCTTTTATGTGAGAAAGACTAGGAGAGGGATTTTGGCTCCACCCTCATAAGGCAGAAGTTGTCTGCTTCCACAAAAAAGTGCCCTCCACAAGTAATCATTTTGTTTATCCATCTGCCTGACTTTGTACATTCAGGGGCACTCACATTACATAGTAATGCTATTAAAGTGTCTTAGCTAAATAGAAAATTTATGGGGGTTTTCTCTGGAAGCAGCACAGATGGCAGGAGGGCAGCCATTCGCTGACATGTATTTTTAGTTTTATGTCTGGCTTGACATGATATTTTGGGTGCCCATTTGTAGTGAATCCTCACACAGGTCACTGCGGCTGTTGCTATGCCCCTCTCAAGATTTCAGTGACCCTCCTAACTGAAGAGAGGAGATGTCCAATCTTCTATCCCATCTCTTTGCAGTGACACTACTACCCTCAAGCATGGGTGGCCAAACTGAGGGCCTGATTACGACCTTGGCCGATTGGCTACACCGTCACAAATGTGCCCGCCATTTTACAGGTTCCATAGGATATGATGGAACATTCAATATGGCGGATGGGATATCTGTCACATTTGTAATGGTGTAGCACATCCTTCAAGGTTGGAATCAGGCCCTAAGCCTGTGAAATGAAAACAAACTCAAAGCTTGGTTATTCTACACAGAAAGATAATGTACACTTTGCCTCACTTTGTGACCAGGCAGCTTACATTGTGTATTTGTGTGCCACAATGTAGCACGTGATTAATGCAGCGCTGGTAATGAAAAGCCTTGGATTCATGCCTGTCAGCCACACATCCAGTGTCATATTCACCACCACTAAAATAACAGAAATCTCTCTCCTTACTCTGACGTTCCCTGTGGAACCTATACCAATCCTTAATAATGCTGATTGCTACTATGTGCCACAGAGGTCACAAATCATCAGTTACTTAGAGTTCTGGTTTAGTTTTCTCATTGAAAAACAACCCCTCCCCTCTTGCCACGTTTACAACTTTCTTTAAAGTTTTAGGTAATAAGGTTGGAAGGCAGCCTTAGCTCATATATTCATTCTCCAGTGAACTGGACTTAATTATTTTCACCCTCAGGCCCTCCTACGATCCTCCACTAGCCCCCTCTATGTCCACCCACAACACCCCCCACACTCTCCCCCCCTTCCGGTCCACCCAGATAACTTCTCTCACTCCAGACTCTCCTATAATCTGTTATGCCCCCATAACCAATTCCAGACCTTGAACATTCATCCCACAAGCCTTCTCTGCACCAGTCTACTAACCCACTATCACATCGGCTCCTAAGCCAGCCATGACCTGCTGCAGCGACTTCATGGATTTATTTGATGAAAAAGTTAGAGACATCCATATTTTGCTTCCCATCAGTGACGCCCTCGAAATTTTTGAGTCTCTACCATGCAGGGCACTACAGTCACGGTCATCTTTCTCTCCAATCTCTGGACAGGCATACTGTGACCCATCTCCAAATTAAAACGCTCAAATCCTTATCAGGATGCTATTGCAGGCTCTATCAGCATATCTCTTGCCACACACCTACAGCCTATATGGACACCATGGTCAATTCTTCTCTCAAACAGGGCATCTTTCCTGAATGACTAAAAATAGGTCAAATCACTCTGCTCAACCTCTTGATCCAGAGAACCTGAACACTCCCATTTTTAGGCAAAGTCATTGAAAGTTGCAAAGCGTCCCCAATGGCCTCACATATCAAAACAAACAACCTCCTAGACACTCTCCTAACAGGTTTCTGCCAGGGTCACAGTAAAGAACTGTGATCCTCCAAAGAGTACATGACTCCCTTAGAATCCTCGACTCTGGTAACTCCTGACTCCTTGTCCTCCTGGATTTATGCACTGCATTCAACACTATTAACCATCATGACCTCCTTCGTATTCTTGAACTATGGATGGGATGTGGAGGCACTGTCTTCAACTGGTTCTTCTCTTACCTATCCAACCATTCTCAAATTGTTAAAATTGGCAACTCGTTCCCGAGACCAGCCAATGTTCACCAAGGTGTCCCTCAAGGTTTGATCCTCTCCCCAACCCTCTTCAACTTCTACCTAGAATTGCTATGTTTGATTCTTAGAAACTCTGCAATTCTCTTCCACCTCCACGCTGACAATGCCCAAATATACTTGAAAATCTCATCCCTGGAGGGCTTTGTCCTGCTTTCAAATACAGTCTTAAAGAATCAAAACTGGATGTTCAACTATCATTTAAAACTCACCCCAATTAAAACAGAATTTCTTCTGATCTCACCCCGAAAGCAAAAATGGCATTACAATAATGGATGGCCAGCTTTCCCTCCTTCGAAGGCTGCCCCGCTATTGTCAAGAGTGCCAGATCACTCGGCATCACCTTTAATAATTGTCTGAATCTTCACAGCCACATACCAGCTATAGCCAACAGCTCACAACACCAACCTAGGCAGCTTTAGGGCATCGGACAATTGATTCCGGAACAAGACCTCAAAACAGTGGTGCAGTCCCTCGATCCCTCTAGACTAGACTATGGAATTGCCCTTCTCTCAGGAATTCCCAAAGTTCACCTAGGCCCACTGAGAGCAACACAACATGCTGTAGCACACTTTGACTTAGGTCTCAAGAAATGTGAGCACATTCCCCTGCCCTGCTAACCCTTCAATGGCATCCCATTGAAGCACAGGCCCAATTTAAAATCAATTGGATTACCAACAGAGCTCTTGTTAGTCGTGTCAGCTCTTGGCATAGTTTCCCCTGTCTTTTTGGCTTCTGACCTCCTGCTTTGATCCTGTGCTGAATTTCATTTTTACTGGCTTTTAGGACCCTGTGCACTTAACCACTGCTGACCAGGGCTAAAGTGCAAGTGCTCTCTGTTTAAATTGGATTGGTAATTGGTTTATCCATGATTGGAATATGTGATTTACTAGTAAGCTCCTAGTAAAGTGCCCAGGGTCTGTAAGTCCAATGCTACTAGTGGGCCTGCAGCACTGATTTTACCCCCCACATAAGTAGCCCTGTAAACATGTCTCAGACTGGCCACTGCAGTGTCTGTGGGGGCAGTTTGGAACTGCCAGTCAAACCACTTGCCAGGTCCAAACCTTATATTTTACTACATGTAAGTCACCCCTGAGGTAGGCCCAAGACAGTCCCATGGGCAGGGTGCAGTGTATTTAAAAGGTAGGACATGTACTGGTGTGTTTTACATGTCACTTTTACACTTGACTTATCACATAATGGTAACCAACTTCTTAAAGCACACTGTATTCCTTTATTAAAACATAATTTGACCAAGTGATGTTTTATTAAAGGAATACAATGTGCTTTAAGAAGTTGGTTACCGTTACGTGATCAGTAACATTTTTATTAGCAAATATTATTTATGGAAATAGAGTGTATGGGGGATATATTAATTTTAGTGGTACAAAGTGTCATGATTGACGAGGGATTCATTATGATTATGATCCTAGTACTGCTGTGTAGCCATTTTAGTTATAGCTTCATACACGTTATTTTAGCAAACTAGGCCTGCCTCTGTGCACCTTCACCTAGACATATTTTATTTACCTTTGTTTTCTTATTTTAATCAAAGCCATGTTCGCGGTCTTGTTTTATTTCCTCTATCTAGTCTAGGCCAGCACCACGTTCTTAAACAAGACATTTCTTTGACTTTCTCAAGGCTGCAGTAAGATAGGTTTCCGGCAAACGTGGTAACGCTTTGTCTCTAGTGTTCATAAAAACATACACACTCTTACGTAGGGATCCTTTCTTGGAACATTAGCTGTTTTATTATAAAAACACTACTTTTACCCATGTACGTTAGAGGGAGATTCCAGCCAGATGACCACGACTGGATGCTGATTGCTGAATGCTTTGCTACAACTGCTTATGTACACTACAGGCCTCTTGTTCAGGTATGATAGATGATGTCTTCCCAGGAGAACCTGAAGGGCAGAACTAGAGCTTAACATGCTGTACTCTAACATATCCTAGGTGGGAAATTATTTTAATGATTCTAGTGAAAATATGGTAGCATTATTTTTATACTTCACTCCCCTTGTCACAATTTTAATCCAGTAATGCTTCAACGTCCGAGTTATTGCAGTACATGCTTTATTATCTAAGATGCAGTTGCTTCATTAAAATCTTATTGAAATATTTACTGCCTCCGATTGTCCTTCTGTATGTGAGACTAATGTAACTGAGAGAAACGGATCTGAGTGAGCACGATTTCCCTGAGGAATCATTTGTGTCATGCGCTCGGCTGCCCAATCATCCCTGCTCTTGGGTGGAGATGAGGCACTGCTAGTTAGCCGGAGCAAAACCCGGATTAGGCCGACAGGTGTCCCCTGTAGTGGTTTCAGACTCAGTCCCCCACAGTGCAAGTGATTCTGCCAGCCAAACCCAGTAGTCTCATTAGAATAATGAGAGCATACGCGTCATGGCACCGCCAAGGTTTGGTCAGGCTCTAATTTTCAGGTCCTCCTGAGTATCTCTGTCTCATTGCATACAAAGACACCTCAGTACTATGTACGGAAACGTCCGTGTTATTGAGGATTTTCCTCCTCAGCTAAGTAGGGAGTACCTAACTAACGCTGTAAGTTATTCAAGCTTGAACCATTAAAAGGATAATCCCCATTTGGTGTGCTTATCTCTGAACAGAATTTACCATTTGTTATGGCGATTCTGCAACAGGTAGCAATTGCAGTTAATATGCAACCACCCCTTACTGCACATCTATTGGCACATGGCCTAACGGCCCAGGGGGGTCCATTCACATTTGTTATTGAGGCTCATCCAGCCCGTAGAACAGAATTTTTTTATTCTTGAGTCACATTTCCAGCAGCTGATGGGAACACAAATACATTTCATCACTATACACCTGCAAATATACGTGCACAATACAGAGCATATGCATATTTACCCCATACAATTTTACACATTAGGTTAGGTTCTTTAAGTAATGAGGGTCCTACCAGTCCTTTTTTGGCCACATACACACCTCACCCTGCTGCAGCGAGCCTAACGGCAGCTGAAGTCTGTCACTTATATGCTGAGCTGACGGCAATATACAGACAATTAGAACAGTATGTAATGCAAACATTAAATACAAACCCAGCACGTGGTGCTCTGGCGCAATCACATGCAGTGACACCAGGCATTAATCTGGCGACTGTACATTCGATCATGGGTAAAGTACCGCCAAACGAGAAGAAATTCCGTTTTGGTTAGTTCAAAAAATAAAGCACTGGAAGCAGTATTTTCCTATGTGGGACCTCAGGATAAGCATAGAATATTAACTATGTGCTTGCCATTTGGGATGGTTCCCACAATAGATAACTGCAATACTTGAGGCACGGTATTTGCCACACTTTATACTACCTCACACGGTACACTGACACTTGCCAATTTATCGGAAGTGTTATAACAACTTCAAGGCGGCTGCCCTGGCCCTGGACTTGGGGATGCAACTAATGGGCAATTTTGTCACAGGATCCTCAATTATCTTAAGTAACCTTAAAGGGGAAGCAGTTGCACTAGCATTGCGAATTTGGCTCTGGGATGTTCCTCCACAGGATCAAGAACGTGAGCTGCCAAAGATTATCGTGGAGACACGATAATCATTGGTCGAGATAGTCTGGGAGCCAGACCCACAAAACCACAGCTACAATGTAAATCCAATAAAGATTTTACCAAGCAAGCTCCTGAGGGTTCTTAGAAACGCTGGGATAAAAAACAACAAACACCTAAAAAAGAAAGGGGAGAATCTCTGCATACGGAGAACCCACAGAATACATATAATCTCAGGATTAGAGATAATATTAAAAACGCCTGACAGATATCAATATACTGATACACACCAATCTCGTTCCTTTCAGGACTCATCGGAAAAACGCAGTGAGAGAGGTGAGCAGTCAGAGCGAAGAACTGAGTACATAAAACCCAGACAGGAATCACAATGCTCAACAGAAGTTTCTGTTAAAAAAGAAGAGAAACTTCCCCAACAAACATCCCAATTCAAAAAGTGGCAGCAGTTACAGTTCGACATGGCACTCAAGAAGAGGGCTCTATTGAAGAACAAGAAGTGGGTATTAGCACCATTAGACAGCGGGGCAAAGGTCACAATAGTTAGCCGGAATCTTCTAGAACATTTGGAGGTGAAAGCAACTGATGATTTCTTACAAGTTAATACTGCGGACATGCGTGTCTCCATGCCTGATAGGGTGTACAAAGTAAAGTTACAGTTAAAAGGAGACATTGAACGCACAATCGATTCAATCTTTTGGGACTGCGTCGTAAATATATATGATATTCTACTGGCCGAAAGGGATTGGCCACCTGAAATTGTCCGTACTTGCCCATATGGGGAAGATGTTATCAAACCTTCTTTGTCGCCCCTTCCTCCAGATGAGCTTGCAGAATCCTACGCCATAGATTGAGCATTGGCGCAGACAGCCGTGTTATATCGCAACCAGGTAGGGTGGGATCAAGATTCCCCCCATTATGTAATTCCTATTAAAAATCAACCCAAACACAACCCCAGTATCCAATAAAACATGATGCTACCCACCTGTGAGGGAAATCCTCACACAACTAGAGTACCAGGGCGTAATCTAACCCTATGTCTCACCAATGAATAATCCTTCATTCCCAGTAGCTATTCCGGACCATTCATATAAAATAGTCTTAAACTACAGACATCTAAACAGTCATACACACACATACAGTATACAAAACTCACATAGCACAGCACTCATGAACAACATAGTGTGCAAAAAATACAAAACAAAGCTGGACATTTCCAGTGGCTTCTTCTGCCAAAATATAGCGCCACAATTCTTAGAAAAATGTGCACAGTTACAACCTCCAAATACAATTAAAAAACTCCCATCCCTATTGGGTTTCCTAAATTTTGGCAGAATTTATATTCTAGATTACGCATCATGCATAAAACCTTTATATGACTTAATACGTCCTGATTTTTGCAGTAAATTTTGGACAGTCTAACACACACGCATTCTCAGAGCTTTGCAAACAGACAAGTTTGCAGCGCAACACTTACACACACGGGACCACAAAAAACATCTGGTCATCAGAGTAATTGCTGGTGCCATTGTAACTTTCAATAAGGATGAGACAGTCCCAATAGCATACAAATCACATTTGTATTCAGCAGCAGATCAACACTTTGCTCCCACTAAGAAAATTCTCACTGCTGTCTAGATGGCCGTCATTAAAGAAAGATCACTTGCACAGGGGAAACACATTATTGTCGTATCTCCAATTCCAGCCCTTGAGGCTGTTACCAAAGCCAGCATTCCAAACACTAAAGCATGACATCCACGTTCGATTCAATGGGCAACGTTTTTGACAGCCACTGATATTGACTACATTTTCGACCCAAAATTACAAACTCAAGAATTTTTGCAATATGAACTGGAGTACCCAGTTCCGGCAAATACACTGCCTATTGATCAATATTAAAGAGTCATGTACACCGATGGCTCAGTACAACCTGCAATAGGCACAAAACGTCAATACTCCGCTGCTTGCGTAGTCGTAAGTGGCTACATGGAGGATAATACATTTTGTCTCCAGCATACATTCAGGCAAACCCTAAGGAACTGCACAGCACAATTAGCAGAGCCAAAGGCTCTGGTGATGGCACTGGAACACACGGATTCTGCTCAGCTAAAACTGATTGTCTGTGATTCGGATTACTGTGTACAGTCTTTCAATGAATACCTGCATCACTGGTGCCAGAATGGGTTCAGAGATTCTAAAGGCAACACCATCAAACACAGACTTCTATGTAGGAAAGTAGCGTATCTGAAGGAAATGCTACCAAACGTCCATGTTGTACATACACTTGCACATCAGCACGTTGGAATACACGTTGCTGGAAATACATTAGCTGATGAAGCATCCAAATCAGCAGTAGCTATGGATGCTGTAGTTGCAGTAACTCGTTCTTGAACAAAACCAGACAATGACATATGGGCTGCCGTGAAAGCTACGGCTGAAGGCACGCCCTATCCCAAAGCATTTCCTGCTAAATATTCCTACTGAATGGGTGACTTCCTTGACGCCGAAGTAAAAATACCAGATGTTGGAGTTCGAGTAATTCCCAACAAAGTCATAAGACCAGAGGGGTTGCATCTGCCCATGCTGGTGTGGCGGCTACAATATCATTATTGCAAGCACGTTATTGGTGGTCAGGTCTATAACAACAGATCAAACAGTATGTCCTTTGTTGTGACATCTGCCAACAAATTAAGGGCTCCACTGTCAAATGCCCACCGCAGACACCCCTCCTAATTTCCAACAAACCATTACAATGTGTGTACTTGGACAATTGTGGTCCTCTAACACCGGATAGTGCATAAAAATACATTTTAGTCACTGTTGACTCTTGCTCCAGATTTCTATGGGTGTGGCCACAATGCTCGGTTGACGCTCGGACTGTTATTAAAGATCTGCAAGTCTTTATTGGCACATATGCAGTTGCGACTTTCCACTTGGACCAGGGCCCTGCTTTTGCCTCAATAGCATTCAAGAACGCCATGGCTTCATTAGGTCCAACTCCATTTCTCGTCTCCATTTCATCCCGAAGAAAATAGTGTTGTGGAGCGATGAAACCATGATTTAAAGCAGCCCTTAATAGCCAGGGTATTAGGTATGGGTCGTAGTTGGCTTAATCACCTGTATGGAGTCCGGAGAGCACTTAACAATCTGCCCAGAAGGTACCTGGGGGGTCGTACTTCATACAAGTGCCTGTTTGGAACTTGAATGTATGTTCCAGATCTTGATGGTCCTGGTGTGGAGGCGACAGAAGCACCTTTTGACAGAAATGAACGTGTCACTCTCTTGCAGGAATTACAACACTTCCGTGACGACAACGCTTCTGCCAGTGCTGCCTCCGCAGGAATTAAGGATGTACCAATAACATCCACCGGCTGGATTCCAAAAGTTGGGGATCTAGTATGTGAAAAAATTGCTGTGAAAAAGGAGTTTGGTCCTTCTTATTGTGCACCGGTCCCAGTCTTGGGACTACACGGTATCAGAACTGTCATTCTACCACATTGGCTGGTGCTAAAGAAAAAAGCTTTTTATCTATCGACAATGTCAAGTTACACCACAGCAGACCAAGAGGAGCAGCCAGTAGTTCCCGGATCCCTCTCACTACTGGTCAAGATGTCCCATTACAAGTTTTGAGCAGCAACGCTGGCACCTCTCCGAGCTTGGGGAGGGTGGAAAATGATCTTGCATTAGTTCCACTAACATCTGTTACAACAAATAATATAGAAATTACTGATCGATTTGACACAACTTCAACACAGACGGATGGCGTCATTTACTGTGAGCCACTGCAGGAGCCCTCTACTAGTTCTCCTCCTACAAATACGGCTCCAGCTTTTGCACAAACTGCTTCTGGATACTTTGCCGACATCAACAACACTTTTTCAGACTCATTTGCCTCTTCTACATCTGAACTGCCAAAAACACGTAAGCTGATAAACTGGCTTAAAACAAATTACTTTATTTTTCCATGGAACTATCTGTGGATTTCCTTGACTGTATTAGCTTTCCTCCTTTGGATTGGCTTTGTTATAACATTCTTTCTATTAATACATGGGCATTTTCTTCCTGAAGGATCAACAGTGAAACTGCTGGATGAGGTCCTAAAACCCTATTGATCTTCTCACAAGGTCCCCAGAAACTTGTCTTTCGTGAACATTTCCGCTATAATGATTCCTTGTGGGATTGTTTGGGATAAAGTCACATTTGATACATACGGCCCAACGGAGGTCATTCAAATACCATATGTGTTTAAACTTTCAATGAACAATATAATAATACCCGGAGTTGTTTCTGATGACTGGGATGTGAAAACAGTTGATTCTATGATGACTGAATTGCAGTATTTCACTGTATTTGAAAGTGAAGATGTTTATCAATCTAAGGAGAATTATGGTGATATGTTTTGCTATAATTATTATGGGCACCACTTCATTCACAGAGCTAGTACACAAAGACCATTTTAATTACACACAATGGGAACATTGTCCAACTCCACCACAAGGGAGTTCTAAAACATATTCTGAAAAATGTTCATATATTTCTTGGTACAATGTTAAAAATGCTGAGTCATATTATTTCAAATTGTCATTGATGGAAAATATACATATGCTATTGACAGATACGAAATTCATTTATTCGGATTCCTTTGTTTCCCTGTTGGCTATAGAAGGCTATGAATATTGGTTGAAGTCGATTGACTTAAAAAGTGTGTGGGGAACAAGAAATTTGCAAATAAGGGGGAAGGAAGCTTTATTTAGAGCACGCTTGATACCTGTTCAAATGATATTTTTAAATGAAACTGTACAACAGACAAGTTGTTTAGACTTAGCAAAGATTAAGGAATTGAATGTGCCCAGTATTCCTGACCCTGCAAAATTTTACAACTGGCAAAAATATATAAATGCAACTGAAGATCATCTCGATGAATGGGTCCAGAATGGCACGTTTAATGCTTCACTGTCACGTCCTGGAGGGTGGTTATTGTGGCCAATAGATATCAATGGGTGTCATAAATGATTAATAAACTCCACTGTTTTTTTTTTAGAACAAGTAGGCCAGACCCTTGCTATGTGTCATCCGAACATACGGGTATAGTGACAACCTAGAGTGTAGGGAAACTATGCCTGCAACGGTTGGAGATTCCTCACTAGATGCTGTAGGAGAACACCTCAGTCTCCTGTCTAATAACACTGACTTACAGGATTTCCTGTTAGGCCCCAGAAAACAATGAGAAAGCGCTTCTTATATGCAGTTTATAATAAAATTTTAAAGCTTTCTCAACAAGAAGCTGCTGCCCGGTTAAGGCAAATAGATCAGGAAAACTTACAGAAGGCATTAGCTGCTGTAGATAATGGGATTATTACTGTATCCGACCAGATACATACCTTAAACAACACCGTTTTTTCTGCAATAGGCATAATACAAAGTGACATGTCTTCTTCACACCATGGACAGAGTAAATTAAGGTCCATTATACAGTTGGGTTGGACACCACAAACACTGAAGGCAGTATATATTTTCCACATTTAATTTAATGCAACAACAACTACTAATGGCTAGGAAGGAAGCGACTTATGTCATGTGAAATATTGAAAAGTTAGAAAAGTTCCCTTTTACTGTGGCCGAAATACCATCTGCTGAGTGGTTAATACACGGGGTCATTAATCTTCCTACTGCAACACTTCAATTCACGTCCTGCTTAAAACACATTCCAGTAGGCAGATATGAAAGGCTAGGAGATAGTTACATCCATGAGGTGTGGGTCCTCTACTCTTCTCGTACAAATGTCTCAGTGGCATGAAAGAGGTCTTTCTTCGCAGTAGTGAATGCGAGACTTCTTTCAGCCATTCAATGGTTTGTAAACAGCTGTCTTTGCATGGGGCGTGTAATGCTTCAGCAGCGAACTTGGCTTGTTATCTGAAGGGAGTTCCAGTCCCCTTGATTAGACCTGCATTCCAGGTGCTCTCCAATGGCAGCTATGTCCTCCTCAATAGTGAAAATTGTTGCGGGATGCAAGCAGGAATAGTTTATGTTGTTTCGGTCTCTAAGATTGTTACATGTTGTGGGAACGTACTTTTTTCTCCCACAAGACAGAGGAAAGTAGCTGAGATTTGGCCCATCTCGCTTCTTCTAATGTGAATTTTGACAAGTTGAGCAGACGCAAGGCTTTATTGTTTCAAAAACATATGGCACTCAAATCTGCACGCAAGACCAATGCGCTTCAGGCGGCAAGGTCATCAGCAGACATGCAGTCCCTTTTAAGTACTAACTTTCTGAGACACTTTGGTGAGCTCGTGTGATGAATATTTATTGTGTCCAGCACTACTGGAATTGCACATTTCTCTCAGGCTGTTGATTCTGGTTTTGTTCACACCTTCTCCTCTATATGCGGATTAAATACCATCAGCCATCCACTCAATATTCTCCAGTATTTTGGGGGTATTTCAAATAACTTTGGCTATAATAGGTGGCATCTTGCTATTGCTACTTTTTCTGTGCAATGGCTGTCCGCCGCAACAAGGAGGACTGGAAGCGCTCCCACCAGCACAGCTGTGTAGTGAACGCATGATGCAGTACTTTGGACCAACACTCCCGGAGCAATTGGAGTGTGACTGGTCTCTGTCACTCAGACCGGTTTTACATTGTGTGCAGCCCATGTTTCGGTGCCTCTGGTGCTTGTTCGAACATGCACTGAAAGTGTGTCTTTCTACGCAGCGCTTGCTTTCATTGGATGCTGATCTGTTGATATTCTCGCTGAGGGCTCATTACCAGACATGCGCGTTGAGGGTGCATTTGCTACAGGAAGCTGCTTATGAGTTGCCCTTCATGTAGGATGCAGCTCTAAACTCATTGTTGGGCACACCAAGGAATGCTGCTGCCTTGGCTGGAGCTCAGGCTTTGGAATACAAATGCTCCTTGGTTTTCCTTGGCGATGAACTTCCTACTTTACCACCTGCCGAAGTGGAAGATTTCATGTCTTCAATTACCCCGGATTCGATTGGCAACTTCCAAAATGATTCTGACTCTTGAAATTCTGCCCTTTTTTACACCACTGTTACCATTTTAAATTGTCCTTTTCACACATGCTCAAGTGTCCTTTTAACGTGTCATTATTGACATTCTTATGTATATGCCTTTGGCTGAATTTTAGTAGCTTTTATACATAATTAGGCTTTAATCCACCTTTGAACCGGAAAGGGGAGGGTGTTGTGTAGCCATTTTAGTTACAGCTTCATACACATTATTTTAGCAAACTAGGCCTGCCGCTGTGCACTTTAACCTAGACATATTTTATTTAGCTTAGTTTGATTATTTTAATAAAAGCCACATTTGCAGTCTTGCTTTATTTTCTCTATCTAACTGTTCTATGCCTAGGCCAGCACGACGTTCATAAACAAGACATTTCTTTCACTCTATGCTTTTCTCAAGGCTGCAGTAAGATACGTTGCCGACAAACGTGGTAACGGTTTGTCTCTAGTGTTCATAGAAACATACACACTCTTACGCAGGGATCCTTTCTTGGAACATCAGCTGTTTTATTATAAAAACACTACTTTGATCCATGTACGTTAGAGGGAGATTCCAGCCAGATGACCACAACTGTATGCTGATTGCTGAACGCTTCACTACAGCTGCTTATGTAGACTACAGATCTCTTGTTCAGGTCTGAGAGATGATGTCTTCCCAGAGGAACATGAAGGGCAGAACTAGAGCTTAACATGCTGTACTCTAACATAGCTTAGGTAGGAATTATTTTAATGATTCTAGTGACAATATGGTAGCGTTATTTTTATGCTTTACTCTGCGTGTCACAATTTTAATCCGTTATTGCAGTACATTCTTTATTATCTAAGATGCAGTTGCTTCATTAAAACATTATTGAAATATATACTGCCTCTGATTGTCCTTATATATGTGAGACTAATGTAACTGAGAGAAACAGATGCGATCGAATGACCACGATTTCCCTGAGGAATCAATTGTGTCATGCGCTCGGCTACCCAATCATCCCTGCTCTTGGGTGGAGATGAGGCACTGCTAGTTAGCCGGAGCAAAACCCGGATTAAATCGGCAGGTGTCACCTGTAGTGAGTTCATACTCACTCCCTCACATTTAAACTGATTCTGCCGTTCAAATCCATTAGTCTCATTAGACTAATGAGAGCCTACATGACAGTATGGATTGGTATATTATATTTTACTGTAATTTGTTTTTATACAGATGTTTTTAGTATTGTTGGGAGACTATATGATTGTCCTTAGAAGGTGGTGAGAGAATTGTGAAGGCCACCAAAACGCATTGACGCACTTGGAAGACTGGACCCCCTGGGACTTTCTAGGATTAGACTGGGAAATTGATTTATCCCACTTTGCATGACTACCAGCTACTTCTCATTGTTTATTTTGTTTTTCATTCGTGCTCGTGACGGCCATAGCGTTTTCATGTTTTACACAGTGCAATGGGCAGTATTGGAGCATTTTTCATGACTTCCAGTTGCTTCACATTGTTTCTTAGTTACCTCACATCACAGTCAGAGGTAGGACAGTTCATCCCGTTTGTGCACAGTTTAAAAAATGGCAGTGCAAAGGTTGTTTACCTATAGATATGCACTTTCATTTTCTTCATCATTGTATAGTGCTGTGATACCATGTCCTTGACAATTCCTGTTTCACTGTTTCTCACTGAAAGTTTTCTTTTGTCACACATGGTCTTGCAGAGCTACTTGCTCAGTGGAATTATGTGGCAAGAAAGGACAAAATTATGAGGCAGGTGTAAGAGGCAGTCCTAGTTTGTAGTGAGTACCTTGGGTACTTACACCTTATACCAGGTCCAGTTATCTCTTATTAGTGAAATGTAGTAGTGTTCTAGCAGCTTAGGCTGATAGAGGTAGCTGTAGCAGAGCAGCTTAGGCTGAACTAGGAGACATGCAAAGCTCCTGCAATACCACTATAAGTACACAGTACTTATACTGTACACAATAGAAGACAATTCTCAGTCTTAACAGAATTAGAGGTAGTTTATTTTAGTGACACAAGGCCAAAAATATCTTAGAGGCAATACTCCTTCTGGAGGTAAGTATTATACACAATATATACACTAGTCACCAAAATAAGGTAAGTAATTAGTCATAGGATAGTGCAAACAATAGAAAATACAATAGAATGCAATAGGAAGAAATAGGCCTAGGATCAACACAAACCATATACTAAGAAAGTGGAATGCAAATCACAAATTCCGCCCTAGACAAGTGTAGTGTGTAGAGAATCACTGGGAGAGTAAGAAAACTACAAAAGTTAGTAAAATACCCCACCCCAGAGCCCAGGAAAGTAGGAGTAAAGTACTGCAAGTTTCCTTAGGACACACTACAAGTCGTGATTAGAGTTATTGAAAGAACCAAGCAAGACTGCAAGCAACAAATGGTGGATTCCTGGACCTGAAGATCTGTGAAGTGAGGAGACCAAGTCCAGAAGTCACAGAAGATTCCAGGAAGGACAGGAGCCCCTGTCAACCTAGAAGATGGTGCAAAAGAGGATTCTCCGGTTAGAAGAAGTATGCAGAAGAGCACCAAAGAAGATGGCTGAGGGTTCCTGCATGATGCAAAGGATGTCCCACGTGGAAATGTTGGATGCAGGCCAGTTGCAGCGCTGGATTCATCCAACAAGCCTTGGTTCAAGTAATGTCGCGGATTGCGTCAAAATGGCACTGCCTGGACTCAGGAGGGACCAGGGGGCCTCAACTCAGACTGAGGAGGCAGAGGGGGCTCCCAACACTGGAGGGAACTCATAGGTGACCAGACAGCGCTCATGGAGGTCCCAGGACACTGGGACTAAGAAGGTGCAAATTGCGGTTGCTGTAGCACTACAAAGGAAGGTCCCACGCCACCGGAGAACAACTCAGTGAGTTGAGTGTCGCAGGATAGAATGCTGGGGCCCTGGGCAAGTCTGCGCATGAAGGATTCTTGTAAATAATGCACAAAGGCCCCAGGAGGTGAAGATGACGCGGTGCACAGGGGTCCTGTCGCAAACGGGGAAGGCAAGCACTTACCTCTTCCAAATTTAGACAGCAGGACCTTAGGACAGTCTATGTCGAAGGGGTCTACCACCTGTGTTCCAAGGAGCACGCTGGTCTCCAGGAGAGGAGTCCAAGAGAACTGGTTGTTGTCTTAGAAGGTGCCTGCTGGAGCAGGGAAGTGACTCCGTCACTCCATGGGAGATTTCTTTGGTCCTTCTGGTGCAGGGTGAAGACAGGGAGTCCCCAGAGTGTGCACACTGTGGAAACTGTTGCAGTTGCTGGCTGGAGCTGAAGTTGCAGAGTCGAAGTAGCCCTTCTGGATACTTTGTTGTAGTTACAGTGGTTCCTGGAGCAGTCTGCCGTCTACTGGAAGTCAGAGGATGAAGCAGTAGATGCAGAGGCTTCCTGATGGAAACTTGCAAGCAGACTCTGAAGAGAAACCCACAGGAGAGACCCTAAATAACCCTGAGAGGGGGATTGGCTACCTAACAGGAGGGGTCTCTGAAGTCACCTGCTGGCACTGGCCACTCAGAGGCCTCCAGAGTGTCCCCACACCTTGAAAAACAAGATGGCTGAAGTGTGGGACACATTGGAGGAGCTCCTGGCACCACCCCTGGGGTGGTGATGAACAGGGGAGTAGTCTCTCCTCTTTCCTTTGTCCGGTATCGTGCCAAAGCAGGGACTGGGGGTCTCTGAACCAGTGTAGACTGGCTTATGCAAGGAGGGCATCATCTGTGCCCTTCAAAGCATTTCCAGAGGCTCTGGGAGGCTACCCTTCCCAAGCCTGCAACACCTATTTCTGAAGGGAGAGGGTGTAACACCCTCCTCCCAAAGGAAATGCTTTGTTCTGCCTTCCTGAGACTGAGCTGCTCAGACCCCAGGAGGGCAGAACCCTGTCTGTGAGGTGGACGAAGCTGCAGTGCAAGCCTCAGAGAGCTGGTTTGGCAGTACTGGGGGTCCATGGTGGAGTCCACAGGATGCATGTAATTGGCTCCCCAATACCAGATTTGGAATGGGGGGACGATTCCATGATCTTAGACACCTCACATGGCTATATTCGGAGTTACCATTGTGAAGCCACGTATTGCACCTGTGTAATGGTATCCCCACACTCACGAAGTCCGGGGAATTGGCCCTGGACAGCGTGGGGGCACCTTTGCTAGTGCAATGCTGCCCTCACATTTAGTAACTTTGCAACTAGTCTTCATTAAATGAAGGTTGGACATAGAGGTGACTTATAAGTTACTTAAGTGCAGTGAAAATGGCTTTGAAATAGTGTGTGCACTATTTCGCGCAGGCTGCAGTGGCAGTCCTGTGAAAGGGTTTGTCTGAGCTCCTTATGGGTGGCAAAAGAAATGCTGCAGCCCATAATAATCTCTTGGAACCCCAATGCCCTGGGTACCTAGGTACCATAATATAGGGACTTATAAGGGGGGTCCAGTGTGCCAATTGGAATTGGTAAATAGAGTCACTAGCCTTTAGTGACAGATTTGTCAGCAGAGAGAGCATAAACACTGAGGTTCTGGGTAGCAGAGCCTGAGTGACACAGTTATGCTCTACTGACAACACACACATTAGGCCACAAACTATGAGCACTGGGGTCCTGGCTAGCAGGATACCATTGTGACAGGCAAAACACACTGACATATAGGGTTTTCTCTATGAGCACTGGGGTCCTGGCTAGCAGGATCTCAGTGACACAGTAAAAACACACTGACACACACTCACAAACAGGCCAAAGGCGGGGGTAACCATGCTAGAAAGAGGCTACTTTCTCACAGCAGGGTTGACCAATTTATGTGACAAAAAAAGTCCAATTAGGCATTTACATTGCGAGACCTAGTGCAGTGCAAATGCTTGTTCATAAATACTCTGTATAAACCGAATAATAAAATAAATAATATTAACGTAAAGACTTTGCACTTTAGTGCACCAATCTCACTATCTGAGCATTATGTAAGATAACTCAAATAAAGTAAAAACATGTTTTCTTATTTCCCTAAAACGTGGCAAGCACCAGGCCTTCCTTTGTAATACTGTTATGTCATCCTTTTCTCTCTTTCTCTTCATTTTAAATTTTTTCTCTCGGCTCTCGCCTCCTTTCCCAGGTATGTTTCTTTCCCTCCTTTATCTTTGCTTTCTCCCCTTTCCTTCCTTTCACTCCATTTCTGTCTGCTCTTTCGCCTTTTTCTCTCCATGCACAGTCTCACTGTTCTTTCTTTCTTCACTCCGTTTCCAGTCTCTCTGTTCCAAACTCCTTTATTCAAAAGATAAGTTGACTGCATTGAGGCAGGTTCACAATAGTTTTAAAAAAACAACAACAAAAAACTTTGTGATAATTTGAAATACCTTATGTACAACTCCCTGCTTTCTCCATTTCCTTGTGAAAGTTCTTGGCAACAGGGCGGCTCACTTGATCAGCTGTGGTCCAACAGGTCTGAGCTTTGGCTCTAGGTTTACCGGACTAGTCTATAGATTGGGCCATGCGGTCGCTAGGTTTTTGCCCATAGCTGGGATCTGGACGTGTCTAGCATGGGCATCCAGGGGAAGAATGAAGGGTTATAGGCATTCCTTGTTTGGGCCTGGGAAGAGCCTATCACCTGAAACGGGTTCTCCTTTTGTCACCACAGATAGTCTGCTAGAAAATAGTTGCTGCTTTGTGCGTGACGCTCCAGAACAGTTGCTCTTGGGCACAGTCTGCTAAGGTGTATTTGCTTCTGGGCATAGACTATAGTTACCTGCTGAGGGATACTTGCTCCTTGGTACAACCCGTAACCATAAGCATGGTCTTGCACAGCTGCTAGCATAGTGGAATTGTGTGGCAGGAAAAGGCCAAAATATGAGGCAGAGTTGACCAATTTAAGTGGCAAAAAAAGTCCAGTTAGGCATTTACAACGCCACTAGCTCTAACTCTTGTAAATGCGAGACCAATTGCATTGCAAATGCTTGTTAGTCATTTTAAGCACCCAAACAAATGTGTTTTCTACTGTGACTTTTCCACTAGGATGCGCTATTGGTCTGGATGGGTGCGACCAGTTGCATAGAGTGGAGCTGATCTCCCCGCACTTGAAAAACAAATATTTACTTTACATGATTAACAGTGTTGGAAATGAACACGGGCTCGAAACGCTCTGCTTCCAGTTACAATGTTGAGGTGTGTACACAGTAATTGTACCTAGTAATGCACACCTTGAAAAAACCTTTTTATGAACCTTTCATGCATCTCACAGCAGGCTTTATTGTTTCGGAACTGTGTTTAGTTACTCAAGGAAGCTGATGTTCTTTCATGTTTGTCACTGAAACCTGACACTACTAAAATCAACCATTAATACAGCTGACATGAGGACATTCTTTGTGATTCACTGAAATAATCTCCTTGACTAAAAGGTGCGCCAAAAGTCTTGCGCTTTGGCGTCCGTGATTAATTTCGTATTTTTCGGGCACTGCATGTCGGGTCTTCTCAATCAGGTGTTAGTGAAAAGCGGGAACTGGATGTCGACAAACATCTTTGCTGATGAAAGAGTGCGTGTGATGAGGAACAGGGAGGTGGAGCTGTGATTACATCTGCTGCAGTGACCCCAAGCTGCAAAGTGGAGACATGCCTTTTGTGACACCTGGCCAACCCTGAATTTTTAGCTAATAGTACTTTGCACAATGAGATTTCCCAGCTCTTACTTGATAATGCTAATGGTGAAACTACAAATCCCAGAATCCAATCGCTGAGCACGTCTCGCTAAGCAGTTCAAATCCAGACTCTGAGCTTCAAGAGTTCTCAACCACTTTGCACTGTCTTCCTCATTCTATCGTATGTATATTATGTTATATTCAATGTTCTATTCCAGTTGTTTATTTAATAAACCAGCCAATGATAATGGTTGCTTGTCAATGATTAAGATTCATTCTTCTTTCTTTTCCAAGCCGTGTCTGGATGCGAGCGGTCTTTAGATAAGGGCAAATGCAGACCACATGAATATTGTCTTCCTTTATTTCTCCGCATAACCTACACGATCTCGAGCTACTGTATTTCCAGGTTGGTTGGTCGGCTAAAAATGGCAAAAAAACGAATTGGATTGCTATCAGTTTTCTTTTTAGATAAATCTAATATGTAGTGTTTCGATATGCTGATGGCTCGTGTTTGTGGTACGATTGGATTACCATCCAGGCATGGCTTAGGCTGGCCAGTGTGTTTTTGTCATTTATAAATGAATGCATTTTGCCTACTTTATTTATCGCATTGCAGAAAGCAGGATAGGGCAAATTCAAACTCCATAGGTTCGTTGTATTTGTTTCTTTCAAGGCTGACAGAGAAATTTTCGATAAATGGAGCAAGGGTCCTTATCTATTGACTGCCATAAGGCGTTGCGGAGTGTATTAGCTTGATTTAACTGTATTTTGTACCACGTTATTATAGTGGCGTCACATCTTCCAATGAATTGCTGCAATAGACCAAACTCCAGACAAACTTGCGCAGGTGATACGCTCTGAAGCAATCGAAATACCTGCTTGTACGTGTTCGTTTGCAATTTTTTCAAGGGTTAAAGCACCTGCTTGGTGCATGGCGGCACTTGCATAAGCTACCGTTGGTAATAGTTTAGCCTCTGTAACTGCCATTAGTGGTTTAAAGGAAGGCCAGTCCAGTTTTTTGGCGCAAGAATGCAGAAGGCATGTGTAGGAAAGTACCTTCTTTTTGGCATTGTTACCCGCACTTTTTGCCTGCTATCAGTGTACTTAGTCTGTTTTCACTTGGATCGTGCTAACCAGGACCCCAGTGATTGTGCTCTCTCCCTCCAAATTTGGTTACCTTGAACCTTTGTGCACTCCACAATTGGCATATTGGTGTTCCCTTACAAGTCCCTACTATATGGTCTTAGGTACCTAGGGCATGTATTATGCCACCCATGGGAACCCATGCCAAATGTGTCTGCAGTCCTGCCGTTGCAGCCTGAGTGAAAAGGTGCATGCACCCTTTCACCACAGGTCACTGTACCAGGTCGCTGTAAGTCACCCCTATGGTAGGCCCTCCTAGCCCAAAGGGCAGAGGGTAGGTCCCTCTGTGTGAGGACACCCCTGCATGAGGAGAGGTGCCTCTATGAATGCCAGTTCCATTACACTGGACTTTGTAAGTGCGGGTAAGCCATTTTTAACCGTGTAATAGACATAGGTCACTACCTATGTCCAGCTACATAATGGTTACTTAGAACCTGGGCATGTTTGGTATCAAACATGTTGGATTCATACCCCAATACTAAAGCCAGTATTGGTTTATGATTCAATGCAATCTGGGGGCTCCTTAGAGGACCCCCCCAGTATTGCTCCTGCCAGTTTTCCAGGGTTTTCCAGGCAGCCTGTGCTTCTGCAGCCCTTCAGACAGGTTTCTACCCTCCTGCTGCTTGACCAGCTCAACCAGGGGAAGGCAGAACAAAGGATTTTCTGTTTGAGAAGGAAGCAACACCCTCTCCCTTGGAATTAGGTGTTACAAGGCTTGGGAGGGGTAGCCTCCACAAGCCACCAGTTTGTTTTGAAGGTGATTTGCTTCTCAACCGGTCGCCAGTGGAGGGTCCTCAGGTGTTGGGAGATGTGTCCTTGGCGAGGGAGGTCCAGAATGAGTTTGCCAGTGGCATTCTGGATGAGTTGTAGTTTTTTTATGTTTCTAGTTGAGGTGCTGGCAGTGAGGACATTGCCATAGTCAAGTACAGGAGCCACCAACTTCTTAAGATCGGCAACTTCGTCTTCCATTTGGGAGATCGGCCCCTTGGCCTTGGTCATCCTACCCAAATTGTTCCGTAGGTCCTGTTGTGAGAGAGCCACATCCACCCCCACTTCCCTGACTTTTGTTTCAGCTGCCTCCCAGAAATTCTAGATAGCCTGGAGGATATCTGACATGTCGTTGGTTTACAATCAGCGCTCCCCCAGGGCCCCATTGAGTGGTCTGAGTTGATCTGTCAGTGGTGTAGTGTATTTGTTGATACGCAATTGTATGTGTGGTGCATTCCCTTGTCCTTCACCATGTTGCTTCCGAACTATCAAAGGCCCCCACCATCAGAGTAGTTGAAACTCTGGTGTTGCGCCTGACAGAGGGGGCCAGTCAAAAGGCCTGGTCTGCACTTGAGCGTCTTCCCACCAGAGTAGGCTCACTCTGTCCGAGGAGTCGCAAGTCACCCGCACAGAGAAGGTGAAGTCCCAGCTCAAGGGGGTCCAGAAAAGAGAGAGAGAGGCGGAGACCAGCCCTAGCTAATCCTTGGCTCAAAATACTCCTCTTGTGTTTCTGTGGCTCTGGCAACATCCCAGGAGAGCCAATGGAGGGCCAGGCCTTGGCACCATCCCGCAACAGCAAGGCCTGGTGTCTGATGGAGAGGCTGCTTGTCTTGCTTGCCCCACCAGTTGCTGTGGGGCTGCATGAGCAGCTGGGGCCTCTCCTTAGCTCCAAGTTCCGTCCAGCCAGCAATGCGCCGAAGTTGGGAGGGGAGAGGAAAGGCAGTCAGCTGCAGGCACCCTCACGAGGCTCCTGGCAGGCACATCATGTGTAGGTTCCCGTAGATCATTTGGGCCTCAGATGCAGCACAGGTGGGCCCACCATGCAGGCGACATAAGAAGAGACTCTGGGCAGCCATGGGAGAGGCGGAAGAACCAAAACCTCCAGGAGTGCCGCAGAGGTGACACAGTTGCAGCTGTGCCTAGGCCGGTGTGAGACGCCGCATCACGCGTACCCAGCACAGCTTCCTTGCTGTGGGCGGAGGCATCAGGGGGCTACCCAGGTATCCCACAGCAGTGAAACGGGCCCCAACTGCCAGCACTCGGGTCCTCATGGCTGCATCAATCAACCCCAGTACCAGCCCCCCCTCCGGGCCACCGTCAGGCACTGCTCGGGCCGTTTTATCCTGCATCCACAGTTGTTCCCACTTTGCGAGACCTGCCGAGTTTGGATGAGCCACCTGGAAGTCCCTGAAGACTACAGGAGCTGGTGATAGTGAAGGATGACAGAAACAGGCAGTTGGGGAGTACGGATGAGGGAGGAGGCCTGGAGCATTTCCAAAACATGCTCACCTTCTTGGCCACCCTGACCAAGATGAATATTTTATAGTAGAGATAATTAATACAATAGATAAAATGAAGGGAACACATTGGCCCTATTATACATAAGGTGCACTTTCTCTGTTTGTGCCTGGTGCACTTTAAAACTGGTGTGCTGGGTGCAAACAGTGAAAGTGCGCCATATTACATATAATACCTGCCCTCAGGGCAGCTGTAAACTCACACTGCCCTGGGGACAGTGCATTCATGTGAAAAACAGAGCGGCTGCTTTAAAGTTACTCCGTGTTGCACAGTGCAGGGGGCAACCCACCTGCACTTTGAAGGGGGATTAGAGGTCCCCTTGCAGGCAGGTGCAATGAGTGACTGCAACCACCTGCAAGGGGATGTCCAGGGGATCCATGGGGCCACCTTACCACCTCCAGAGGGCTGTCATCAGAAGGTGCACTGACAGTGTCTCCTGACAGCTTCTTTGCCTCTCCACCCGTGTGTATAATACAGCACGGGCGCAGAGGCAAAGGGCCACACCTCCATGCAAATGAGGGAATGTCTTCTGATGACAGTGCTGGTGCTTTATGTTCGCTAGCACTATTGGTATTACAGAAGGGGATGCACAAGGGTCTGCTGCCCCTTCTGTAATACCAAAGTGCCCCGGGGCATGCAAAGCGGGAATAAATGCCCGTTGCACCCCCGGGACACTTCCGTAATAATGCCCCAGGATGGCATACAATGCATATGAACATCACATGAGAAAAAAATGACTGCCATGGTAGGTCTGAGTAAAGATAATAAAGGTTGACACTGCAGTTACAAAGTCATTTGGAAGCGTAGACTTGCCCATAAGACCTACCCATAAAACATTCATGCAGTAAGCCAAATACTTTTTAAAGTACACATTTTGTAACTGCCATTTTTCACGCTGAATAAATCTGGCAAAGTTGATTCGAGACAGGTGGAAATTGAGAATGATATCGATACTCTTGTATTATATCTGAAAGTGCGCAGGTTTTGCAATAAGTTATGTAAAATCTTAGAGATGTTCGAAAGAGAAATTGAGCTAAGCATGTTCTCCATTCTGTTAGAGGTCATTGAGCACATGAGTCAGTGAAACGAGGTTGAGAGAAACCTCTACTTTTACTTGAGAGTCGTGACTACAGCATTGATTGCAAGACTGCTGTTAGTGCATACAACATTACAAATTGAAGCCTGGATGAAGGCAGTGCAGCAACCAATGAACAGAGAGCAGATGAGAAATTTGATTTACTGATTTTTGTTCTCTGCCTTTCTTTGGGAGATGGATAGAAAGGAAACATGGGGAATCCACCTTTTTTGCCCTATTGTGCCAGTTTTTATCTCCTTGGTAGGCTGTCCTTGGTTCAATTATGCTAATTTGGGCACAGGGTTGTTAAGTGGTTAATCTTAAAACTAGTCCCTGTTATAAATCCAGTCAATCCAGGTGTGTAGATATACCTTGTTTAACTGCGGTTTATGTGATGACTTTATGAGAAGATGTTAGCAACCACTTAAATCTGCTGGGGGGCTCAATCACATGTTCAGCCTATGAGATGTGGCAAGCTTACCATCGCCCACACAAACTATCTGACATAAACAGGTCCAACGCACAATGCATCCTCTTCTCGGACACCTAACAAAGTTGAGGGGGTGTACAGCAGGGGAAGAGAAATAATCTGACCCTGCTTCCTGGATGAACCATGGCATTATCTGAGATACCAGGTTCAGGGAGAATGCATTGATTAATGAAAGGCAGACAAAGGTCTTGCCTCAAGACAGAACTTGACTTTAACTGCCCTCTGCCTGTGGTGCCAGCTACAAGTCCATTCATAACAACTAATCCCATAGAGCTGGATGGGAGTCTGCTGAGACTGTCACTCTGTATGTCACCTGGGTCCCACATGCTTCCCGGTTCAATGTCCTCCCAGCACGTGCTGCAGCAGCAAAATCAACAGGGAAATAAAACCTCAAGACGGGAAACACTGCGACCGGTATATGAATGTGGAGCAGCACTGGACCATGACAGGACCTGCACACTTGAAATGGTGATCCCCTAAAATCATAGAGCAGCAAACTGCTTTTCCGACGTGTTGTCATGTATCTGGGCCTTTAACGACGCCCACAGCACGCCCATTACTATCAGTCATTCATGTGCTTGCCTTTCAAAACTCCTTTCTTTTTGTTGGTAAATGCTTTACGTTTGTCCCTCCTTAGGGCGGTTTTGTTACCGCCTTGGCCATGGACCCTGTTAAATGGATAATTGCACATTTGCAGATAACTTTGACTGCCAGCGAACTTCCTTTTCATTTTGTCTCCCTCTTCGCGCTCATGGCTGCACTTTGAATCAGCTCCTTTATGTCAACTGTTTTACTTTTAATTTTCAATTTGTGTGGCATGAAAAGTCCAGTTAGGAATTCACAACGATAATAGCTCTACCTCGTTCAGCACTGGATTTCCTGTATTTGGGGGGCTGGCGGGATCTGGGGTGGATTGCGGATGTGCCTTTTACTGCTCCTGAGGTACACCCCCTTTTTCAGTGTGGAGAAAAAATGTGTGCTGAAATGAAACACTTTCTTAAAGTCTGGGCTAGTTTCATCCGTTTACTTTTAGTGCTAACATTTAGCCCCGTCAAAGCCCACAAACAATTGTCGGATAAGGGAAGTAAATGCACAGGGAGATGGAATGACTTCCCAGGGTCACAGTGCTTGGTGACATGAACCCAGGACGTCCTCTTTCAAAGCATGCAACTTCAGCTGCAGCAGACAGTTTTTTCACAGTACTTTATTCTTGCCAGAAGCGATCTGTTTCATGGAGCACAGTTTTAGGAAAAAACTAAAATCATGACAGATCGCTGATGGGCTTTATCACCTGACAAATGCCCGTTTAGGCTTAACCCGAATATTGTTTTTGATCTGCACTAAAATCTTTGCGTGTGTTTAAAGTCCATGTGATGTTTGCAGAGCAGGCAGGCACTACTTACAAAGTGAATTATCTTTTGGCGTTGAAATAATTGCTCTTTCAGTTTGTTCAGTAGGGAGCGCGCGTGTTTTTGTGCCCAGTGGGTTAGTGCGCCGTGATCATTGCAGCGGGCGATCGACCCCCGGCGATAATTTATGTGGTAAAGCTGAGAGCCTTTCTGTAGAGGAGCCATCTCCGAGGGGACCCTTGTGTGTTAACGAGCAGAGAAAGGCGAGGGGGAATTGATTGTGAAGAACCCCTTATGTAGCGTTGTGAAGATGGCGAAGAAACCATTGTCCAGAAAATCTCTAAAGCGACAGTGACTTAAAAAAAACAAAACAACAACAATAATAACTGTCAGCGTTTCCAGTGACATAGAGGGGAACACAACACTCGTTACAGGGAGAATATGAAGGGTGGGATGAACAAAGGAGGAGGGAGCGTGGACAAAACAAAGGGCCACCAGGACACATACCAGAGACCTCAAGTGACTTCATAGTCGAGATTTGACCCCGAGGCAGAAATATAGAGCCATTCTCTCTACAGAAAGAACATTAATCGCCAGAGTTATTTTGACATTTTTACATTATATGCACTTTGTGATCTGCCTAGTTCTTTGCAGCAGGCACATTAACCCTATGTGCTACCTTATAATGACTACAAGTTTACACTAGACAAAATTATGTTCTTTTTCCAGAAAGAACATTAATCTTCAGAGTTATTTTTTCATTTTTACATTAGATGCACTCTAAACAGAAAAATGCCACTAATGGAAAAACAACAGGTGTAACAGTGAGCTGAAGGGCCGGGAGTGGCTGGACATGGAATATATAGGCCTGATATAGCTGTAAAATTATGTTGCCTCAGTGTTTGCCGCTTTAACATTTATATGTAGCAGCTGTGTTACTGCATAATGCTTTAAAGCTATTTTCTGCTTTGAAGATGTTTGGTTTTTTTGAGCCTCCAGGAATAATGAGCTGTTTGTTTCAGCGCAATATTACAACTTTACTGAACTCCTTAATAAATAGCCAACCCTAGATCATGGGCTGTATCTGCAGTCCATGATGAAAACAGTCAGGTAAGGTGCGGAAATCCTGGCTACTATTCAGTAGGGCATTCCAACTGTAATATCGTAAAGTTGGAAGCCAGCCCTTGGAGTAGTATTCGTAGAGTTATCCAGCCCCATAGTTCAAAATGTGATTCACTCATTTAGTTTGTTTCTGCTTTGCATTCTGGGACTTGTAGTTTTATTTTTATAACATGATACAAGGTGGAAACCAGCCTTGGAGTAGTATTCGTAGAGTCGTCCAGCTCCCTAGTTCAAAACATGATTCGCTCCTTTATTTTATGTTTCTGTTTTGCATTCAGGGACTTGTAGGTTTTTTTAAATAATGTGATACAAGCTGGAAACCAGCCCTTGGAGTAGTATTCATAGTGTTGTCTAGCTCCCTCATTCAATGTGTGATTCGCTCATTTAGTTTATGTTTGTGCTTTGCATTCTAGGGCTTGCCGTTTCATTTTTATGATTTTTTGTGAATACAAAGCAGAAACCTGACTAGATGAACTACACGTTTGAGTCTGTGAAACTTGAGCTATATTTACATGTATTTATAAAACTACTCTCGAGGAAAGCTTACAGTTTATTATGCTGTACAATGGTCAATATTTTATAACTAATATTTCAGTTCAAGACTCACTGAGGATCATTAATATCATGTGAGATGGCTCTCCTCAAGTGTGTGAAAAATCATGGGTGTTTTGTTCGACTCCCCAGACTGGAGTGAAGGGTCAGTGATCCAGTAGGCACACACTCTTGGAGTACAATTATTTATTCATTGTCACCTGTACCAACTGCCAAGTAAATATGTTTTGCACCTGGGAGTAGTTTGTGTTTTAAGGGCCTTGTTTAAAAAATAATCCAGTAGGCCTACTAGCTCCTTAGTTATATGCAGGGCCACTGGAATTATGTGGCAGAAAGAAAAAAATATGTGGCAGGGTTGACCAATTAATGTGGCAAAAAAAGTCCAGATATGCATTTACCATGTCAATAGCTCCAAATCAAGTAAATGTGAGACCTATTGCATTGCAAATGCTTGTTTAAATATGGATTTAAATTGCCTATTATCCTTACTCCATTTATGAAACACCCAGGGGTAAGTCTGCACAGAGTTGTGCTAAACTATAGAGATTTTTTTGTGCTACCAACTTTTATATATGAATGTTGTACTATTAATTATTGAAAATGTTTTTCTGTGTTTTGCTACCTTCGGACGTACAGTGTGCACTCGACCTGTTGGCGTGTCTAAGTCTACATGAAAACGTGAAGATGCTTAGGACTTTAATTCTACTAGCTGCCTGCAGCTCAGTTTCACAATTCACACCCTAGGCTATATCAAGTCAGTTGCTCAAGCGGGGAACATTTTACAAGAAGCAAAAACGAGGAGAAATTAAAGCATTTCTTCTCGTTGCCCACGCCACCGCTGGGGTGGCGTTAGTTTTTGGCGCTGCCATAGAGTTACAGATTCTTTTAAATCTGGGGCAGCATCAAAAGCAATGTGTATTGCTTGGAACACCCACAGCAGCACTCATTGCACGCCCCTCTGCAGCAGAAAACTGCACGGGAGGGGGGGCATATTTACCAGGTGGCATTAAGCCACAAAAAGTGGCTTAGCGCTGCCTTGCAACTATGTGTAATGCACAGTGCCACTGGAGCGTCACAAAAAGTGATGCTCTGGTGGCACTATGGGGCTTGTAAACATGCCCCTAAATGTGGCTAATCATGGGCTGTACTAGCCCTGTGCGTACAAGCAGCCCTGACTTAAATAATTCTGGAAAAATGTGCCTGTCGATGGCTAGAATTTGGTTCACTGTGAGACGGAGGTTGCACAACACTGTAGGTGTCATCAATGCCTCATCATTACCGATACTTGTATCTTTAGTCATGCCAATAAACTATTTGTTGAGTGTCTCTCTGCCAAGAGAGGCAGACAGGTACTTATTACGGGTGCGAGGGAGGGAGGGGGTGATAATCACATTAAAGCCACCCTAAAATTGATCTACTGGATCCAGATGAGAATGATTTATCTCCTGCGGTAATACCTCATCCAGTAATAACGCACCCAGCATCACCAGTACCCATGCATCGGTAATGCAAGGTTGCAGTTTTGCAAAGGGATCACAGGTTCCACCACACTGACCTCTGCATGTGAACCTATTATTCTGAGCATTTGTCAAGGGACAAAGTTCGTCCAGGACTGACCTGGAGGATTTGTCATTGGAAAACATTGCTGTGTTTATCCCACATGGCAATACCGCATGTCTTGTAATGCAGTCTTTGGGCAGAAACTCGTTCTGCTAAAAGCTATAAAGAACCACTTGTAGTGAGGGCCTCCATCTTTCGTATCTCCAAAGTCCGCAGACTATAACAATGTTTTGGGCGGAAGTAAGCATTTGTAGTCAGATCTCACTGAAGTGTAAGGCGGTATGTGTTTTGTCAGGAGGATGACAATGATTCAAAGGGACTGACGCCCTCCCACTGAGGTGAGCTATGGGGGGTGTGGATGGTGTCGTCGTAGTGTTGCTTGCATGTTATCATGTGCTCATCTAGACTGTGAAGGAGCTGTGTGTCAGCTCGGTGAGCTGTCAGTGAGAGGTGAGAGCACAGGAGATGACAGGTATGCGATCAAGCTACGGATGAAATCGCACTGTCCTGTTTTTGTAACAAAGCTGTCTGTGAACACAGCTCTCTAACGCAACAGGAAGTGGCATAACTGCACGTCAACTGCAAGGAGAGAACTGAAAGATAAGAACAGGATTAACCGGTGGTGACCTTTAGCTCTGGGGCCCCCGGCGCAGAGCAACTAGGACGCCAAGCAGGGAGCAACATGTGGTTAAAGTTTGTTTTAACTACGTTTCCAAGTATGCATCTAAGACTGAAAGATCCCGAGTCCATGAGTGCTGAAGCGTATTTAGCTTCTATTTTAGTGATTACTTTCCTTTACTTGTGCAAGACTTGCAGTTCAGAAACCATTAAGGACACATCTTTGTATATACTTATTACGCCGCCCAGTGCAGTTATAACTAATTTAAATTTGAGCAATTCCACACTCTGTCCCACCCACTGCATTATCTGGTATATGCCTTCAGTCTTTTTTACAGGCTCCGTCACCTGAAGTCAGCCCTCAGCATACACGAAGCATATGATTTTTTTATGGTCTGGCGTGACACCGCAGCTGTCACTAGCTAATTATGTGAGCATCACTAGAAAAGGGCTTTGGTTCCACTCACATGTTGGGATCCAATCATGTTTTGATTGAGCAAAAGTTGTGTACTTCCACAAAAAAGTGCTTGCCCTCCAAACAGCTGTGATCATTTTGTTTAGTCAGCTGCCTACACTTAAACTTTCAGAGGCACACGCCTGGCATTAAGAGGCTATTAAAATGTCTAAGATCACTACATATGTAATGGTGTTTTTCTCCGGCAGCAGTACAGATGAGAGGAGGGCCGCCATTAACCTACAGGGATGTTTAGGTCTGACTTGACAAAAGCATCTGTCACCTGACTTTTTAACCTATAACAATTTTATTGTAAAGTTCTTTGCTTCCACACAAATATATACCTTTTCTCATGCAATTTACTTGTAATGCCTCACACTACCATACAACATTCCTTTAAAGCCAGACCTATTGGCATTGCAAATGCTTGTCTTACATTGTTAATCACTTTCAAACACTTTAACTAATCACTTAGGGACCTACTCACAGACACATGGTAGAATCGGTAAAGTAGTACTGGTCTAGTACTCTTTTACATACTCTTACGTGCCTTCTTGAAATACCTCCAAACATCTAAAATAAGAATATTAAATGAATATTCATGTACAATTAGTACAAATAAACTTTGTTCCTCTTTAACCTTTTACAAGTAGTAGAACGTTTGGGAGTTGATTCTTACAGGCACTCAAGGGTACATAGAAGAGTAGTCCTGTAGCACTTCATTCCATAGTCATCAATTCCTTTCCGACTCGACCCCTATGTTCACCATTTCTCTAAGCAATGTGGACCAAAACAGATGTACATTTTCAAGTATATGGAACAGTTTTTAAAGGTGGGATATCTGTTTACAGGTCGTCTTTCAGACTGTTAAAAAACAATGATAATAGGTGTTGAGATCTGTGGACTGATCTGATGCGCTGCCATCTAGGTGTCTCTGGATTACTGTGGGTGGACAGCAGATGCAACCTTTCCTCGCAAGAATGAAATTCTGGGCTTGCACAATTTCAGCAATACCCAACATGGCCTGTCCAAACAAATATATGTGAATAACACTGACTATCCCTAAAGGCTTCACTACAGAAAGTACCACCATATATATCACTGGTGGGCGAGTGTAGGAAGCTGGCTCTGTATATACCTTATCAAAATGAGATATAGGCCCTCATTACAACCCTGGCGGTCAGTGTTAAAACAGCGGTAATACCGCCAACAGGCTGGCGGAAAAAAAAATGGGATTTTGACCATGGTGTTACCGCCATCCAAAACCGCCACTTTAACACACTGACCGCCAGGGTGGTAACGACCGCTGGGCTGGAGTCTTCGGTCTCTAGCCCGGCGGCCGTCACTAGACCGCCGGTGGTATGAGGACCCCGCATACCACCATGGATTTCGTTCAGTTTTGTACCGCCACGAAATCCATGGCGGTAGGCACTATCAGTGCCAGAGAATTTGTTCCCTGGCACTGATTGGAGTCTCCCCCTCCCCTGAGTCCTCCCCCAACACCCACAACCCCCCTACCAGACCCCAAAGGTGGAAGGACCCCCCCGACTCCCACACTCACAGAAATCCCCCACCCTCCCCGACACACACGCTCACACCACTCACACACATACACGCACACATACATGCACACATGCACACATACATACACGTCACATTTCCCATACACACATTACACCCCGCATGCATATACACACTCACACAACCCCTCTACACACTCACACGCACACGCCCATGCACGCACACACCACACAATACCCCCCCACCCCCTCCCTTAATGGACGATCACCTTACCTGTTCTGGTGATCCTCCGGGAGGGAACGGGATCATTGGGGGCTGCTCCGCCGCCAGCTCCCGTCACCAGAACACCTTCACAGTGGGTGGTGTACTGATGATGTGGCGGTGACGGTGGAGCAGCCTCCACTTCACCGCCGACTGCCAGTATGGCTGCTGGCGGCTCTCAGTCCGAAAAAGGGTGGAGGCTGCCAGCAGTCATGATATGGTTGGCGGAAGACCGCCACCACTGGCGGTCTTCGGCCCGGTGGAACCTCAGCAGTCTTGGAGAAAGACCGGCAAGGTTGAAATGAGGGCCATAGTGTGCACAGAGTACAGGGGTTCCCCAGAGGCTTGACAGAGGCAATAATAGATAATACTAATGATCTATTTGTGGTAGTGTGGTGGACCAGTTATGCTTATCAGAGGGTAGTGTTAAGCATTTGTTGTACACAGACAGACAATAAGAGAAATACACACTCAATGTCTTAACTCCAGACCAATAGGATTTTTATAGAAAAATATGTTTTCTTAATTTATTTCTAGAACCACAAGATTCAATTTGCAGGTAAGTACATTAAATGAAAGCTACTTTACATAGGTATAATCAGGACTTGGAATGAGATCAACAATGTACACAGTTTTTCTTAAAATGGCAAAAAGCTATTTTAAAAGTTTCTGGGGGAAGAAAGTACAGTATAGTTTTGGAGGTAAATAACCGACTTACAGATTCAGTCTCCGGGGCACAGGTAGCCCACCGTTGGGGGTTCAAGATAATCCCAAACACCCAGCACCAGCAAGACAGGGCCGGTTAGGTGCAGAGGTCAAACAGAAGCCAAAATAACGTGGACCCCAATGGAGACCGGGGTACTCCTGTTCCGGTCGGCTTGCAGGTAAGGAACCTGTGTTGTCAGAGGGCAGACCAGGGGGGTTTAGAGGAGTACGGCGGGGCCCCAAGTAAGCAACAAACACGCACCCTCAGTGGTACGGGGCGGCCTGGGTGCAATCAGGGCATCGGGTTCCCAATGGAACTCTATGAGGGGAACTCCGAGGGTCACTTAGGCACTGCAGGCAAGGCACAATGGGGCGGGGCTTCTCGGGCAAGCCTGCTGGTCACTGCTGCACCAGTGGTCAGTTTCTCTTGAGTCTGGGGGCTGCGGGTGCAGTGCTTCTCCAGGCATCAGAAATCTTCGTCGCGGGCAGTCGCGGCTAGGGGGATCCTCGGGATTCCCTCTGCAGGCATCGTCGTGGAGAGGTGGAAAGGTCAGCCCAAGGTGGACACTCGGTCTGAATCACCTGGGTATCCTCTCTGGATAAGTGGGCCCCCTGAACACGGGCTGTGGGCGTCGGGTGGAGAGTGGTTTTGGACTCACGCTTCTAGAGTGAGGTGGGAGTCCCTCAGAAGTAGTTTCCTCTTCTTCTTGTTGGGCAGGTCCGCTGTCCACGGGAGCTTCTTGGTCCTCGGTGATGCAGGAAGTCTCCTGGAGGCTTTTCAGGGGTCGCTGGTCCTGTAGAACGCGTCCCTTTTCTTGTGCAGGCTCTTTGAGGCACGAGACTGGGCGGTAGGGCTGGGGCCGAGTCAGTTGTTGTCTCCTTTTCTTCTCTGCGGGTTATTCAGCTTAGCAGTCCTTATTCTTTTCTTGAGGTCATCAGGAATCTGACTAGCTTGGTTAAGGGAGCCCTTAAGTACAAGACTTAGGGGCATTTTAGGGGTCAGAGGTCAGTAGCCAATGGCTACTGTCCCTGAGGGTGGCTACACCCTTCCAGTGCCCACTCCTTTTGGGGAGGGGGCACATTCCTAGCTCCATTGGTCCCTGTCTTTCAAACCAAGTTTTAGGACCACTGCCTGCTCTGAAATGTTTTTTGCAGTGCCATTCTCAATGGGGAAGGGGTCCCATGGGGACCCCTTCCCTTTTGCGAATGGGTTACCACCCATTACAAAAGGGTGCAAACTGTGATTGGTTTGCGACCGCGTTCGCGGTCACAAAGCAATCCTGCATTGCACTGCGACTTTCAATTAGGAAGGGAACACCCCTTCCTAACTGGGCAAACCTGTTTTGCAATTTGGTAACCAGGTTACCGAATGGCAAAATGTGTTCTGTGCATTGCAAAGTGCATTTTGCAAGTCACAAACAGCGAAATTTGCTGTTTGCAACGTGCAACCTGCTTAGTACATCTGGCCCATGGTGACTACTCCCCAAAATAATTCTCGTATTAGCATATCTGCTCCAACAGTCCCTCATCTGATGACTAAATGTGTCATCACACCTTCCCCTTGATCCCATTTTACAAGTTACTTTCAGCTACATTTTGATTTCTCCTTCTTGTATTTCCCCTATAAATTCTTCTCCTGGGTTGTTTTTCCCTCCTCTGATAATTTTTGCCCTTTCTTAGTTTTATTTTCTGCCATAATTTACATGCCCCCCCATAAGCCTAGTATGACAGTAATCACAATTAATATTCCTTGGACAATTTTCCACAATACCCCACGCTAAATTTAACTAAACCAATTTCCCACAGTAACAAATCCATTTCCAACCTTTTCCTAAAATCCTGGTTCCTTCAATTATTTCAAATTCTTACTTGCATTAGTTAAATTAGTAAGCACATCTCTTATCTCTTTCTCATTTTCAGGAATGTACGAACAACAGTGCCTTGCATTAATCATTTTACAGACTCCTCCGTCCTTCGCTAATATTATGTCTAAAGCAAGCCTATTTTGAAGCGTCGTAGCCCTATAAGCAGCTAGTTCAGTATTTAGCAAAAGTATGGCTCCAGTAAAGTTAGTTAGCATATTATCCACAATAGTAGACAATTTTCATATCTTTTTTGTATTCAATATAACTCCTACAGAAGGAAATATTGGCCCAAAAATATCCCCTACGATTGCAGAGGCTGTTTCTCTCTTTTGTCTCATCTGGTGTAATTCATTCATTTTTGGTATCTTCTTCAGATCATCTATTTGATAAATCTTAGGAAAAACTATTCCCAAGTAACATGTCCCATACCATCCCCTAGGAAGATGGTAATAAGCATTAAGCCCACAAATATAATAAATTCCATGAATCACAGGGTCCGCACCATTCAGCATAAATGTCCATTTACTCTGTTACAAAAACACATGCCTATATTCACTCGTTCCCACAAATAAAGTGTCAGTGTGTGATTTTGGCCTATATACACAAAGCTTCCCTACATGTAATGCATCTAAAGCTAATCTCCCTTGTGTTTTAATAGCAGTGTTAGCATAATCATTTTCGTAAGTCCTTTTCTCTAAACCTTTTTCTAGTTTCTCTTTTGGTGCTTTTCTCCTATCGTCAGTATGCCCAATAAAGCTCTTCTCCATAGGTGTTAGTAAGCAGATTAAATTGTTACGATGCACATAAGCCGTGCCAAAAGTTAATGCTGGCTCAAAGAATCCTCTAACTAATACTATATCATTACCCTTAGCTATCTTACTCAAATATCTACTTATCGGAACAAAGGAAAACACGACATCGTGGTTAGAATAAAAATATTGAATATACTCTTGGTTATAGAATTGGGTTAGTAGCAAACTACAAGTTATTCCATAAGTCAGAGGTAGACTATGATAAGTGACCCCCTCTTCCACAGAGGAAGGGATCTGGGTGCACACAAGACAATCCTTTGCATCCATCGTCTCCACATATTCTCTCAACAACCGATAAAATACGTTAGAAGACAGCTCTCCCTTTGCATTAGTATAATCATGCAAATATTGCTCATCTAATTTAACCTTTCCAAAGCCGTTAGTTTAGTGTTTTCAGATACAGATGTGACATCGACCTCTCTCATTTCATGAATTGACATTCCAACAATCATTATTATAAACAATATACCACACACAATCGCCATTCCTACACTCAAATATCTACAATACCTAATGTTCCTAGTGCTATTATCTAATTTAGCCATGATCTGTAAAGAACCAGAAAGTAGAATTAACTCTCAAGTAAGGTGCAACAAGAAAAATCAAAAATATACTTCTTTGTGCTTCAGATTCACAAAGAAAGACCCCTTTTTCTTCATTTGTCAAAATCGGTTAGCAGCTGGTCACATTCAGATTTTCGGATGTCATATCAGGTTATCAGTGTCTTTTCCAGGTAATCAACAGTTTTCTCAATTTCTCTTTTGCTTAGTCAACGACTCAGTCTATTGCTTCTCTTCAGGTTGCATCAAAATACTGAATTGGAACTTCTCTGTCAAAGCAAAAGGACGGGAATTGTTTTTGCCTATGACTTGTTGCTGCATATGCCCACTCAGGTCCGGCGTATCTTCGACTTGCTACTCTCTTTCTTTTCAAACTTCGTTCTCCTGCTAGCTCTCCATCACTTAGTTAATCTTTCCTTGTGGTATCTATTTCTTCCTCTGTTGTCTCATTTATAACTAAGTCCTTTTTCTTGCCTATTTGAGATTCCGGCCATTTGTCTCCTTTTCTTGCTTTTTCTGTCAACAATCTCTTCAAGATTGGACTTTTCTCCATCGCCTTGTCTGTAGTGCCTTCTCTTGATGGACCTGCAATGGGTTCAGGAAGAGTCAGATCACTTTGGTTTCGATCTGCCTCAACTCTTTCCCCCTCAGGCTCTGGCACTTGGTCTCCTTGTTTTTTATCACCATTTGCTTCTGGGAGAACCTCTCCTGTGCTTGGTTCTCCAGTCACCTCTGTAGGATTAGACTCTTGCTCTACCTCCTGTATTTCTGCACCCTTGCCTCTCACTGGGGTAATCGATCCATCTTCCGCCAGTTCTGGATCTACTTCAGGCTCGACCTGCTCTGGTTCTGGTTCAGGAAGGACTACTTGCTTCGCTGCTGTTGGTGCTCTTAACAACACTTCTTCATGGTCCTGAGGACTCACCACTCTCTCGGTCTGATTCGCAGGTATCCAGTTAGGCAAGCCTGCGCTCTTCACAGCTGTTGTAGTTGTCAACATCACTTGGTATGGACCTCTCCAATGCGGCTCCAGGCAAGTCTTTCTCACATGCTTTTTGATCATGACCCGTTCTCCGGCTTTCAGGTTGTGACCTGGGTCATGGATAGGTGGCAGGGTAATGGCTTGTACCTGTTGAGAGAAAGATCGAACCACGTCAGCTAGACCTTTGCAGTAGTCCAACACCATATCATCTGTAATATTGACAAGAGCATTGGCTGGTATTGCCGGCAACCTCATTGCTCTACCCATGAGAATCTCATGTGGGGACAGTCCTGTTTTCCTGTCAGGTGTATTTCTCATGGACATCAACACTAAAGGTAATGCATCTGGCCATTTCAGATTCATGGCCGCACACATTTTGCCAATTCTTGATTTCAAAGTACCATTCATCTGCTCTACAAGTCCCGATGCTTCTGGACGATAGCTGCAGTGAAGTTTCTGTTCAATGTTCAATGCTACACATAAGAGCTTAATTACTTCGTTATTGAAGTGTGTTCCCCTATCTGATTCTAAAGAGATCGGAAATCCGAACTGTGGTATTAACTCCCTTAGCAACAGCTTTGCAACTGTGAGACTATCATTTCTACGTCTAGGGTATGCTTCAATCCAATGACTGAACAAACACACAATCACCAACACGTACTTCAATCCACCACATGCAGGCATCTCAATGAAATCCAATTGCATTTTGCTGAATGGTCCACTTGCTCTTCCAATGTGGCTCAAAATCACTACTGTCCCTTTTCCCACATTTAACTGCTGACAGATCACACATCTGCTTGCCTGAACTTTGGATTGAACAAATCAACCTTGAACAGTCTAACCATGGCAACTCTTCCAATGTGTGCCTGACCATGGTAATACCGAGCCATCTGAGTCAACAGACTATTCAGCAATACCGTCTGGCCCTCCTCAGACACCCAAATCTCGTCTGGTCTTTGTACGCTTCAAACACAGCTTTTTCTCTTCCTTGTCTGCATTCTCTTGCAATGTTTTAAACTTTTCTAAAGTGTCAATTATTTTCAGTTCAAAACTTGCACAATTGGTCTCTTCTTCTGGCATCAATTCCCTTGATTTGTCTTGGTCTGCATATCCATTTCCCAAGGAAATGTAATCTTGCGTCTTTTGATGTGCACTGCATTTCACCACAGAAATGTCTTCAGGTAACTGGATTGCATACAATAATTATTTTATTTGGTCGCCATTTCTCACTGGTGTTCCACCGGAGGTCATAAAACCTCTCTGCAACCAAAATTGACCAAAATCATGAACAATTCCAAATCCGTATTGACTATCAGTGTATATTGTCACTCGCAGCCAGGTAGAAACATAACAAGCTCTAGTAAGAGCCACCAGTTCTGCTACTTGCGCAGAATATACTCCTGGAAGCCATGATGCTTCTGAAGTTCCTATAATTGTACACACAGGATATCCTGCTCTCAAGGTGCCTGTCCCATCTCTAAGACATGAACCATTAATAAAGACAATTTGATCAGTTTCTTCTAACCGAGTGTCTCAAATGTCAGGCCTTGGCTTTGTACATAGTTCGGTCACCTCAAGACAATCATGCTCTATATTGCCGGATTCAACACTGTACATCTTTTCAGTGTTACATTTGGAGCTCCCAAGATGCTCGTCTCATACCTTGTCAGTCTGGCCCCCGTTAAATGTTGTGTTTTCGTCCTTGTCAGTAAAATCTGAACAGAATGTGGTACCATTACCGACACTGGGTATCCCATGACCAACCCTTCACATTGGGAAAGACTTTGACTAACTGTGGCTACTGCTCACAGACAACCTGGTAAAGCTGCTGCAACCGGGACCAAAGTAGCTGAAAAGTAAGCCACTGGGCGATAAGCACCTCCATGGACCTGTGTCAAAACAGACAAAGAACAAGCATCACATTCATGATGAAGCAATGTGAAAGGCTTTGTGTAATCAGGCGTTCCCAACGCTGGAGCTCTGCACAAACTCTCTCTCAATTCAGTGAATGCCCTCATCTGGTCCTCATCTAGAATAATGGGATCTGTAACTCCTTTGTGAGTTAACTGTTGTAGGGGTTTGGCTATCTCAGCAAAATTTGGGATCCACTGTCTGCAGTACCCTTCCATTCCCAGAAACATGCATACATCCTTCTGGGAATCGGGGGACTTCTCTGCAAAATCATTGTTATTGTTTCTCTGGAAATTCTTCTCAATCCTTTTTCAATCTGATGTCCCAAATATTTAACAGATTTCCGACAATACTGCAATTTCAACCTTGTGTCCGAACTCTCCCAAATGATTCAACAGGGCAATCGAGTCATGTTTACACTCGTCCCTTGTTTTAGATGCAATTAATAAATCATCAATGTACTGAACAAGAGTCGATTGGCTAGGTAATTCCAACGACTCCAGATTCTTTTTCAGAATCTGATTGTACAGGGATGTTGACTCCGTGTACCCTTGTGGAGGCCTACACCAACTATAGACTTTATCTGGGAATTTGAAACTGAAAATAAAATGACTATCCTCGTGAAGTGGTACTGAAAAGAAAGCTTGTGACAAATCAACCACTGTGAACCACTCTGCTTCGAATGGAATCTGAAACAGTATCACTGCTGGATTGGGTACAATCGGACAACACTTAACCACCATGTCCTTCACTTCCCGCAATTCCTGCACAACTCGTACCTTTCCACATGGCTTTTTCAATCCCATTATCGGTGAATTACATGGGCTGCTCAACATTTCCCTTAGGACTCCTTGTTTTAAAAAGTCTCCAATTATCTGTGCCACTTTCATCATCAAATCTTGCGCCATGTTATACTGTGGAAGTTTCGGCAATTCAACATTTGGCTTCGATGTAATTTTAATAGGTTTCACTCCTTTAATCAATCCCACTTCCTTTCCAGTCAAGTCCCAGACTTCCTCTTTTACAGTTCCCTGTAAATCTGCATGCAACTCCTTTATAGTGAACATCAGGAAAAATTAAATCAATGGATACCCGTTGTAAGCATCATTGAATACCATAGCTGACACCTGTTCCTCCTCATCATCACTATTTGTTTGGACTTCTTTCCCTGCATCTGTACAATTTATAGAACATTTGGTCTTGCATAACAAATCTCTACCTAGCAAGGACACAGGACTTGAATCACACACCACAAATCTATGCAGTCCCAAATAATTTCCAATTTCAACTTGCACTGGTTCTGTGATGGGGTTCGTCAATTGTCTATTCTCCACTCCCACGACCTGAACTGTCCAGCCTGAAAGAGGTAAATTCAGTACTTCCACACTCCTTACTGTGGAATGCGTGGCTCCAGTATCAACTAAGAATGAATTCTTGTGACCCATTACTTTTCCTTTCACAAAAGGCCCTCTCTGATCTGCCTCTAGGGACGCAGCTAGAATACAGGCTCCCTCATCCGAACTGTCACTCATCCATCCATCGTGTATTTCATCCTCACTGTGAAATGGGAACTGGTGTACTGTATTGTTAATATTGTCTTTGCCCTGTGACCTGTTGAGTAAGCATAACCTGTTGCTGTTCCATCGGTGCTTGGGGTATGTGCATTTGCTGTCTAGGCACCATAGAAACCTGCTGCTGTACTGGTGATAACGGAGCAAATTGTGCTCGAGGCACCTGCAACTGTTGTACAGGCAAGAAATTCTGTCCTGGAATCTGAGCATTCTGAACTATGCCCCTCATTTTTGGGATCTTTGCAGTTTGAATTGTACTGACATCACCTTGCTGAGCCACTCCCTTCTGCACCATCAATGGGCACTCCTGCTTCCAGTGTCCCACGTTTCCGCACAAATGGCATGGCAACATCTTTTTTATTCCCTGAATGTCATTCTGAACAACCACAGTTCCTGAATCCGGACTGGGCATCATATCCTTTCCGCGCCCTCTACCCCTCACTTGAGGTTGAAACATTACAGTTGTCTGTTGCGGCAGCATCAGCGGCACTAAAACTCCTTGTACTCCTGATTGGGCTGCCTTAATCTGCATCACCATTGCTTTTTCTTTCAATTTCTTTTGTTTCAATTCAATCTCATCACTACAATACTTAGGGGGTCATTCTGACCCGGGCGGGCGGCGGACGCCGCCCGCCTGGCGGGAACCGCCAAATGGCCGCTCCGCGGTCAGAAGAACGCGGAGGCCATTCTGACTTTCCCGCTGGGCCGGCGGGCACCCGCCAAGGGAGCACCCGCCGGCCCAGCGGGAAAGGCCCTGCAACACAGAGGCCGGCTCCGAATGGAGCCGGCGGTGTTGCAGGTGTGCAGTTGCACCCGTCGTGATTTTCACTGTCTGCTATGCAGACAGTGAAAATCATGCTGGGGCCCTGTTAGGGGGCCCCTGCACTGCCCATGCCAGTGGCATGGGCAGTGCAGGGGCCCCCAGGGGCCCCACAACACCCGTTCCCGCCATCCTGTTCCTGGCCGTCAAAACTGCCAGAAACAGGGTGGCGGGAAGGGGGTCGGCGCTGCTTGCAGCGCCGCCATGGAGGTTCAGCCCAGCCAGGGGAAATCCGGCGGGAAACCGCCGGATCCCCTTTTCTGACTGCGGCTTTACCGCTGCGGTCAGAATGGGCACTGAAGCACCGCCAGCCTGTTGGCGGTGCTTCCGGGTCGGAATGAGGCCCTTTGCGTACTGCAACACCTCATCATTCGGTTTGCCTGCTAGCAAATTAAATGATTCTTAATCATCTGCCCTACTTCTGGTCTCAACCCTTCAACAAATCTGAACACAAAATGCAACATGTCTTTTGGTTCAACTGCTTCTTTGCCACTGTACTCCTTAAAAGCCTTCAGCAATCTCTGATAGTAAGTATGTATTGACTCTTTGGATTCCTGGACCGTTCTGCCAATCAGTGTTCTTAGGAGAAATCCTAGTCTTCAGGAACTCAATCACCTTATAATAATTCTTCATTACCTCGGGTGATGGTGCACTTGTGACCTTGTCTCTCTCAGGTTCACTCGTTGGCCAGTCTACTGTCCTCTTACACTCAACCCATAAATCGGTTGGAACAACTATCTCCAATAGTGTGTTCAGGTCTTCCACAAACATTTGGAGAGCTTCACAAACCTCTCAGTCTGCTGATACCATTCAACTGGCTTCTCTCTCAACTTGGGATAATCATTAGTGAAAGACAGTATGTTGCTTCTGTGCCATGGGACATGAACAAACTGTCCCCTGGAATCTCACTCATTGGAAGCATTTTGACTGATTACCCTTTCTCGGCTCCCTCTGCTCCTTCTTCGGAATCTTGTTTTCACTTCTCCTTTTTCTTTGTCCATCTGCCTTCCCACTTCTCTAATGCTCCCAGAAATCCTTTAAGTGTGCTTTCATCCCAGCTGATCTCATGTGTTCAAAATCCCTTGCCTCAAAATCTAATCTGTAACTTCATTTTAAATGCTTCATCATTTTAATATCAATGTCATGTTTATCTGCCAATTCCGCTAACCTCTGGTGTATTTTTCCCACCTCTTTGGTCATTCTTGGGCATAAATACCTCAATTCTTCTTCCATATAGGATTCTAACCTATTCAGTCCCATTGTTCCCTCAACTAACTCATTTGCCTCAATATTTAATCCCACTTGGTTCAGGTGATGGTCCCCTTTTGATGCACTCTGAGGAGTAGACTATCCAGCCAATTATTCAGCTGCTGAGCTGTCAACCCTTGCAATGAAATATTACTTGCATTCGGGACTGGCAGCTGCTGTGCAACCGTACCCAAATCTTGCGGTGTCAGAAGTCTCAGGCTATGACTTGCATTTGAGACATTAACCGCATCTTGCAATGCCACAAGGGGAGTAAAACCCATAGAAGGTCTAGGTTCATTAATAACCTGTCCTGAGGACGATGTCAACTGTCCAGAATCTCCCACTCCTCTCCTTACAAGACTCTGCAACATGTCATTCTGCTCTCCTGTTTCCATTTTCTTTTGTGCGTATAAAGGTACAGCTGGACCAACAGTAATTGGTAGCGATATTGCATCTGGAGCTGCTCTAGCACCTGCACCTTGTGCGAGTGGTACTCCCATTGCCTGGTGTGAATTTGGTCGAGGTTCCTGTCAAGGGGGTAAACTTCGACATACCCTGCGCCTGTGCTGGAGGTAACAATACTGGTGTCGGGCCTGTCTGAAGTAACATTGGCTTTGGAAGCACCTGCTCCCTTGGCACCATAATGTCTGATACTGTCTCAAGAACTGGTACATCTGGATAAACTTTCTGTATTGAAGGTGGGTGCTTCTGCGCCTGAGCTACAGTACTAGTTCATGCAACAGGTGTACTCTGTACTACCCCTGGTAACTGTCCTCCTTCTGCTTGTACAGCTCCCTGGGAGGTTCCCGGAGTAGCAGGTGCACTAGTTCCCGGACCCCCTGCATAGGTTGTCATAGGTGGAAGTCTGTCTCTTAACAACTGCGTAATGAGATCCTCAACATCAGAGTCATCATCGTCTGCATAGGACTTTTTCCTCTTCTTCTTTCTCTCACTCTCTTCTTCCTTTGCACTATCCCCCTTCTATGACTCATCCCCCTCTGGAATTGCTGGGAACATTTTAATCTCTTTCATTGTCCCCATTCTCCATCTCTTTTGCTCCCAATCCCATCTAGCTTCCGCTAGTGACTTTTCTACTTTCTTAATCCTTCTATTGAACTTCAGCTCCTGCTGCTGTCTGGCCACTAGCTCCCAGACTGCTAAAATCTCAAACTGTGCTGGTCTCGGTAATGGCTTCATATCATACAATGATAATCGCAACTGATCCAAAATTCTCAAATTAAACATTCCGTGTTCCAGAAACGCTAAAGTCCATTGATTCTTTCTCAATTTACTCCATTGTTTCAACCAAAGACACAGAGCTATACCTTTTTCTGCCATCACAAGGTGTGCCAGAGAATCCTCCAGGGGGGTCGTCTCCCCTACTGATGCCTAATGTGAGAATCACCCCTCATAGCACTCTTAAATGTCTTGAAAAACTTCCTTTTGCTTGTTTTTACGTACTATTAATTCAATAAATAAAATGACTTTTACTCCAGAGATTCTCTTCACCCGTTTACTCAACCAATTGACTCTCACAGACGGCTGCCAATCCAGTCGCTGCTCTCCTTACTAACCAACCTATCCCAACGCGGCACACACTGACGTCACACTGACACACAGCGGCTGACAAAGTCTTGCGGCTTGTCTTCCTCAACTTGATTCACTCAACTAATGCTATTTTACTGCGAGCACCTTTACCAAACAATAACTAAAACAAACCTGCTGATTTACTACAGGAAGGGACAAAATCGCTTCACGGACCTTATGGATTTTCACTAATGGCTCTTTCTAGCTCTTTAGCTATTCCTCTTTGTCAGTCCCCCACATTCGCAAGCAAAATTTGACCCGCAAATTCCACTGTCAACTGATCAATGGGTCTGTCCTGGTGCACCTAGGACTCGCCAAATCTCAGTCAAAGTTTTCTCTTACTCAACTACCATGCACTCTGACTTGTTGGCCAAGCCCGATCAACCTACTAAACCAGACAGATTACAACATATAACCAAGTGTCTCCTACACTTGTCAATATACTCCGGAGTATTAGACCACGCAGGGTCCGTACATCACCAAAAGCCACGTGGAAATGTTTCCCTACTCTCACACTGTGGAGTACGCACACTCCTACTAACCCTGAACTGGAGTACGCAGACTCGCTACTTTTACCTCATATACATCACAATTCACCTGCTATTTGCTTAAGCCTGTGCAAGCGCAACCTACTACTCTCATACTATCTCAAAATATGCCAAGAACGTACCCAACCTTACCAACTGGACCCAGGATCTGGAAGAGTAATTTCTGGGTTTAAGGGGGCATCATCTTTGCTACCATTGCCATTTCAGAAAAACTAAATTCAAACCTCATAAAATATAAACAACTGAACCTAACTTGAACTACTACCATAACCACTAGTTACCACTCAACTAGTTCCCCAAGGAAATATAACCATCAAGCTGCTACCAAAAACTGCTAGCGCACCTGGTCCTTAGTAAGTAAACTTACAAGGGGACGTGTATAGGTCGATTAACTTTTTGGATCGCATGGAGTATCCTAGTTAAGCGGTAGACTAAAGAACCATCAATAGCACTGTAATCAATGTCAAACATTAGTGAAAAATCCTATTTAATAAGGAATACCATAACTCTCAAGTAAGGTTAATCGTTTTTATTCCCTATTAGTTACAATTCTAATCAAAACCTTATTTGACTTTATTGTTAATTGTTAATTAAACTTTATTAATCATCACAGGACAATGTTCATCACTAGAATGTTTGAGCAATCAATTTCAACATAAATCAGCAATTTTTAACATGAATGGATTAATTCAGCAATGCAAATTAGTCAGTCAATTGTCACCGCCAAGTCACCCTTGTCAGCCTACCTAACCCAAATTAGCATCAGCATGTGGGTCTTTATGCGAAAACAATTTAGACAAAAACATTCATTTGGAAAAATCTATCTATAAGAGAGAATATTTAAAACAGCTCATTTGGTACCTAGAAGAAAAAGCATGCATTAGTCAGTCTCATTTTCATAGCTACCTATCCAAGATGAATCAGCAACGAGTCAGCCTTCGTCTCCAGGTCATCAGTTATCAGCAAAGTATTAGGCTCACAGAGAGTAAGCCCAATTTTCAGCACTTTGGACAGCGTCTCTTGACGTCATTGACTATCGCCTCTCTGCTCTCGAAATCTCTCCCCTTGTCATGACTTTTTATTAGGGTCTCTCAGTCCATCCCACTAATTCTTAATTGGTCAACCTTATCAAAAGTTATGACTCTAACCTATAGTTTTTGTTTACCACATGTACACATCACTTCAGGATTCAAGTTCCATTAGTTTGATTGGTTCTTCCGTCAATGAGAACATCATCCGGCTCTTCAGGTAACTAAATTGTTGCCCACAGTCTTCTTTTAGTCAGTGCTTCCATTGTTCAAGACCTGGGAAAGTACATTTAGCCTACACTACACATAATTGTATCAGTTCGCCCTCATCATCTCCTGTCCACTGGTACATTTGCAAAATTTTCTAGCAGAGTCTTCTGAACTCTGTACAGTTCAAGGTTCTTTTCTCCAGTTCCAGTCCTCGGCAGCCTTGTCGCGTCTTCAGGTTAAAGCAGATAAGGCCCAGCGAAAACCAGGCCTCCAGTATGGCTAAGTTAAGAACATGAATTAACATAAAACATAGGTTACACATCTAACTATGACATATTATTACGTTTTTAATTAATATTTTTCATTATTTAGCATCTTGTTAAATGCACATGGTGACCAATCCCCGTTTGCACATCTTGCTCATACATGTTATTTTCAAAAATTAGTTTCTTTATCGAGTTTTCTCATTAGTATTCATACGCAAATCATTAAAAATTTCTCGCATTAGCATATGTGCTCCAACAGCTCCATTCACACCCTCTTTTTTTGAATTAGTAACTTATGCTCTTCCGCTCCTGGATGTATGCGATGAGCTGGCAATGTTTCCTCTGTTACTTCCACCTGTCCTTAACTTATGCTTTGTGGTAGGAAAGGTGGTGCTGCTACAGCCTGTTGTGTTTTGAATCTCGGTATAAAACCTTTAACTAAACAAAAGGAAAATGATTCCCATTACCAAGGCCTATTTTAATGCATGCTGTGAAAGAAAGAATGCTTCCTCCCATAATAGGGGCAGAGTTTCAGAGTTGTGTTCTTTTGTTTTATAGGTGAAATAGGCAGTTTTTGAAATGGACTAGACGTCTTTTAGAACAGAGCCATGTCATGTATAACACATGTTGGCATGTTATCTCTCCCTCCTGCGTATCTTCTTCACCCTCAAAAAATACCCCTCCCCAATGCTCTAAGTTTGCTCTCTGACCCTTGTGTGCTTTTCTCCCCTCCCCTTGTGTGGCTGTCTCCATTGTGGGCTTCTTTCGAGCCTCCTGTGCTGCTTTCTGCCCGCTCCCTCTTGCTTCATCCCAACCAACTTCTCCGTTGTCCTTCCTCACCCACGTCGTTGTTGATTTAAATATAGTTTTTCCGATAATTTTGTTTTTGAGGACCAGGCAGCAAATTGCTGTTGGCCATCACAAAAGCACTTTTGCACGTTTGATAACTGCAGTTACCAAACATATCGGAATTATGTAGATTATATTGCACTCGGTAGAAACTTTGTGCAATAAAAAACACATTCCCAGAATAGATTTCAGGAGGTCAAGCCTGAAAATATTAACAGGAGGAAGAAAATACCCAGTAAATAGTGTGACATGCAGATTTGGGTGCTGTGAGCACCAAAATCTGCATATTATTCCTCATTTAATTTTGCAATAGTTGCCCAGCACCTCACCTGATAAAGAGCGTACCCCGCGGCATCGTAATTTATCAGTTATGATCAGGGGCTCTTGTCCAGACATTATTACGTCATGTAAAAATTACAAAATAATGAAGTCATTCTATCAAAAATGTGTTGCACAATTTGCCTTTTTTACAAAGTAATATAGTCAACTCTGCCGCATAATTTGGTGCTTCTCTGTGGCATAATACCAGTGGTTCTAGGTTAGTTTAATAAATATTGCACCTAACACTGGGCCACTCGTAATGAGTGCTTAAGTGGAAAGGGATGACAATGGTGCTTCGAAAAACAATGACCGCATGCCAAAGTTATGATTAGGAGAAATGTGATACTCTTTATTAAGCCAAAGCCACGAGTTAATGTCAATGTTGGATTCCTAGTGGTGCAGAACATGGCTTCCCATGGTATCAGCCCTGTGCGGATTTTGCCAAGGAAAGCTAACGAAGTGCTTAGTGTAAAGGCACTGGAATCAATGAACAGCCTACATGAAATGGTGCACAAACACGATTCCTACAATAAATCCCCATTTTAAGGGTAAATCTGATATCACTGTGCCAATCTCTCATTCTGGAATTACCCAAACAAGCAGTATTGGTCACTCCATGAGTGAAATTACCAATCCGATGTTCGCCCAATGTGCGTAAGGTACATTTTACTCTCCGAGATCGCTGCAAATGATAGTGCAAATATGATATATGACCGAGAGAAACTGCCGAGCAGCGATATATTCTGGCCCAAAGATTCTCATCAACTGTTATTTAATTGTAAAGAATTTTGTTTAGCCCCCTATGCCTCACGTTATACAGTACTTGACAAGTATGATCAGGAGGTAATAGAATAAATAGCATACAGTTAAACACTTCAATGCCATTCAGCATTAGACACTTTTTATGGGTGAGCGCAAAGCGCACTGTCCCATGCTGTAATCTCTCTTTGGGCTTCCAACCACGCCCATGCCACGTCAGTCACTTTCATTGGTTTGTGGGCTTGCCTTTTAAAATCCGCTTGCTTTCATTTGTGAAAGGCATGCATAAATCATGCCTTTTCCGGTGTCTAGCCCACCTACACAGTACTGGTAAACTACTAAAAACATACGAGGCTCGATGTTTTCAGCATGGTTTTAGGACTACTTTATCTGTTTATTTTCCACACAGGGCGATCACACTGCATTTTACACAGCGCGATCGCGCGGCGTTTTTTTTCTTCTTTTAATTTGTGTGGCAAGAAAAGTCCGGTTAGGAGTTTAAAACGCTAATAGCTCTAACTCAAGCAAATGCGAGACCCGTTGCATTGGAAATGCTTATTGCTTACTCACGGCTACTCACACCAGGATTTAAAAGAAGGCTTCCAGGTTACAACAACCGGGGCTGGTCAAAGTGCTCCAGCACATATTGATTGCAATTTGGGCACCTGCTATTTTGCGCAACCACATCATGTTTAATTAGGAAGCCTGCAATCTGTGACAGCAGCGCAAGCGCGTTTTGACCTAAGATACAACAGGATGCTTATGCAAAATATTTGTCATCCCAAGATGCGCAAACATCAGGTATGTGCTAGCTGCTCTCACAATCTGAACCCACCTGGTAGTCCTATTTAGGATGCAAACATAAATCTTCTTTAAACTAGCTACACTTTGCGTGGAACATGTTAAAACGTCAGTGATAGGCTTCATTAAGCTGTGCTCAGAGCAACTTAATTTGCTCTCAGGCCGAACTCTACAGTCCACCACCATGCCCCCTGAGTTCATAAGCCCATCCCATCACCGAATTCATCCTACAATACCATTGCATGACGAAAGGGGTTGCATGTGAAGCAGGCCTTCTCCCCATATAAAATAAATAAAAGGTTAACAAAATGAATAGTTCCGTGCAAAACATTTGCAATTTTCTGTGAATCAATTTTGTACGGGTGAAGGTTTTTATTCACTTTCTACACTGAAAAAATCCTAACTTCTTCTTCCCCACGTTTCTTATGTATTTAAGGTAGGAGAGATACCGCAACTCCTCTTCACTACTATTTGGTTCTTTCCATCCTCATCACACATAAACAACATCAAAACTCTTTTGGTTTTCCATCCATAAGTGCTCCTTGCCAGATAGCTACTGAAGTGAAGAGGAGCCTTAGATGAAGAGTGCTTCCTTAGGTTGGGTGAGGGTACTGTCCTTAATAATAACGTATTTTCAAAACAACACTATGGCTCCTCTTCTTATCCTACCTTTAGAGTACCCATAGTTGTTGATTAGTCCTTTAAATAAACGAAGACATAATTTCTCTTGAAGCTGTAAGTTTTTTTTTAGGTGAGGAAAATAGCAGCCTCTCTCTGAACGTGTTACATGTCACTTTCAAATTTCAAACAAGGATCTTTAACCTACTTTATTAAGGGTACTCTTGAGGAATATGCCATAGAACTGGAATAGTGTATTTCAGATACATGAAAAAGTCACTTATGTAAAGAAAAACGAAAAACAGCATTTATAAAGGATAAGTTAAATTCCCTTCCAGATCATCTGTGAAATATCACATGTGGTAAGTGGACAGAAGTACTTCGTAATGTAACGTGAAAGTTATGTAAATGTCATAGTCTGACAATCCAACATCTTGTTCTTTTTAAAGCAGCACATTAATTTTTCAGATAAAGTTCAAGAACCTCTCCTAGAATCTGCTCTTTTCTGTCACGAATCATTTATTCAGACTAGTGTGTTCTTCAAGACTTTAAAAGAAATTCAGAGTTTGACAATAACTACTTGGCCTTCTTCCCTCCACTGTGATGAGGAAATGACTAAAGTTGTATAGAGACTTTCGGTTCAACAAGAGTTTGGTCAGAGAAAAAACATGCTCAAAACTACTTAAAAGAAGCCATAAATAGGCAATAATATAAAGCAAACATTAGAAGAATGCAAACAAATAGTACAGCAAAACAACAATAGTTAAGTGATGTAAGTATCTGCCAGGGAAAAAATCCATACAGGAATGGGTAAGACTGCCTCAAGCTACTACTGATATTGATTGAGCGCATGCTAATGAGTGTCTGACGGAATATTGAGAAAAACGATATTATAACACCACACTATCGTGTCAAAAATATTTTATACAAAATTATCGAATGTACATACCATTTTTGTAAACTACCAAAATATTGAATCAAAAATATTGTGGAAAAAAATATCAAAAAGGTAGGTATATTGAAAAAAATCTTATATTAACCCTTATATATATTTTTTTAACAATATTAAAATACAAAATATTAATATAATGAAACTTAGTTTTAATTACTAATGTAAATTAAATATATGAAAATATGTATACATATACTCTCTAAAAATATAAATGCTAGTTATACACAGCTTTACATAAAATATATATATTTATTCACTGAGAAAACCTAAGGTTACAGGACATTATACTTAGGTTGACGTTTTAGCTATACAAAACCGTAGAAATTCAGCATTTATAGTTATACTTATAGTTATATTAAGAAACTGTCCCTCATTATGACCCTGGCGGTGAGTGATAAAGTGGTAGTAATACCGCCAACAGGCTGGCTGTAACTACCGTCAAAGTATGACCATGGTGGTGATAACTCACATAGACAGCCAATGTACCACACCAACCGCCAGGGCGGAAACAATACTCTTCACGGCGGTAGCCAACAACAGCCAGGCGGAAGACAATGTACCACCCACCATATTAAGACACTACAATCCGCCACGTTTTCTGGGGCGGTATCAACGCGATCAAAAGCCTGGTGGAAACGCATCACAGAAGAGAAAGGACTCCCCATCGGAGACACAGGGAAGAACAACGCCGCCATGGAACCCGAACTGCAATTTTTCTACTTTATGCTCCGCCTGACACACCAACACGAACGCCGACGAAGACGAGTACAGCCACCTAGCACACAAGGGAGGGAGGGAGGAAAACGAGAGTGACACACACACACACGCACAACACACACCCAACACACACACACCATAGACACAACCAGCTGCACACAAAAAACAATTTGCACCCGATACACGGCAGAATAATGCAAGGACAACAGGAATGCACCAAGATGAATGTATTGATATCAACAGCCAATAAATAATCAAATTGTCTGTGAAACAGAAATGTACAAAGTACAACAAAGGGACACTGCCCAGTCCAATGTTCAAAGGGCCCACATGACCACAGGGCACAGTCCAAGGCCCAACTCGAATCCTGACTTCATCCGGATAGAACTCTGCAAGAGCATCAGTTTTCAAGTGGGCAGGCACCTCAGGGGGATGGGTGGTGTTGTGCACCTCAGCCAAAGTGGGGAAAAGCCCACTGGTTCTGGAGGGGGCACCATGCCCATTTCTCTGTTCTGGGGAGTACAAGGCCACAGTCTCTCAGGTGGGGGACTTTCCCACTGGTTCTGGAGGGTACTCCATGCCCATTTCTCTCTGCTGGGGAGTGCAGGGTTACAGTCTCTCAGGTGGGTGACTTGCCCACTGGTTCTGGAGGGGACTTCATGCCCATTTCTCTCTGTCCTGGGGAGTGCAAGGCCACAGCCTCTCGGGTGGGTGACTTGTCCACTGGTTCTGGAGGGGGCTCCATGCCAATTTCTCTGTGCTGGGGAGTGGAAGGCCACAGTCTCTCAGGTGGGTGACGCCCACTGGTTCTGGAGGGGGCTCCATGCCCATTTCTCTCTGCTGGGGAATGCAAGGCCACAGTCTTGCAGGTGGGTGACTTGCCCACTGGTTCTGGAGGGGGCTCCATGCCCATTTCTCTGTGCTGGCAAGTGCAAGGCCACAGTCTCTCAGGTGGTTGACTTACCCACTAGGTCTGGAGGGAGCTCCTCGTACAGCAGCCCCTGGAGGGTGGCCTACATGGCTTCCGCTAGTGGTGAATGCTGCACGTTGGTGGCAGATGGAGGTGCCTCCTGGGCAGCCTCTGCAGGTGGTGATGGCTGCACGTTGGTGGCAGATGGAGGTGACTCCTGGGCAGCCTCTGCAGGTGGCGATGACTGCACATTGGTGGCAGATGGAGGTGCCTCCTGGGCAGCCTCTGCAGGTGGTGATGGCTGCACATTGGTGGCAGGTGGGGGTGCCTCCTGGGCAACTTCTGCAGGTGGTGATCGCTGCACTTCCTCAGCTGGCGGAGGGGGCCCCATGACCACTGGTGCTGGTGGAGGAGTCACCCTGACACCCTCCGCTGGAGTAGAGGGCTTCTTCCTCTCCGTGACATGGGGCATGGAATCCTTACCCTTCCTGGCAGGGGTTGATGGCTTCTTTCTCTTCATGGCTGGTTGTACGTGTTCTTAGACTTCCGGGCAGGGATCAAGGGCTTCTTCCCCTTCAAAGCAGGAGGTGCAGGCTCCTTCCCCTTCGTGGCAGGTAGTGTGGGATCCTTCCCCTTCTTTGTTGGAGGTGTGGGATCATTCCCCTTCTTGGCTGGAGGTGTGGGATCCTTCCCCTTTTTGGCTGGTGGAGTGGGATCCTTCACTGACTTTCCAACACGACTAGGTGGTGTCATCTCTGTCCACGTGGACTATTTGGCTGAGGTGCTGGGTCGTTGGGACCCTGCTCTTATGGGCAGGATGGGGGGAGGGGAGGGAAGAGGTCAAGTTGGGCAAGGAAAAGCTTTTTAGGGATGGTGGGGCTGGAGAAGGGATGGGAGTGGGGGTTGAGGAAGTGGTTGTAGGAGTTGTATGTCTGCTGGATTTGGGTGCGGGTGCATAGGCAGTATGCTGATATGAGGTGGAAGGCAGTTGGGTGTGTGAGTGCTTGCTTTTGTGTCCTTTATGGTGGAACGGAATGGGTGGGAGAGGACACAAGGGATGCGTGCATGGATGTTGTGGAGGTCTCTGCTAGTGAGGTGTGTGTGCTGCTTGAAGTGGTGATGCTGGTGGTGGATGTTGGTGCAGTGCATGCAGGTGTGAGTGTGGATGTGACTGGGAGGGAGGTGGAGGAGGAGGAGAAGGGGAGACAGTGGAGGCAGTGGATGTGGTTGTGTTTGCGTGAGTGCTTGTGGGATAAACTGTGGTGCCTGTGTTTGCCTGTGCCACTCTTGGGTGTTGTCTTGTGTGCATGCTCGTCTGTATGTGTGCATGGGATGGATTGGGGTTGAGGAGACTGGGACTGGGAAGTGGTAGTTGGAGGGGGGACGATGGCTGCCATCAGAGAGAAGGCCAGAGCCTGAATCGATCTCTGTTGGGTCGCCAATCCACCATGGATGCCCTCCAGGAATGCATTGCATTGCTGCATCTGGGATGCCAGCCCCTGGATGGCATTCACAATGGTTGATTGCCCTACAGAGATGGATCTCAGGAGGTCAATAGCCTCCTCACTCAGGGCAGCAGGGCTCACTGGGGCAGGGCCTGAAGTGCCTGGGATGAAGGAGATACCCACCCTCCTGGGTGAGCGGGCACGGGCAACTCGCTGAGCGGCTACTGGGAGGGCGGTGCTGGTATGGGGGGTGGTGGCTGTACCTGCAGCTGGGGTGGTCACAAAGGTGTCCACCACTACCAGGGAGCTCCCATCGGAGGAGGTATCTCAGTCTGTGTTTTCACCTCCTGTCTCGGCTGTGGTGCTCCCCTCACCCTCTGTCCCACTGGTTTTCTCGGCGCCGGTGGACTCTGCCTCCAGGGTACTGTGGGATGCAGCTCCCTCTGTCACGGATGCCTCTGCTCCTCCGCCAGATGATGCTAATGCACACAGGGACAGGATTACAGAACAAAAAAGGGGGGAGAGAGAAAAATGAAACACTGGGTCAATTACTGCACCAACACCACAGTTGGCATACACAGCACCGTCACACACAGGGATCAGGCTTGAGCACTATGCATGCACTGCCAGTGATTTGGCTAGATACTAAGGCAAGATGAGGGCCACACACCGCCAACTGCACCCCTCCTGGTATCCACAAAGCCCTGCCTGAAATGGAATGCTAACAAGCTAGGTTACCTGCATTTCCCATACACCCATTATCCTAGAGTTGACCCACGCTGCAATGTCTGGCCTGGCATTAGGGGCACCCACTAACTGACATCCACGACTCACCTCCTTGTGGCTGCTGTGATTCACTCAAGCGCCCATCCAGCTCTGGGTAGGCCACCGCCAGTATGCGGGCCATCAGGGGGGTCCGGTTCCGACGGGCACCCCTTCTTCATTGCGAGGCCATCCCAAGCTGGGCCTCCCTGGTCTTCCGTGCCCAGCGTCTCAGGTTCTCCCACTGTTTCCAAAAGTGGGTGCTCCGCCTGCCATAAACCCCCAGGGTCTGCACGTCCTTGGCAATGTCACGCCATAATCCTTTCTTTTGATGGGCGCTGACCTGCAGAGGCAATACAGACACAAGAACAGCATTAGACAAACAGACCAGCTTGTCACACATATGGCCCACCAATCCCGTTTCCATCACCATTGGCACAAACATCGCCCGGCGCAGACCATGTACACCACCACATGACATACCCCGATGACACAATGCTTGTACACACATCTCCATGCATCTTTCCCACATGCATCGTGCCCAATGTGTACTCACCTGTTGGTCTGGAGGCCCATACTGCAGTCCGTACTGGGGTAGGACCCCATCCACCAGTTGCTCCAACTCCTTCCGAAGTGAAGGCAGAGGCCCTTTCCCCAGTCGCATGGGCCATGGTAGGTTCCAGACACAGGTCACAGAAGCACACACAGTGTAAGTGTATTCCTGTTGAAGGGCAAGAAACAAGTGAGGAATCAGATAGAAAATGGCAGTCACATCCACGGTGGTGTACATCGTCACCGCCGGCGCAGATCCTCATTGACCACTGTACTCCATAGAGCCCCATATTATCAAATGAGGAATTGCACGGCGGTGCAAGACCGCCTTCCACCACGATGCCCAACGTCAGCAGAATTACCTCACTTCCACCTCTCCCTACATACAGGACAGGCGGTCGCCATTCCAGGGGGGGGTAGCGGTCATATCGACATTAACTGCATCACAGACCAGATTAGCACATACCTCGCCATTCCCACTGTCCCATAACCTAAATGCACCATGTACACTCAAGTTGTGGTTCTATTGTTCAAACTGTGACAGCCTACTCACTCTTGTATCCCTTAGATACCTACCGCTGCTGATGAATAGGAGGTGGAGACATACCTCTGTGTACAGACCCCTTGTGCACTTGGCTACATTGGAGGACAGGCACATTATACTCACCTATAGACTGGACAGGGCCACAATCACAGAGCTGTGTGCTCGATTGGAGCCTGACCTGATATCTGCTATCCCTCATCCGACTGGGATTCCCCGTCTTGTGCAAGTGCTATCAGTGCTTTATTTCTTGGCAACTGGTTCTTTCCAAGTGACAGTGGGCTTGGCAGCAGGAATGTCATAGCCAGTGTTCTCAATCGTGCTGGAAAGAGTCTTGTCTACCCTGCTAAAACACATGTGCAGCTACATTTCTTTCCCCAGGTGGAAGATTTGCCACTGTGAAGGCCGGATTCTATGCAATGGGACATATCCCCAATATTATTGGGGTGACTGACGGGTCACATATTGTGTTAGTCCCCCCCTGCCAGAATGAACAGGTGTTCAGGAATCGTAAGAGTTTCCACTCACTGAATGTGCAAATGGTGTGCCTGGTGGACCAGTACATCCTCCACGTCAATGCTAAATATCCTGGGTCGGCACATGATGCCTTTGTTCTCAGGAATAGCAGCATCCCAAATGAGATGGCCCAACTGCAGAGGCACAGGGTGTGGCTAATAGGTGAGCCTTGGTCCCCACCCACTGTATGTTAGTGTATGCCTTCAGGTGTCATCCCCAAATCATTGTGTGAGGCTAAATGTGGTCCCTCAATACTCGCAGGTGACTCTGGCCACCCAAACCTATTGTGGCTGCTGACCCCTATGAGGAATGCCAGGACAGGGGCAGAGAAACGTTATAATAAGGCACATGGGCGAACCAGATGGATCATCGAGAGGACCTTTGGGCTCCTGAAGGCCAGGTGCAGGTACCTCCATCTGACAGGTGGGTTCCTGTGCTACTCACCCGAGATTGTCTGCCAGATAGTAGTGGCATGCTGCATGTTGCACAACATAGCCCTCAACCGGCATGTACACTTTCTGCAGGAGGATGAAACTGGAGAGGCCTCTGTGGCAGCAGTAGACCCTGAGGACAGTCAGGATGAAGAGGCTGAGGATGAAGATGAGGACAACAGAACATCAGTTATCTGTCAATACTTCCACTGACACACAGGTGAGATAGAGCAACTGACCATTCCTATGACTATTGGTGTATTCTGTTTGGCTGTAGCATGATGGCATTAACTTTCTTTGCATCTCAACTTACTGTCACCTATGGCTTGACATTTTACAGATGTTGGTGATTTAACAACTGTGTACTAATGTGCTGACTACAGACAGCTACAGGTCCTTATTTATATGCTTTCATAGTGTTCAGATAATTTGCACTAGATGTGACTGTTTCCATAAATGCACATTTTCAAAACATAAAACATTAGTAGACAAGTTGTGTTCAAGGGTGTTTATTGTAGTGATAAGAAATTGAGGGGAAAGTGCAATGGAATGGGGTGATGAATGCGGAAAGTCCAGGGCATTGTTCCAGTCTGTTTGTAGCACAGATCCAGTGTCCAAGTGGCCATAGGAAGTGGCGCAAAGGCAGTTAAAAGAGGACAAGGTGACTGTGTGGGACACAAGGGGGGCAGCCAGGAGAGTCTCATTTTCTGGCGTTGGTCTTCGCAAGTGTCTCTGGCTTCTGTCTGGTTCGCAGGGAATGTGGGGTGGTTCACATTCTGCAAGGGGAGGGGTGCTGGTGGCCTGTGGGTTCTGTGGCGGGGCCTCCTGCCCACTAGCTGCAGCGGAAGTGGAGGGCTGGTCAATGAACTGGCTAGTGGTAGGGGCCCGCTGCTGTGCTGTTGCCTCCCTCATGATGTTGGCCATGTCTGACAGCACCCCTGCTATGGATAACAGGGTGGTGTTAATGGCCTGCAAGTCCTTCCTGATCCCCTGATACTGTCCCTCCTGCAGCCACCTGCTCTCCTGCACGTTGTCAAGGATCTGGCCCATTATGTCCTGGGAATGTTGTGAGGCCCCCAGGATCTTGGAGAGTGCCTCCTGGAGATTCGGTTCCCTGGTCCTGTCCTCCCCCTTGTGCACAGCAGTCCTCCAGTGTCCCTGTTGGCCTGTGCCTCTCTCCCCTGAACAGTGTGCCCACAGACTCCAGGTCCCTGATTGTCTTGGGTATGAGGTGTGGACTGGGGTTCCTGTACAGGTGGGAACACTGCTGGTTGAGGTGTCCTGGGGATAGAGTTATGGCTACGCTGGGTGGGTGCTGTGGTGTTGGATATTGATGGGGGACTGTGAGCGGGCTTGGGTGACCGGCTGTCCAGTGGTCCCTGATGGGCCAGGTTGTTGGGCCAGATCCTGAAGTCCAGAGTTATTGTCATCACTGGGGGCATCTTCTATTGGGGGACTGGTTTGTTGTGGCACCTCCTCTCTGCTGAGATTGGCTGGGGCACCTGTGGGGATGTAAGCGATATATTATGCTTCATGTCTGTGCCATAATGTACATCCTAGCTTCCCCTCTATCGTTGGTGTTGCCCTGCCACCTTTTGCTTGTGTACGGTGATGTAGTGTGTAATTGTTAGTTTCCCTATGCTGTGCAGGCTTTGGTGATGGGTGTCCATGCAGGGCTGGGAGGGCTGTCCATGCATTGGTATAAGATGCAGGGTTTGGCATTTTTGCTAGTCATATTTGTAGGTGCAGTATGTGGAATGTAGTGGAGTGATGGGAGTGAGGGGGTGAGATGGCATGCAGGTATGGGGGTACTAAGTAGTAAATCTTGAGTCACCAGTGCCCAGTCCTCTGGCTACTCCAGTGAGTCCCTCAGGATGCAGTAATGCCAAGACTTGCTCCTCCCATGCTGTGAGCTGTGGGGGAGGAGGTGGGGGTCCATCGCCAGTCCTTGGTATGGCGAACTGGTGCCTTGCTGCGATGGAACATACCTTCCCCTGTAGGTCGTTCCACCTCTTCCTGATGTTGTCCCTTGTTCTTGGGTGCTGTCCCACGGACTTCACCCTGTCCACGATTCTACGCCATAACTCCATCTTCCTTGCAATGGACATTTGCTGTACCTGTGCTTGAAACAGCTATAGCTCTACCCTGACTATTTCCTCCACCATGACCCTTAACTCCTCATCAGTGAAACGGGGGTGCCATTGTGGGGACATGGGTGTTGTGTGGTGTGCATTGGTGAGAGTGTGCTGAGTAATGTGGTGGGGTGTGTGTTGTGGGGTGCGTGAGGGATGTATGGGTGTAAGTGGTGTGTGTCTAGTTGTCTCTGTGCTGTTCCTGTCAATCTCCTGGCAGTAATTGTTGTTTGTAAAGGGTTGTGGGTAATGTGAGTGTGTGTTTTATAGTGCTGTAGGTGTGTGGGTGTGGGTTGTGTATGAGTGTCAGGTGTGTGTTTTTAGTATTGGCCAATGTAGTGTTGTTTTGAATGTGGGTGTCCATTCTGGGCGCTGCAGTATGTTACCGCCGTTGAATGTCTGCCGTGGTGATTCGTGGGTCATAATGACATGGGCGTTTTTTTGCTGGAGTAATGGTATGGGTGTTGTGATCACCACTTTGTCACTGACCTTTGGGCTGGCAGATTTGTGTATGTGGCTGTATTCTGTCGGATTGGTGTGTGTGTCATAATATGACGAACGGATGTTAGCAACCATAGCGGTATGTTGGCGGCCGTCACCGCGGCGGTAAGCTGGATTTACCGCTAATGTCATAATGAGGACCAATACCTTGTAGCCTTCAAGTAACCTACCAGCACCAGTTATAGTTTCTTCAGAAAATTTCGACGATAGGTATTTCTATAACTGCTGAATTTCTATGTTTTTTATGGGTAAAACACCTACCTAACGATTACATCCCTGTAACCTTTGGTTTTCGCAATGAATTTTTATGTTTTTTTCATGTAAAGCGATATCAAGTTATGGCACATTAATAAAACCACTGCTGTGCAAGGCCTTTGGCCATGCACGGCAGGGGTTGCCACATGCATGTAACCACATGCTACACATGACCTTCGGCTTTGCGCAGCGAGTTTTGGTGTTTTAGTGGGAGTATTGTTTTTAATTTTTTCTAAGATCTGTAGAGCCGGCATGAGTTTACAGTGGCGAGCCACGCTAAGTGCTGTGGGGGATCCCAGGATCCACAATATGGCTGAAAAAAGTGGGGGGAAATCTTTGCCCATGAGGGATACCTCAGGAATCCCTCCATCTCTCCTATGGCGTCAGAGTACCTCTTTCCTGAACCCTTATGAATGTTTTTAAATATTTTGTGTTCCCTCTGGCCAGATGCAACAAACAAAATGGTGGACAAACTTTACTCTCAGGTTGCGGCCAGCCAATCAGAGCCTTGCTTTTCCCCAGGATCAGCTGATCCCCCATGGGTGAATCTGCATTCAGATATACCATTTTTTTTTCTTTAATAACTCCAAAACTACTGAACAGATTTACACCAGTTTACAAAAAGAGATTTTTCTGGATAAAGATCTAGCCTTCTGCCAAATTTGGTGTAATTCCATTCAGCAGTTTGGGCTATAGTTGTGTTCAAAATCCCTGTGGGAAACTGCCTGAGAAAAACACGTTTTGGGGCACCCCTTTTTCTCAGCCCCCACTTGACGAATCACCCCAAAACTTTCAAGACAGCAGCTGAAGTCATTAGCGTTCTACTTTAGAAAATTTTGTGAAATGGAACCAAAGTTATTGGCAAAATTAAAAAAACACTTTGTCCATGGGAATTAGGTCCTAACTATAACTACCTAATGGCTATCACCAGCACAATAAATATATATATATATATATATATATATATAGCATATATATTTATATAAATATACACACCCATACTTATATAGATCATAAATGAATCCTAAATTAAAACTAGTATAACAATATTATTAATTATGTGAACCAAATATATGCATTGTCCTTGAACCGCCAGCCTAGTAATGAGGCCCAAAATCTTGCCTGAAGAATGACTTTATACATCCTTTCCCTTGCAGGAACACTAATCCCTTTCCACAGAAAGGAATGCATTGTTATAGATGCATGTGCATAGTACCCACCATGGAAGCAGCCAAGGATCAGCTCCTGCTA